>NC_073722.1:53674280-53983030 GCF_023634155.1 Falco peregrinus | reverse complement strand
TCCTTTCTGGAATACTACCAACTCTGGAATTGTTAATACTTCCATGCTAATCAATTTTTTTTCTGCTTTGTCTACAGAAGTCTTTACAGCAACATCTTGGTCATCAGCATACAAAGGGTGCTGGACTTTCATTGCTGACTCTAGCAGGTGGTCCAATGTTGAAAAAAAACCCCATAATACTGCAAATTTTTCTTTTCTTAGCTCTAATTTTGTTTGAAATAAGCTTCATTTCATTCTCATGTTGGGTGAAATCAGCTTTTAAAATATAAAAATGGAAAATTTAAGTTCAAAACACTGCTAATCAGAACATACTAATCTATTTCTAGACATTGAAGAAACATGTAACTATTTCAGTTGAGAAAAAGCACAGCAAAATATGCATTCAAGATATATATTGAACTGATAATATTTTACTTGTGATAATTTAAAATTCTAGATTAAAAAAATAATTCCTTCTTAGTCATACATGTAACCCACTTGGTGGACTTTAAGCATAGCTGACTACCCCTCCCAGCTGAGGTCTGATCTACTACCTTTCCTTTGTGTTTCAGAGCCCAGTAAGGAAGAGTAACTTCAAACACCACTTTCTGCCATGGACATGAACCCCTATGATCCACAGACTGCTCTTTTAGAAGACCTGTAGTGACGAGGAGCCTAGTGCTCTTTATCCGTGATACACTGTCATGTAGACGACCTGAGGCTCAATACCTGAGGTACATTATTTCATTTTTAATCAGAGGCTTCCTTTTGGGTTTTTGTTTGTACCCAGAGGAAAGTTTCTTTTGTATTTATGTGTTCAAGATCTTGTATTCTAACCAATCTGATCTCAGGAATTGGTTGGTTGCTTTTTTTTTTGGATGCACTGTAAAAATTATTTCCTCCAGAACAACTGCCCTGTCAGCAATGTAGTCAGCAATACTACATATACATTTCTTTTCCCCTTCACCCCCAATGTTATATTGCAGTGCATTTTTTGAGCAATCTCCTCCATAAATCTGCTCTCTTCAGTTCTAGAAAAGCAATTTGCAATGTTGTGTTTTCTTCCCAAACTTCACCAGGTACTGTTGCTTTCTCGATGCAAAATAAATAATAGGCTATGATAGAGACATCTCTTTCCACAGTACTGATTAACTAGCACAGCTGTGTCCCTTCCAAGAAGCAGCTCCTTTTGAGTAAGCAATCCATTTCAAATGGTCTTTGGTCTTGTTGCTCTGCTGTGTAATCCGTTTTTTGTTTGTGTGTGTCTGTGTATGGGCTCTTTAATCATAGCCAGCTCCGCTGGTGCCAAGTGATCCTTGGAAGTGTGCCAGCGTAAAAGTAGACAGAGGACAAGAAAATTAGACCTTTCCTTTTTTTTTTTCATTTTCCCAAGGGTTTTTGTAAATATTGGGACCCTTCTCAGAGGGTGCAGGGCCATAACTGTGCCACATAGCTAGATACTCCAAGGTTTTTGTACATGACTGACTTGTAGCCATTAGAAGTTGGTTAATATTAAAAGCCTGCGGCCAAATACATTCTAGGTATATATTATCATATAGCAAGGATTGATAGTTATCTGTCATTTTAAGGAAAGCCTAATGAAACAATTATTTCTATCTGCACCAACCCTTTGAGTTCTGTTACCCATTTGCAGTAACCAGCTGAGCTGGCTGTTCCTGCAATGGCAGCTGCCTTCTGCCACTGCTCTCATTGTGCTTTGTTAAAAAACTGGGCCAAAATTAGTTTACCACTCTCCATTCTGTAAAACCAGTTTCAGAACACTTATTTCTAACTGTGCATCCATCAGAAAAGAAGGTCGCAGGTTTGTTTACCTGCTGAAAGATCTACTTGGACATTATGTGATCTCTGCTGTCTTTTGCCCATGAGTACTCCAGGATGTCCTGAGTACCACCACAGCTAGTTCAGGCTTCAGAGATGTGTTTATGAGCTGGTAGGTGGGGCTGGTGGCAGGCTCCTGGGCGGAACCAGAAATTCCTTTATAGAGGACTTGTGATAAAACCAAGGCAGATTATGCCAGTGGCAAACAGTGGATGAGTGGCTCTGGGAAAGACATAAATATTTTCTTCACCTACAATGTTGAAGGCAGGTAGATCTGCTCCGGCATGAAGCACTGCAGGGCACACAATGTGCTTAAGGCTAAGCAAGGGGAGTGCTGTGTGCACTGCATTTAACAGAAAAGGTCTCTTCACTACAAAGTTTCTCTGTTTCTGCTTTGGGGAATTTTTTTAATTATTTGCATAAAAAACCGGGAAAGCTGCAATGTGCAAGCATGTAACCTCTTGCCATAGATTTAATTGTAATTTTTTTCCTTAGTTTCTGATAGTTGTAGTCTTTTCCCTTTTTTACATTCCACTATAGTTTATTTTCACTGTCATCCCATTCTGGAGCATGTTCTTAATTTATTTTTTATTCTGCAATTTATGTGCTGCATCTAAAAAGGGTGCTATAACAATTCTGAGATGTAATGGGCAATTTCTGCCTCAGCTGCTAGCTTTCCTAGGGCTGCCTGTGGATCCTTGCAGAACCCTAAGGAGCAGATCTGAGAAGAGGGTACATGTCTGAAGTGATACTGAAGTCAAAAGTTGCATTCTTTTGTTGAGGAGAGCAGGTACTGCTTCCTTGTCCAGATAATGGGGGTGGCACAACTCCACAATCGTTCTTGCAGTCTTGGAAATAGGAGGTCTGTGATACTGGAAGATGTCACGTAGGAGTAGGAAAGTCTCCATGATTCAACAGTTTCACATCCTGAGCTGTTTTTGTCAGTCTTGCTTTATACTACTCAAATTGATTACTGTGATTTTGTGTGTGTGTCAGTAGTCTTGAAACCAGCTTTCTATGAGCACTGGTTCCAGCTGAACTTCTCTCAGTCTGACTTCCAAGTTCATGGCTAGCTGTGCCGAGGATGTGCTCAAAGGAAAGCTCTGGTTAGACTTAACTAAACTCCCTTAGCAACCGTGAATAATTTCCTCACTGGCTGTCTGTATTAAAGAAGGAAACTTAGTTTGAAGATGAATTTTGGCTTCTCCCTCTCCCAGGGTGTTAAAGGTCATTCCCCTGCTAATTCTGGTTTGAATAAGCCTTCAGGCCATTCCTGAATAGTCTCATAACTACAAAGCAAAGTCTGAGTCCTTGGGAGCAAAGAAAAGTGCTGCAATGCAGATCAGCAACATAAGAATACCAAGATGAAAAATGACAGCCCCAGAGTAATTTCATTAGTGTTGTTAATACTCAAAGAGGGCTGAGGGCAGAATTTGTACCAACCTCATGCATCAAAGTGAGATTAAAACTGAATATCTCAAGCCATATCCTGTGGTGATAGAGAGGAAGAAGCAGTTCTCTGTTATGTATGGACTTGCTAGGGAGGCCAAAAGGGCTGCTGTCTCTCGTTAGGTCCAACGGGTAAAGTATTTACTTCTAGGCACATGCTGTGACAATTATTTCCTCTGCCAGAAGAAAATATCCAGCCTGGATCCAGCCATGTTCCCATATTTTCCTGGATCCCAGGAAAGCATTTAGTGCCTGGGACTCTGTAACCCCTTATCCTCACATATGCAAACAGTTGAGAAAATATCTTTGGATGTATGTTAGATGACTGAACTTTTAGCTTAGCTCTTGCCTGTTACCCCTGGGTTCAAAAGAAAAGGAAGGGGGAAAGGGAGCTTAGGAAACTGAAGAAAATGTCAGCATAGCCAAAAAGCAATGTGGGGCTCTGGATGGGGCAGTAAAGGAAACTGAGGTCATTTTGTTTCTGTTGAGGACTGTCTTAGCCCAGCTAGATGACAATGTGATGATTGTCTTACCTTTACAGCTGACATCAGTTTGGGCTTGGAGTTTCTTGGAGCAGATCGGAGGGCAATGAGTTTCTGTGGCTCCCACTCTTAGCTGGACCATCTAGATGCCATTGTACTACAAACAAATAAATATATATTTACATATTTTCTGTATAGATATTTATGAATATTTATCATTCGGAAGAAATTATTTACTGTGAGGGTGGTGAGGCACTGAAACTGTTTGCCCAGAGCAGCTGTGGATGCCCCATCCCTGGCAGTGTTCAAGGCCAGGCTGGATGGGACTTTGAGCAGCCTGGTCTAGTGGGAAGTGTCCCTGTCCGTGGCAGGGGGGTTGGAACTAGATGATTTTTCAGGTCCCTTCCAATCCAAACCATTTTATGGTTCAATGATTCTATGAAATAATCATAACTAGTGCCAACACCTAGAAAATGGTTTGCATGGCCTCCATTGTGAACGGATGTTTTTTTCCTAAGAGGGTTTCTCTAACAGATATGAATGTTTGTTCTAGTTTATTCCAAATCGCTCTCTGTGTTCCAAAGTGAACTGCTGGCACTTGAATTATCCATTGAGTGACCCAACTGTGTCATGTATGTTTTGCCACAGAGAATAGTCTCTGCAATAGTATGCAACAGGGTCAAACAAGGGAGTCTGCAAATAATGCAGCTGCTCTCAGGTGGGATCTTTCTGTGCCTCTCTCTTTTCAGAAGCCATTGAAGCTATCCTTTGGAAGCATGCATCAAGACAAACATTTTCCTTACATTGAGAATGAGTTTCTAAAAGAATTATAGAATCAGAATTATTTAGGTTGGAAAAAACCTTTAACATGGAGTCTAACCATAAACCCAACACTGTCAAGTCCACCCTAAACCATGTCCCCAAGTGCCACCTCTACACGTCTTGTAAATACCTCCGGGATGGTGACTCAAGCGCTTCCACTGGGCAGCCTGTTCCAATGCTTGAGCACCCTTCCAGTGAAGAAATTTTCCCCAACAGCCACTGTCACCCTCCTTTAGCACAACCTGAGGCCATTTCCTCTCATCCTGTTGCTTGTTGCTTGAGACAAGAGACCAACACCAGCTTTGCTACAGCCTCCTTTCCGGTAGTTGTGGAGAGTGAGAAGGTCCCCGCTGAGCCTCCTTTACTCCAGGCTAAACAACCCCAGTCCCCTCAGCCGCTTCTCGTAAGAATTGTGCTCCGGACCCATCAGCAGCTCCGTTGCCCTCCCCTGGACACGCTCCAGCACCTCTGTGTCTTCCTCGTCCTGAGGGGCCCACAGGTGAACACCGTAGTCGAGGCGCAGCCTCACCAGTGCCAAGTACAGGGAGATGGTCGCTGCCCTGGTCCTGCTGGGCACACGGTTTTGGATACAAGCCAGGATGCCCTTGGCCTTCCTGGCCACCTGGGCACGCTGCCGGCTCGTATGCAGATGGCCGTTTGCTGCCCCAGGCCCTTTTCTGCTGGGCAGCTTGGCAGCCGCTCTGCCCCCAGCCTGCAGCGCTGCGTGGGGTTGGTGTGACCCCAGCGCAGGCCCCGGCACTGAGCCTTGTTGAAGCGCACACAGCTGGCCTCGGGCCATCGCTCCATTCTGTCCAGGTCCCTCTGCAGAGCCTCCTGCCCTCAAGCAGATCAGCACTCCCACTCAACTTGGTGGCGTCTGCAAGCTTAGTGAGGGTGCACTCAACCCTCTCGTCCAGATCATTGATGAAGATATTAAAGAGAACTGGCCCCAGTACTGAGCCCTGGGGAACACCACTTGTGACTGGTCACCAGCTGGTAACCCCATCTGCTACCACCCTTTGGGCTCAGCTGTCCAGCCAGCTTTTAACCCAGCAGAGTTCACTTGTCCAAGCCATGAGCATGGGGGCTGGAAGGAAGGTCCAGGGCCCGTCAGCTTGACCCCGGGGAAGCTTATGGAGCAGATCATCTTGAGTCCCATCACATGGCACATACAGGACAGCCAGGTGATCAGGCCCAGCCAGCATGGGTTTGTGATAGGCAGGTCCCGTTGGACTGACCTGATCTTCTATGACAAGGTGACCCGCTTAGTGGATGAGGGAAGGACTGTGGATGTTGTCTACCCGGACTTTAGCACAGCCTTTGACACCGTCTCCCACAGCATTCTCCTGGAGAAACTGGCTACTCGTGGCTTGGACAAGTGAACTCTTTGCTGGGTTAAAAGCTGGCTGGACAGCTGAGCCCAAAGAGTCAATGAAATGTGCAGTGAAACCGCAGAGTTCTTCAAAAGACACACAGGCCAAGCTGCAAACGGACACCCAGACAGAGCATCCAGTGTATTCCATAGGCACACTCAGACAGCTCTTTCCAACAGGATGGGTGGTCCCATGCTGTTACAGGTGATAACAGGAGCCTCAGCTGCAGTGGCATCTCCAGCTGGACCGGCGGACATTCCCCACACGCCGGTGATGCTGAGCTCCCCTCGGGCGGTGTCATGTCCGTGCCCAGCTTGCTCAGAGCTGCGCCACGCACTCCCCAGGCAGTCTCTGGGGTGAGCAGATTCTCTGGGTCAGTGTCCACAGTTGTCCCTCGGGTCCCACCGTTGAGAGATGAGAGGAGATCCTCTGGGTCGCAGGCACGGGTGGAAAAGCCTGTGACCACCAGGAGATGGGTGCAGAGCTGCAGACCTCTGAGGTGGGAACTGTCCTGCTGGGTGTGCCTGGCCGTGTGCCTGCAAAGCAGCATCTCGACAGCAGCGTGGCTCTCTGGCCGTGGCGTGCTGCTGGTGAAGCTGGCCTCCCTCCGCCTACTCAAGGCTCAGCCTGGCTGTCCTGCCACACCGCAAAAATCATTTCAGTGCAGATGTCCATCTTGGAGGCGGTTGTCAGCTGGAACCTGCAGGACTGGGAGGAGGGCAGCAGCGTTAGCTGGCAGTGGCTTGACTCAGGCAAAAGCAGCCAGGCTTTTTTTACTACTATTTGGGTCCAGCAGACAATTTTCACCACGTCTAGGCAGGAGTGAGTGCAGAGGGTGTGGAGGAGGGGCGACCTCTGGTCCTCCGGCAGCTGGTCCTCGGGGTGGTGGAGAAAGCACAGTGTGTCTCCCAGCAGCTGCTGCCTCAAGCACACGCACTCCAGCCCCACACGGATGCTGGGCTGCTCTTCTGGCAGCTGCCCCGCGGTGTCCGGCTCCAGGGTGAAAGAGTGCCCGGGGGGTGGCCGCAGGAGCACAGGCAGGTGGTAGGTGATGCTGTCCCCGTGCACACTCCAGGTTTCACGGGCACCGTCCTCCCCAGTGGCTGGGTACAGCTCTGGCATGAAACTCCTCTTGCACAGTATCTGGCAGGCCTTGAGGAGGTCACCCACCAGCTCCTTCAGGGCCTCGCACGTGTCAGACAGGTCCTGCATTGGCGGTGGGGTGGACACAGCCATAGAGCTGACACCGCTGTGTGCGCCATGGAGGTCTTCCTCCTCCCTGTCATCCTCCTTTCTGTCCTGCTCACTGCGGCTGCCAGAGGCAAGCTTCATTTTCCTGACCAGCCAGCAGACGCTAACGAGCAGCACCAGGGCCCCCGCAACAGTCCAAAGCGGCCACTGCTGCAACGCGGGAAGGAACGTGCCCCAGCTCCGGTCAACCTCCTGCATCACCCGAGTCGTCTGCTCATCCAGATACGCCTTACGCTGCCGCATCCGCTCGTCCGTGGCCGTATCTCTGTGGTGAAGGCCCTTCTGCGTGGGCTGCATGGCCAGTATAGCCAGGACGAGGGTGAATGTCACAGCCATGGCCTAGAGGAGGTGGGAGAAAAGGGGGCTGAGCAGGGCTGGGTGGGAGGGAGCGCGGGGCTGGGGGAGCGGGGCAGGAGCCGGCTGGAGCTGGGGGCCGGTAGGAGAGGAGGTGATGGAGGTGCGAGGGAGCAAGGGCAGGGTTTGTGAGCACTGTACCGACAGGAGCCGCGGGCTGTCCCCATAGAGTCTCCCGAGGCCCCATCCCTGCCACAGGACAGCGTCCCATGGAGCCACGGGCACGCGTCCCATCCCCAAAGCCGCTCTGGGCACCTGCCCCCAGCGGGAGCCCCCAGCAGCTCTGCCCCAGCCCCGAGGGCGGTACCGTGCCCTGCCCTGAGGGGCTCGCCTCTCGCTCTGGGTTAGAAAGGCCCTGGGCATCTGCCCCGTCCCCCACCCAGCCCAGCCTTCCCCCTGCATGCTGCACTCACCGAGCGCCGAAGGCAAACTGCAGTGGGGCTGCCTGGTGATGTCCCTGAAGACAGCTCCCATTGTGACACGTCCTCGGTGATGTCACAGCCGCCCGGACAGCATCACCCACCCAGCAAGCTCCAGCCTTCGTCCCCACTGCCCGACTCAACGGGTCCTGGGCATCGCACCAAGAACAAAGCAGCCTGGCGGGAGCAAGTCCCCAGGGGCTTCTTGACCAAGTGAGCAGACACCCCCCAAAACTGAAATGAAAACGGGGACTGCAGGTGGATGTCCCTGACTTATGTAGAGAGGTGCAAAGTTTTCTGGGCCGGGTGGTCTGACTCTGAGCTGTCTTGAAAAGAAGAGCTACGAGCCCTTGGGCAGAGACAAAACTCCTCCTCCCTGTGCTCCTCTCGGATTCCTTCTGGCGGGGCAGGACTGAGCACTGCAGACACTGACGGTTAAGCCAAATGCAAATTGTGTCCCTGGTGCAGGTGGGAAAGATCCGGCGGCTCCTGTCTCTGGTTACCAAGTTGCCCCCTGCAAGGGCACGTGAAGGAGCTGGAGAGGCCACTCTGGGGACCGCGTCTCTCCGCTCCCCTGAGATTTCCATGGTTCAGGACAGCCCTCTGTACAGCGTGCTGCATCGTGCTTCCCAGAAACGTGGCCTGTACTGCATGAGTGCACGCCCTGAGACCCAGACAGCTCAAAAGCTTTCTTTAGCATTGCTGAATATCCACCAAGACCGACATGGGTGCCGTGTTTCTGTCTGTTCAGCATGTGCAGGACTGTACATCCGATGGGCCTCCTGTCCAAAGCCTTCTGGAGGTGAAAAGAGGGAGGGAATTGTGCCCCAGAGTCCCTTTCTGTGTCAAGCTTCTTGTTGAGGTGATGGGGACCTGAGGTCCCAAGTGGAGGGAACCTAGAATCATGGAATCATTTAGGTTGGAAAAGACCCTTGGGATCCACAAGTGCAGCCATAAACCCAACACTGCCAAGTCCACACTAAACCATGTCCCCAAGTGCCACCTCTACACGTCTTGTAAATACCTCCGGGATGGTGACTCAAGCGCTTCCACTGGGCAGCCTGTTCCAATGCTTGAGCACCCTTCCAGTGAAGAAATTTTCCCCAACAGCCACTGTCACCCTCCTTTAGCACAACCTGAGGCCATTTCCTCTCATCCTGTTGCTTGTTGCTTGAGACAAGAGACCAACACCAGCTTTGCTACAGCCTCCTTTCCGGTAGTTGTGGAGGGTGAGAAGGTCCCCGCTGAGCCTCCTTTTCTCCAGGCTAAACAACCCCAGTCCCCTCAGCCGCTTCTCGTAAGAATTGTGCTCCGGACCCATCAGCAGCTCCGTTGCCCTCCCCTGGACACGCTCCAGCACCTCTGTGTCTTCCTCGTCCTGAGGGGCCCACAGGTGAACACCGTAGTCGAGGCGCAGCCTCACCAGTGCCAAGTACAGGGAGATGGTCGCTGCCCTGGTCCTGCTGGCCACACGGTTTTGGATACAAGCCAGGATGCCCTTGGCCTTCCTGGCCACCTGGGCACGCTGCCGGCTCGTATGCAGATGGCCGTTTGCTGCCCCAGGCCCTTTTCTGCTGGGCAGCTTGGCAGCCGCTCTGCCCCCAGCCTGCAGCGCTGCGTGGGGTTGGTGTGACCCCAGCGCAGGCCCCGGCACTGAGCCTTGTTGAAGCGCACACACTTGGCCTCGGGCCATCGCTCCATTCTGTCCAGGTCCCTCTGCAGAGCCTCCTGCCCTCAAGCAGATCAGCACTCCCACTCAACTTGGTGGCGTCTGCAAGCTTAGTGAGGGTGCACTCGACCCTCTCGTCCAGATCATTGATGAAGATATTAAAGAGAACTGGCCCCAGTACTGAGCCCTGGGGAACACCACTTGTGACTGGTCACCAACAGGATATAACTATGGTCACCAGCACGTGTTGGCCTCAGCCAGCTTTTAACCCAGTGAACCCTACATCCACCAAGGCATTTTTCTTCTGTAGAAGAATTATGTCTTGCAGCAGAAATTTGGAAATTGTAGAGGAATGAAGCTGGGTTAATTAACATTGATAACATACAGCTTTGGCCTGGCTTCAGGGGTGGTGGGTTTGCTGATTTAGACAAGGTGCAGCTCTGGCTGTTTCTGTTAAAATGTTCAGCAGCCAATGAAGAGAGAGCAGCTGAGGAAGAGTGTGGTGGAAGAAGCAGAGAGAAGAGGAGAATGAGTGGGCGGGCGGGCGAGCGAGCGAGTGAGCAAGTGAGTGAGTGGGTGGGTGGGCAGGCAGGCAGGCAGGCAGGCCGGCCAGCCCTGGATGGGGTGAGACTAGAAGGCAGCAAATGGACTGGCATGAAGCGTATGTTGGTATGTGATGGTAAAAGACCTTGTTGCAGCTGGCTAGTTTTGAGAGTGCTGCAACAGGAAATCAGGAGAGAAGATCCTAGATGCAGGTGATACATTTGCAAAGGTTAATGGGCTGTTTTCTCCTGCCTGAGTGATGACATTTAACAACTTCTTCCTATCTGCACCAAATTTCCTTATGAAGCATCACAGAAAGAGAGAAAGGCATAGAGTAACAGATACAAAACTTAACTTGGAAGGATCCACAGCATTGATGAAATTAAAGCAGAGAGCTCCCTATAAAACCCATTCCCTAAATTCCCATCTTAACTTGAGTAAATTTAAAGGTTGATCCAGTGTGCAGGGAAGTCAATGGAAAACTGCCTGTTGACTTTAAAGAGACATTAGATTAGGCCCATGAGGAATAAAGGGTTTTCTACATTGGCCAAGTCTTAAAGATTAATTCATGAGAGCAAAGTTCAGTCAAAGTTAAGTGCTTTTGAAACACCCTCCTGAAGTTTTCTTTTTAAATGAAACAATAAAGTGGTATCCCCCTACTCCAGAGAAGTCGTCTTCTGAAACAAGGTCAAGCCATTTCATTAACTTTGGCTCATCAATTTAACAAAAACAACTTTTTTTTTTTTTTTTTTATGCAAGGTTGCATGTGAAGCAAGCCTTGGAAAATTAATTCGTTTCTTTCTTTAGGACAACTTCTGACAATTAGGAAGCAATTAGATGTCAAGCTAATTAAAGTAGCATTTTTTTCTTCATATAAAACAAACCTTATGTTCTGAAGTGGTTCCAATACTTTCAAGGCACTGAAATTGGGCCTGAAAGAAAGGATTCACATCTGCCTTTCAAGGTCTACTCTCCGTGTAAACTCATGAATAGTTGTTGTCACCAGCTTATCACTGTCAGATCAGGGGCTTAGTATTACATTTTATTTAAACCTGATCCAGATGGCTGCCACGAGATTTTCAGGCAAATTAACTGTGAGGCAGACTATTGTCAAGAAACACTTTATTGTTCATGCATATGAGCATGTTCCAGGTCTCCAAAGTACTTTACCATACAGCTGACAAAATTTATTTTTTTTTTAACTTTGGCACCTATCAACTTAATCATCAGCAGTTTATCAATATGATTTTTCTGAAGGCAATGGAATGATCTTTATGCCCCATCCTTCATCAGATATTTAATTTATTTGAATTAACTGAGTAATTCAATTAACATGCTAAATAGTAGAAGCAGAAGTCATGAAGTTATGTGTGTCTTACTAGACATGCAGTGACGCTGCATAATTTGACATTGTTTGAAAAATGTTAACTCAGCATACCTGGAAATGTCATCTGTTTTCTTTCTATTAGTTTGTGTTTACCATTACTCAATGTGTATGCTCAGCTGTAATACATCTGCAGTAAAAGCTTTTCCCATCACAAGGATATGGAGAGATTCCTTCTGTAGTCACTGGCAAAATCATTTTATACCTCTCTTTGCAAGTCTTTGATAGAGGGCAGTAGAGCTGAATACACAGCTTCCATTTGCAAAGGATATCACATTATATCTAAATAAGTTCCCATTTGATTTCTGAAAGTTATACTGGTTTTAAATTTTTTAAACAACACTGTATGTGTAAATGTACATAATATACCCTTGTATAAATGAAATTAACAGTACACTTTCATTCACATTATGTTTTCATTTTATGTCATACTTGCATATTAAATAATACTACAAATTCAAAGTTCACCTCAGGAAAATTTTTGTCTGCAGAGAAGTAGTTGTTCCAAGCCTATTTTTTTATAAAATCATTTCATTGGGTAAAAAAAAAATCACTTGGGGGAAAAAATGTGTTTGTTTCCATCTTATTAAAAAAAAAATCCTACTTTCTCATATTAAAAAATTCAATTTCATTCATTCATCTTTGTTGCATGTTTAGATTATTTTTTATGTTTAAAAGTGCTGTATTATTTCATTGCACTGGAAGTAGGTAATATCTTAATTCAGAATAAAAGCCCTTTCTATCATTGTTAACTAATTAATGTAAAAAATTAGAAAAGAAAATACTTCAGCTGTTACATCTTCTTATCCCACGTCAATAACAATACTATTCCATTCTGAAATTACTATGCTAAAAAATAATGTAAGAAGAGGCTTCTTATAAAACAGAAGTCAGAAAAATGCATTAATTTTTTGCAATTAAATTGTTAATAAGCTATTTTTTCCCAGAGTTCCTTTCATAAGGAATTTTGAAGATACTGATTTAATTTTGCTTTTGAGTTGGAACCCATTTCCCATGAAAGCACCTGTGCTTGATATTTTACTGTGGTAAAGGCCAGCATGAATCCCTTGTGAAATTCATGACCTTCAGGCTTGAAATTATCTTCTACTTAGCTTATTTTCCTTGAAACATAGGTTGAAATTTTTTAAGCAATGGAGGGTACATAAACATGTTAACATTAATGGTGGATATGGAACTTAATCCCCTAGACAGTTTTGAAAACCTCCACTGCAGATTTCAGATTTCTTATCTAATGATGAAATACTGTAGTAGCATTGCATTTGTACAGATAATGGAGCCATTATCTAATCATCATTGTTCCATGTTTCACACTCCACTTGAACTCATGTATTAGTGATTTTCTGCATGATAAGTACATTTTTTAGATATATTTGAGATAGCACTTAAAGGCTGTGGCACATTATGATGGCTACAGAAATCCCAAGATAGTGTGAGAGTATAAAATCCTTGGTGGTATCCAGCCTCAAGTCATAATTTCAGCTCTTGCTTTCAAACAGTGAGGCATGGTCTGTGGGAGTGGGAGAAGGATCTCCTGGAGTATGAAAACAAAATGGCAAATAGCATGACAAGATCCTGGAAGCGCAGCACAGCAAATATCCACACTCACCCAACAGTCCTACTGTTAAGTCAACATAGTCTCCTCTTAGTTACCTCACTAAAATCCTAGCATGATGAAGGAACTACAGAGTTTCTATGGAGCCACTATGACACTTGCTTCCTTGTATGAAATCAGAAGTTGAAAGGACTGCAACAGGTTGACATTTGCAAATGTTAGTAGGAGTCTTAGACTGCATGGTTTTGGTTGTCCCAGGGGAGAACCTCTGGAGGCTGTGGTTTCAAGGTGATGTGCCCAGCAACTTCTGAAAGTCAGCTCTTAAATTGACTTACCTTCTTATGAGAGAAAAAGGCAGAGATGGGGAACTTGTCCATTTTTCTTAGTATTTTTACAGTCTAAACTGTAAGAGCAACTTGGGGGGGGGGGGGGGGGGGGCGTAACTAACCATGTGCAATCACTACATAAAAAGGGGACCGTACAATTATCTTGCAGACCTGGTCATCTCTCAAAACCAAAATTAAGAGTCACAGTATTGCACCCAGAATGGAGACTATGCTGCCTTCAGAAACTGAGTTCACAGTATATGCTTATCTTTCTTCTGTCACATGTGATGTTATGCTTTGTTTTGTCCTATTATTAATAAAAGCACAGAGTGGTTATCAATGTTATCAAAGTGTATAATGTACATTAAACTAGTCTTTCACTTGTTCATATGTTTCTAATGATAGTTATGGCTTGTGTCACTTAGTATTGTCTATTATTGATCTCACTGTGGAAAAAATATCATTCATGATGTCACTACAAAAAAGTGTAGAGTCAATTTGAAGGGAAAGCATGGCAATTGCAGAAACAGTGACAGAAAACAACTCTCCTGTGAGTAAACTTAGCCACTCCCATTCAAACTGCGAATAGTACAGTAGTGTCTCTTCCTTGTCAATCTATGCATAAAATTTCTCTACTGGCATTGCCTTTCATGCATTAGTTTAGTATTTTTGTCCCTGTCTTTGAGATTTTGAAGGACTCTCCTTGCCTTCATTTCCAGCCTGGCCTCAAATCTTGTGCCTTTCATGACGACATTGTTCTGCCAGCAAGAACATCCTAAATTGTCTCCTTTGCCACATCGTTCTGCCTTCCTTTTGCCTCTGTAAGGAATAATTTTAATTTCCTACTGTTCTAGATTCAAGTCCTGTCTAGCAAGAAATGTTTCTACTCCCTGAAATTTAGTCTAATACATTAAAAATCTTATAGATTCCCCTTGCCATCTCACTGAACCCCTTGGAGTCAATAGACTTGCCAGGGTAGGTTTTGTGTGAGACAAATTTGAGTGCATCTGTGGGTGCTTGGCAAGCAATTAGAAACTGTGGTGTTAAACCCATTGTTAAAGCTGGTTCTTTGTTTCCAAAAGTGGTGGAATACTTGAAAAGTAGGAAGTAGCTGCCAACAGCATTACTCATTTCTGTACATAAGTGATTTAAAAGATGCTTCATTTCTGCTGGGCTGCATAGACACAGGATGCTGTCCATCCTCATAAGCAGAGCACTGATGGGGCTCGACATTTCCCTTCATTTGCTACAGGCTATGATGCTAAGTCATCCACCACTGGGGCTGTCTGTGAAATTTGTTTCTTTTACAAATCTCTCTGGATAGATACTGCATTGGGAGGGGCAGACTTTCTTCCTGCTCTGAGCTGCAAGGAGAAAGCGTCAAAGATCTCGGAGCTCTGAAGTACTCTTCACTCAGAAATAGCTGCACCTTTCAAGCTCAGCACCTCTTAGGACTTGAAATATGCTCCTTGAATTACAGGAGAGAAATGCTGTGCTAGCAACACATGTCCCAGTGTCAGCATTTGAAGGTGTTAGCTTTCTTTTCATCACCTCAGCTTTTCATGCCTGGATTCATTCTCATTTATGCAACAGGGAATCACTGCTAAGCACACCTAGTGAAATCCTGGGCAGTACATTTTCCTTGTGATTAGTTTCAATATCAAACATCTGTTGCAATAACATGTTGATGTTAGTAAAAGCAATATCTGACATTTACACAGTAACCTGCATCCTCAAATGTTTTCTTAGAACTATATAATGGGGAGGAATAGACATCTCATGAACTCAGACTACGAAATGAAACCCTGCTATGCTAAGACTCAGAGCCAGCAGAGTGGAGCTCACCTTGGCTCAGCCCTGCTGGATGGACACAATTCTTGGTAGGAGTTCACAACCTTTTCTATCAGAATCCATGGACTTGATCATCTTAAAGGCCTTTTCCAGCCTAAGTAATTACATGATTCTTTCTCTCATTCCTCTGGGTAACATTCAAAATGGGGAAATCCCAAATGGCTTTTTGACAAAACCTACATGGGTTTTTTGTGAAGAAAATTTACTCCAGAAGAAAAGGCCATCAGGGATTCCTAAACACAAACATATCAATACAGCCTCTGACCAAACAAGTTTTTAAATTTCTGGCAGTTAACCATTATAACCATATCATATTGCTACATCTTTTTCCTGGGCATCCACTCTTAGATGCTGTTGGAGAGGGAAACATGGATAAATGTTTAATCTGATCCAGTACAACAGTCTCATAGGTATTTAAATACCTAAGATCCAGAATCTGAACAGTTGAGTCTTCCACTGGGTCACCAGGAAGACTCCACATGCATGTGAAGATCGAGGCCATCTTCTCTGGAGTCAGCATTGATCTGTCTGACCCAAATTAAATTTATTCTCCCCCAAAATTCCAGATGTCTGTTTATAGTGAAGTCATTAAATCAGAGACAGGTAGAAGAATGTTCATCTGACTGTGTGAAAGCTGTGATGTGTAGCAGCTATCTAACTAGTCTTTACTCTCTCTCTTCCTCCTCTGACCTTTCTCAGAAAAAGTTAGTTTGGGACAACCAAAAAGCAGTACGTTATCTACAGAAATTTGGATAGGATTCAACTCAACTAACCTTAGTTAGTTAGGGTTAGGTGTCCAGTCTCAAGTCCTTATGTGGGCCCTCTCTGTGGTCAGGAAGGATAGACAGGCTCCTCCTCTTTAAGGCACTCCACCCATCTTCTCCACTGACTCATGAAGGAGCTCAGACAGTAACTCAGCCTAGATGTCTTATTTTTTATGAGCTAATAATAGGTTCCATGAATTTATTCTACACTGTTGCTCATTCAGTTTGTTTATTTTGTGTTACAGGAAGACTTTGCACCTTTTTGTGTGTGTGTTTGTCTCAAGTGTGTTGAGAAACCCAGTATATTGGATTATCCAATAGTGGCATCAAGCACAAAATCCCAATCATGGCATTATGAAGGCTTTCTGTTTCAAACCTACCTAAGCAATTTCTTGGCAAATAGAGGATGATCAATTAATTCATTTTCCCAGCTCACCAAAACCAGTGGAGAGGGATGGCTTCTAGGCTGCTGATTCTACCCTGTCTTTTCTCTGCAAAAACGCATTGTTTTCTATAAGAAAGGAGAAAGTGGGGGTATGGTAGCCAAGACTCTTCGGTTTTGCTCATTAGATGGAGATATCTTGCAGATCTCGACATTTCACCTTTTCCACCAATATCATCATTCCAGTCAGGAGATGTGATAATTACTTATCCTCCTGCACAGTTCAGTTTGTACTGCTTGTCTGTGTTCAGCAAGCACCGGCTGTAGTTTGCATCCTGCACATGAGGCCTGCAGTCACTGATTACCAGATAGAACACTGTTTGGTATGCTGATGTGCAAATAGAAACAGAGGCTCCTCAGGTGCTCTGCTTCCCTGTTTATTCCCAAACATGAGATAGATGGCTAGGGGTAAAGGACCAGTAAGGTGAAACAGAGGAATTCAATTTGTAAGAAAAGAATGTCTTCAGGCAGTTGCTTAGACATATCTCTAAGATACCGCAGATTCACTTTATCCTCTGCTGCAAACGGCAGAGGAATTTAGCTAGCTGTAGCCTCATTGGTGAGTTTATTACCTAACACCCAGTGAGTGAATATTAAAGATGCTGGTGTTGCCAGGCAACTGCCTGAGGATGACAGTGGTCAGAGCACACAGGAGGACTCCGTTAGAGGAGTACTCTACAGCTAAGATCAACTTGGTTTACCATTGTGCACTATGACGTGTAATTAGCAGGATGGCTAGTTGTGTTCTGGAGGTGTAGGTAGATCTTTTCTAGTTGTGAGATGTCTCTGAGAGCCAGTGAAGGTAAACTGGAGAGAGGTGGAGCAGCAATCATATGATATGAGCTGGACCAGCACAATGAACAGGGAACTCTTCCTGCAGTCAGATATGGTCTGACCTTCAAAGCATCATAAATGCAGTACTGAGCTTGGTGTTTTCGCAAGTGCTGGTGTCTGTACAGGATGATTAAGCATGCCTAGGCACGGATCTCTGCCTTTGAGCCTGACTGGCAGAAGATGCCAGAGATCCTTACATGTACTTCTCTTACCCTCTAGAACTGTGTATTTGCCAGGAGGCAAACGTTTGACTGGGAATGGCTCCTATCTCATGAATCTTGGCCAGGGATCCTTTGGGAGACTGCTGGTCAGCCCAGGCCATGTGCCTGGCCAGGGCTGTTCAATTGGTACACACGACTGATTTCCAGTGCCCAGGAATGCCCCCTGACACTAATTCAGTGCAGAAGTAGTCTATGATCCTACTTCCTCTATATTTCTAGCCCAGTTTTTCATCTGCAGAATGGTGGAGCCCCAGGTCCCCTTGTGTCCTTCTCAGATGACTGTTAGATCCCACTAGCTTTCCCCTGGGCTGAGCGGTGCCACTGTCTTTGAGAGCTGCTTTGCTCAAACACACAAGAGTGTACTACCCCAGCAGAGAGCCTGCAAAGGCCATGGAGAGCCTTTGTGCACCCCTATTCTGGACACGAAGCTCTTGCACTCACCGTCCTTTCTCTGGCAATAATGAATCACATGACCTTGGGAAAGTTATTTAATATCCCTGCTTCACCTCCTCATCCCAAATGGATGTCTCATCAGCATGCTTGCAGTATTCATTATTTAACAGATAGTACCGCTATTTAATCTTTGTATTACAGTAGCATCTGGAGGTCTCAGCTGAGAGGCAATATACACATACAATGTGAAAGACAATTTCTTCTCAAAGACCTGACATCGTAAGCAGAAAAGCAGCATTGCAGGGTGATTTGCTCCAGATCCCACAGGGGAGTAGTATCAAAGCAGTATCTCCCACCTAATTTTTTGACTACTGAAATAATACAGTTGATGCAAACTTTTCATACATAAATAATATTGTATACCAAAGAACAGTGTTTGCTTTATGAAAAAATATTTATGATAGCCCTGAGAAGATCAACAGGGTTAGAGAAAAGTTCTCCAAAAGATAGATATAGGTAAAAACATCACTTAAAGCAGATACATTCAGAAGACATCAATGAATAGCCTCTAAAAGCTTTTTTAAAAAGATTTACTTCATAAAAACCTGATTTGAGGTGAAACCGATGATGTAGTTTTCATACTGGTTATATATACTGATGCTTCTGAGTGAAGTATGGCGATATTATTTAGCTGAAACATTTTTCACTGAAAATTGAAGATATGATGAAAACAGACTGCTTTGTAAATTCATGTCTATTCTGCCAAAAGGCACATACCAGAAAATGCATTAGAAAACAATCAACATATTTAGCCAGGTCAGTTTGTAAATCAAACATCTCAATTTTCCTTTCAAAACTATTTTTAGGAATACTTTAAAAAGCTCAAAATGGTCATGGATTTTTATTTTTTTAAGTTGACTGAAATATGGGGCTAAATGAAAAAACATATCCAATATAGAAGAACTGTTTTCAAATTTTTTCCTTCCTGAAAATAATTTGATGCTGAACCAAAATGTACTGCATTTTGAACTATTTGTATTTTATAGGATATTCTTTGCAAAATTACACTTCATATTTTCAGGCAGACTTTGAGTCTCAGATTCAATGCATGTTAATGGTTGTCTGAGTGGTTTATTGTCTTGGTACGTAAAGATACATCTCATAAGAGTATGTAAGCATGTGTTTCAAGTAGGGTGCATGTTCTTAAAAGTTTTCCTGTGCTGGTCCAAGTCCAAACAACATATGTCTTTTTGCATTATATGTTAGATCACTGATTAAATTCTAATTCACATAGTCACAGAAAATAACATTTCTCCCGTTTCGTTTTGTTAAACTATATCATGGCTTGTTCCTTGTGCTCATGAGTGTGGCATTTTCTAAGCAAAACCCTTGTGTTTTGTTGGATCCAAAGGAGAATGCTGAGGTTATCCAGAGCCATCTGAGGTCAAAATGGAAACTTTATGTAACCAGGGACGTTTGGATCCATCTCTGAGGTTTGGACAGCATTGAAGGTGCTCTTTGACTGATGAAGCTACTCTGTAAGGTAGCAATGAATCTGTTAATAAAATTGCAAAATTTAGCCTGAGAGCGAACTCTTTTATTCCTCTGGATAACAAGTCCTTCGAAGTTTATAACCTGGCAGCAGCTCATTTGGCATGCAGCAAGTTTGGCAGGAGCCTCGATATGCCCATTAGATATAAAAAAAACCCCTACCAATGTCACTCTGCTGGCATGAAATGGGATGGTCATAAAAATAAGGTTTGCAACTTTGTTGAATCTTAGACATGGCTTTCTTTATTGGTTTATTGTTTGTTTCCTTTTTTGGGATAAAGCAAAGTCTAGTAACTGCATATAGAAATAAACAGCGATACCATTTTGTAATCAGATCACAGTTCAAGACCCATCTCCTCCAGCGAATGTGTTTAACTTCAAGCTGTTCTGTTGCCTTTGTTCAGAACTGTTCACACTTAGAGAAAACATTTCTCTGGGCAAGTGTTTGGAAGAAGGATGACAGAAAAAATAGTGTGTAAGCAGCATCTTGCTCAAAGTTACAGAGAAGGCTACTAACAAAAGCAACAGGCATCAATTTTCCTTTGCATCTCCTTTTAACGCATGTCCTTTCATGCAGTTGTCTTCGCTGGCTGATGGGTTTTGGTCTGGATACATGATTCTCTTCATTAAGAGAAACATGGAGGAAAAGGGACAAAGGCATTAATCCTCAGACATCTTTTACAGAGATCCTCAGTACAAGAAAATAGCCAGGGACTCTTGGCATGAAGTTGTGTTAATTTGATTAATCTGCATCCACCACATTATTTGGAATTGTCTGTCCTTATTGTGGCATTCCATGGCCGTCAATGGTAATGAGCGCAATCTGGGAATTAAAGATCTCTCCTGAAAATTGCCCTGAACTGTGACACAACTTACTTACTTGGTCTTTAATTTAGATGTATTCTGTGTTGTCAGTCAAGATCTCTATGTGCATTCACAGCCTGGGGACAAACATCAGACTGAAAGTGAAATGGGGCACGTAAGCAGTGGCTTCTGGCCTTCCAGCATCAGCCTCCCGGGCTCCTGTCTGCCTTCCCATTGCACAGAGCTGTATCGATGTAAGGCTCCCACCAGCAGCGGTTGTTTTGCCAAAATTCATGTTATGCAATGCTGAACAAAGATATTTCCACCAGCAAACAAAACAGACCTGTGTCAGTTTTTCTTGGCTGTGAGTTACTGCAGAGCAAGAGCAGAAGACAGCCTTTTGCCTTCCAGTGCCTGAGTTCCTTGATCACCTTTCTTGACTCCTCCGCTTTGTCCATTCAATGTAGTTTGGGAAATAATATTTCAGAACATGGCTGTTCTTTCTTGTTTTCTTACTGTAAAGCTATGCAGTGAGGCTGAGTTAAGCAAGAAAGCAGCCGTGAGCCTGCATTATTTAAAGCTGTAAAGTGTTTTCAGATACAGTTTATATCACTGGCCTTGGATACATGAGGAAATTGTAAGAAAAAGATCCTCCCCATAATACCACCTTTTCTGCAGTGCTAGAATACAGAGTGGAGACTTTAAGATTGGCTGAAAATTAGCCATCAAAGCTGTTTTCGGTAAGGGTATTTCCACATTTTCTGATTTTTATGGAAGAAGGGATTTCAGAAAGTCAAATGTTTCTTCTTCTGAATGCTTGCATTTCAAATATCACAGAATCACAGAATGACCGAATGATTTGGGTTGGAAGGGACGTTAAAGATCATTTAGTTCCAACTGTGAATATGATCTAGATGGCTTGGTAAATTGTACATATGTCTGCATTTTCCATTATCTACTTTATCTATGATAATTCTCTGTTGCCAAGATCTCCTATGGTGAACCACTTCTCTAAAATAGAAATCATGATGCATCATAGAGGAATGTGGAACTCAATGGCAAAATGTGATGTGAAGTCTCAAAAATTACAGTCTTCTAAGGAAAGTGGTGTCTGGGTTATCTGAGAATGTATTTGGGATTTTTAGGTAAGTTTAAAGAGGACATTTGAATATCTGCTAATCATCAAGGCATTTAGGTTTTGAACTGGAATAGAAGAAAGAATGTGGATTCACATAGCTCAGTTCTGTATTAAAAGCGGAAAGATGATCAAATCATCAAGCTCCCCCTGACACAGCTGAACCAATGTTAACACAGCTGGGAATTTTTTCCTGAAATTCCCTAGTGTGAAAAGGCTGCAGATATGCTATCACTAATATCTCAGAATTTAACACTCTCAGGCCATTGGGAAATGCAATTCAAACATAAAATTAGATCTATATGGTGGTTCAAAATTTAGATAAGCATTTTTCAGTCCAAATTAATATCCAATTTAAAACCATTCTAGAGGAGGCAAATTTAAATATAATGAGTAAAGTTCATCGCATTATCGGTAAGATAATTTGAAAAGCCACACAAATTAAAAAAAAAAAAAGGAAAGTTGTACCAAGAAATTGAATGTTCTCCTAAACATCTTCCATCTCCACAAATTAACTCAGTTATTCATATTTTGATTAATTGAAGATTTTTGTACCAAACACATTCAAGGATATAACTAGCCCTCTCTATTATTAAGTTTTGCTCAGCCATCAGAATCTTGATGAATCTGTATTACATTTACTTCACATCTGGCTTTGCTAAAGTTTGAACGGCAATAGTAAATGTTTGTTCCTTTTAAATAATTAATGTATCTATTTGTCTTCTACTTATGTCATTTTGCATTTCTGAATATTCAGGAGCATGGACTTCTACTAGGAGTTTGGGAATAAGTATAGCTTTAAAAGATTTTTGACAAATGCTTGCAAAGATCAAGCAACATAGAAAAATTTTAGAAAAATGGAAGAGAATGTTTATTTATTGCTACAAAAAAATACTGTGATGTGGAAAAGTGACTTTTCTTAAATTTAAGATTAACTTTATCCCCTTAGCTTGAGCCTTTAATCTGTAGAAAAGCCTGGGGATTTATGAGTGTTAACGGACCTGAATTTTTTATTTATCCTTCTTTCCTTTTACTTGTTCATTTTCCATCTGTAAGTCCCCTAAGAACCTGAGAGCAATGATTGAAAGGAAAGATATGGTGATTTATTTGATATGTCTCTATTCTGCTGCACAGGCAGCAATACAGTTAAAACCAAGGTGATTGCTAATGGTTTAACTGAACATAAAGTTTTGAAATTCAGTGGCACTGAGTTTGCAGCTGATAGCAATACCTGGAAATGCACAGATTTTTCAATGATCACTGTTAATCTTAGTTAAAAATGTTAAACTATGAACTGTGTCAATCTATGCCCTGAGAGGTGATCCACGTCTTTTGGTGTTCAAAATTCTTAAGGAATTTTTCCTGTTGCTAATAAGGTTGCTAAAGATCATTGTTCTAAATGTGAACATTTAAAAGCATATGTTGAAATACACATTTACACTTTCTTTAACATGCTGAATATTCTTTATTGAAAAATAAACTATTGGTTCATGGATCACACATTTTTGTGATATGTGGATTTTGGTTTTAATTTTCTAGCGGATAAAGGAGCTGAAGGAAGGTCTTCATGAGACTCATACTCTAACTACTGGGCTGTTGTGAAAATATCTATTATGTAAAGAATCCTCCTCTAATACCTGCATTTAAAGACTTTTGAAATTATTTCAAAGTGATTTCTTCCAGGAGAGGACACCAGGTTCTGCATCCTAATTGAGTTGAGGAGTTTAAGCTTCAAAGAAAAGGTGAGCTTTTAGATACTTCTGTGCTTAATGTTTCCTACTAAAACAGCTTCCAATCCAGTAACTTGGGGTTTTTTTTTGGTTTGGTTTTTTTTAGAATTCTTCTCAAGCAGTGTACTTATGTAAAGATTTTATGTCTTAACACCTGGATTACAAATAGAACATTATACCTACGATTTGTGTTTTGTAACACCTGACCTGTTAGCACCCACATTCCTTAATGAACCTGGTCCAAAAAAGGTCCTATTGATGGTTGTCCTTGCAATTGCACTGGAATAAGCTAGAATGTATTCCACTAAATTCAATGGGGTTATGGTGGTAGGATCACATGGTTGATAGTGTTGGATCAGGTCTTTCAATTAGCACCTGATTGATCCAGGAAAAGTAATTTAATAACTAATGAATATTTGAGAGAATTACTTTAGGAATGTAATTGCGCTGGAAATAGATTAACTCAAAAACAAATAGGAAAACATAAATTAGGGGAGGAAAAGAATAAAAAAAAATTCATCAATGTAAAGACAGTAGTGAAGAAATGCATTTTAAATCCAAGAACAGTATCTTTTTTCTGAAATGTATTTTCTGGGAAGTTCCAAAAAAAAGCCTTTCCTCTTATGTCTTGTATTACCTGCTTATTTGGATCATCCTTAACAATTGCAGGCTTCCTGTCCTCAAAACTCACTTACTGAAACACCTGCAAGCTTCAGTTTGCATTCTTTTATGACATTCAAATAGGTGTATGGGAAATGTCTATTTTGTTATTCAGATAAAACCAAGCACTTGCTGGATAGCTTTGTTACATATAGATTCATACCAGGTGAGTAAGGATTTATACTTTCATTCCCCCATTTCACTACTTCCTCTCCTCCCCAAGCTCATAAATTTCAGCAGAAAGAAAAAAGGAGAAAGATTTTCTTAATTGCTGATTTTACCATGTTTGATCTTATATCCTGTAGAAGAACAGAAAGTTTAACTGTGGCTTTAGATTAAGTGAATATCCATAAAACCAGCGAAAAGAAATATCAGAAGATTCAAGTACCCTATGTGACATGAACATAAAATGAGGGATTAATTGGTTTCAAACTGAATGCAAGAAATATACCTCTCTTCTGAAATAAATGTTACTAAACTTCACCACGAAGTTGAAAAGAGTAGGGGAAAAGGAAGGAGAAGACAGGTGGGAAGGGGGAAGGAACATGGAAAAGGAAAGGAATAACATCTTTGCCAAATCAAATCAGAATAAAACTGGAGGGAGCTTTCCGTTATAGCCTCAGTGATGTTACTCTGGTAATTCTATTTGGAAGCGGGAAAGATAATTGCATTTTCAACTTTGAACTCTTGTCATTCAGTTCTGTACTGTGACCTCAATAGTCTGTTTGATTGCAGCCTGTTGACGTACAAAGAGCAAAACAGTGTGAAATGACACAGCAGAAATCAAATTGCATGAGTCATTTTTTTTTTATTTCCTTTATGTTCCTTACATAATTCTGATGGCAGCACAGCTAAACTTAATGGACAGTAGTAAAATAATCTGCTGAAGCTGTGTCAGTAGATTCACCTCCTTGTTCACAACTGCAGCTCTGCAAAAATTGCCCAAACTCTCTTTGAAACAAGTTTTTTAAATGAAGTGAAAAGTATCAGAATTATGCAGCTCATGAAGGAACCATATAGTGTTGCGGTACCATAAATAAATGCTGACATTTCCTCATTAGTAACTACAATAGGAGTGGGTAAAAAAATTTGGAAATTCAGGGAGTTTTCAACCCATTAGGCTACTATAAAATTTTTACAAGGTTAAGCAAAGTGAGCACTGGAGCACTGTGAAATGTCCACTGTGCCTTTTACCCAGATTACTAAGGGCACGTATCACCTTCTTCCCCTCAGGGGTGCCTAGACTTTCAAAAGTAAAAGAGAAAAGCCCCATCGGATTAGTTTCTAGGCTTTGCAGCAGGAGGCATTACTTGTACGTAATTGCTCGGTTTCATTATTCATGCACTAAGAACAAAGTGCTTAGGCGAAAGAAAGTGACGAGGGCTAGGGCACTACAGGGAAGTTATTTCAGATTTGATTCAATAAAATGCTTTATAATAAATTATGAAAAATTAACTTCCTGGAAAAGGAAATACCAAGCATCTACTTAATTTTTGTGTGTTGGTATTATCATGTGTAATCCATGTAAGGAAGACCATGGGGGACCAATTGCTTTCTCATGGGAAACACAGGAGTAAGGGCAGGTTTTTTGTTTCTGCTTTAATTTCAGTGCCTGCTCCTGGATATTAAGTAGTTAAAGTGCTCTAATAACTCAGATTCCCACAAATGGTCCACTGGAGTGATCTTCTCTGTCCCTTGTATGGATGTTAACAGTGGTACCAGCAGGACAGCAGGATCCTGGGCCTGTGGGTCAGGAGCTCCTTGACTATTCTAAGCTTTGTTCATTAAGTTCCTTAGGCCTAAATCCTTGAACAAGAAACCTAAACCAAATGACTTTTGCTTGGCTCAGACTGACTTGGGGAGCTGATTGTCTGAATACTTTGGCTTAAGAAAGCTTCTTACTCACCTTTGCCTTGAATTCCCAATTTGACAAATAAAGATAATTAGTTGTAAGTGGCTAGGAGCAGATTCAATAAAGATTTGGCTGCATAAAATCAGTTGTTGGTCTAATACAAGTGTCTATTATAAAACTGTGACCTTGAGTACTCCCGTCAGTTACTACTTATCCCTGAAGGAGATCAGAAGTCACAGACACCCACTTGTCATCTGCTAGGCATCCAGAGCTCTCTTGAGCCCATGCCCAGAAGCACCTCAGCCCTGATGGTCTGTGACACAGCATACCCATCATAACTGAATTCATCACGGTTTTATGTATTTCTCCACTGAGACTCTGGCTACAGACATACCAAATTGTATTCCGCTGAAACTGTACCTGATATTTTGACTAAGTTTTGAATATTTTTCTTTACACTTCAGTAAAAAATGCAGAAATATGTCCATCTTAGAGAATATTTTAACCTGATACTTAGGATACTTAGGGAGGTGATGGACATGGAGACAGAATCTAGTCTACTTACCCTTTGACTACTCTCAGTAGGTTCAAGGGTTACATTTCCTGTGAGAATGCTATGGGAGAGGTTGGCTAGAACAGCGGCCTCAGGCCCATCACCCTCCATTAGAAAGCAACCATCCTGCTTTTATCCAGCTGACCATGTTGCATAATTGTTCACGTGAGCAACCTAGAGGTATGGTTGAGCCAAGCCAGCATTAGGCACGTTCCCTGTCCAGAGAGGGTCCTCTTAAATTGCTAGAGTAACAGAGGCATAACTTTAGGTGGAAGGGCAGTTGGGAATATTTATGCTCTGTGCTGCATGATGGGAAAGAAGGCCACCCTATGCTGCCTTAGTATCACTGCATTACTTGTGCATCAGCACCGGGCTGCCCCGAGGAAACTAAAGAAAAGAGAAATATTGTCACTACTCATGCCCACAAAGAACACCCCAAACAAAACAGAAAGCCATTTTTATTCAGCTTCTTTTAGGAAAGGTCACAGGCTTTTTGCTTTAATGAATTATGAATAGATGCAGGCATCTGAAAAGAGCTTTATTTAGGAGATGAATCTATTCCCAGAGTTTTCTTGGTGAGTAGTTACAGGCAATTCCCTGTTCAGCATGTCAGCCTTAGGCATTTCCCTTGCAGAAAGTGCAGATTATTTTGCAGACTTCTGTGATGTACCTCATTCCTCTTAAACCCTGTGTAAGGAGCTGAGGAACCTGCCTCAGTGCTCCAGATTCCAGCTTCAGCAAGGCCAAAGCACTTCTTTCTCTGTCAAAGCACGAGTGCCAATTTGAACACTGTCTCAGATTTCTATCTGGTTTTGTTTCCTTTAAAGATCAAGGTTTTCTGGCTATAAATATCACAAAAGTAACTAAGAACTGTGCATCATGTATAATACAGATTAGAAGTACTTTTACAGCCTTAAAACTGACAGCTAAAGAAAATAAACAGATTTGTCTGTGTCATGGTCATGACTATACTTGAATCTACGGAGTGAACACAACGCTTACATATGACAAAACACTAGTGTCAATAATAGATGCGCAATGCAGAGATCTGCTGGATAGCAGAATGATGGGGTGCTGTTGGGGCTTACAAGACCAGTCTGTGGGGTGGTGAGGATGAGATCACACTGCCTTTTAACTCTCAGCTCCTGGGAATGCAGCTGACCTCCAGCGCAGGTCACAGCTGCTCAAATGTGCACTGTGGTTTGTGTTTGCTGTAGGTGGAAGGTTGCTACAGGAGAGCAGGCAGCTGACAGGTAAGGAGTTATGGCTCCATTGCTGCAGAGGCTGGGGAACTCCACCTCTCTCGTCCAAATGCTGCTAATCCTTGCAAGCAAAGTGTTTCATGCAGTAGCCTGGAAATCAGAATGCTGATGACATTGGGTTTTTTTTCTAAAGTTCAGAAAGTATTGGATTTGGTTTGCAACTTCCTCCAAAATTCAAATTCTTACTGTAAAGGAACAAGTGTTACCTAAGAAAACTGGTACCAATTAACATTTACTGAACCATGGCAATAATAAATAAAGGATCATTACTTGCAGTTTTATATCCCTTTCATCCATAATTTTCTGTATGCAGTATAAGCATTCATTAACTCATAGCCTCATGATAGCACTGAGTTATAGCTATTTATCAGATAGAGGATTGATACCAAGAGACTAAGCTACTGGGTTATTTTCACAGAGGGAATGACTGCAGAGCCAGTGATGAAAAGATGCCAGAAATGCTGGTATTATGCACTTCTAAATCATTGTGCATCATTCAAAAGTCACTGATAAATATTTGCCTTCCAGATCCCTAAGACACACTGCCCTTCCCTTAAAGTAATGCAGCATTACCCACTCAATAGTTGTATTGTCTTTTGTAATTCATAGACCCATAGAAGAATATGACTGTAAAGGGCATCAGGAGGACATTTGGTCCATTTCCCCAGATTAGTCATTCCTGAGAGATATCTGTTAGGACAGACAGTTTTTCAACAGTATGATGTCCTTAAAGACCTCTAATATTAGAGATCCGCTGGCCTCCATCTGTGAAACCTTTCCATTGATTTTCTATCCTTAACATTTTCAGTACTTTTCTTAAAGTCTGACCCTCACATTTCTTCTTGTAATTTAAAATTGTTGCTTCTTGTCCTGTGGCTCTGTGGCCATAAGCACCAGATGTCCTGCCTCATCCCTTCATAACAACTTGTCACACACACTTGAAATTTTTTATCATGTTTTATCATGCCCCTCAGCCTCCTCTTCTTTATCCCCCTTTGATCTCAGTGTCACCTTTCCTTGACTTCTGACTGTTATCATGTCCCTGCAAGACTTCTCCAACTGATCTGCAGCTTTCTGGAAGGTTGTGGCCTGAAACCAAACCTGAAGCATACCTGGGGGAGACCTGATCACCACTTGCAATTCACAATAAACCCGGCTCTTTGGCTGCAGAACTGCTGCCTCACCAGTTGTTCCTTATCTTCGGTTACCACAGCTGATAATTCCTGCCTGAGAGTTGCATTTGTCTCTATTGAATTTCATCTTGTTCTTTTCAGGCCATTCTTCCAACCTGTCAAGATGATTTTTGAATTCAAATCCTACCCTCCAATTTACTCGCAGTCCTTCCCAGCTTCATGTAAGCTGCAAATTTAATAAGTATATGTTCCATTCCATAACTCAGGTCATATTGCAGAGACTTTTATGAGCTCTGGGAAGAGTGAAAGAAATCAGCAGACAATTTGACAAAAGCCTGTGCTTCTATGTACTGCTTAACTATGGAAAAAGTTTATTTCATTTTTTCTAAATATATCTGAGTCTTCCTTGGGTTTGGTGCTCTTTTTGAAACTCCCAAATTTTTTATCCCTGCTATCTTTTTCCATATTTTTTTTTTTTTAATATTAACCATTCTTATTAGTGGTTTTTAAAAGTCTGTTGCGGGATAGAGATATCAGATGTAAAACATTAGCCACTCACATAGGGCTAGCAGTTTTAATGTTGTATTAAACTATGTAAATCACTAACACAATACAAATGCCACTAATATGACAGAGATTATCCAAAACTGCTGACACCACCAGTCTCCAAGGGAAAAATTCTCTGTGATTAGCTTTAATCAGGCCTTTCTCAGAAGCTTTTATGTAGGCTTCCACTCATGCAGGTCAGGGCATTTGCCAAAAGAGTATTTTCCTTGCTGTTTATGTAGTGCAGCAAGTGACCATTTAGCTTAGAGGCAGGAACGTAAATCCTAATGTGTTTGATTTGCCAGGCCATGGTGGCACCTTTTCCATCAGAAACAAAGCTCTCTTCTAGTTCAGCTTACTCAGCAGGGTTTGTAAAGCTGGATAATCCCATGCCTTTCAGCTGCTAAACCTGTTGCAGATATTTAATATAAAATGACAGAGCCATGGTTCTTTAAACTATTTTTTGGCACTTAAAATCTGAGGCCACTGACCCATCATGAAACAAAACTTACAGTAACAGTTGGTAATGGTATCTTTGTCACAAACCTTTGTGATTTGCATCCATGAGCCATCTGAAGTTACTTGGGAAGCAGAAGATTTTAACCGAGGTTACATAATAATGTTTGTCTTGGTTCTTGTAATAGGCACTGTGAAAACCATTCAAAACTTTAAAAATATCTTTAATGTGGGAAGTAACAAATGTCAGGAAAAGACTTTTTTCTTAACTCTATTTTCTTTAAAATTTCACGTAATTTCTCTGTATCAGTGATTTTTTAAAAGCGGTTGCAAACAGGAATTCTTGTTCACATCCTGGGTTGCCCATCAAGAAAAAACTTGTTTGGACTTTTATACCTGTTGTATTTTACATGGGGTCTTTTTATTGTCTCTACAAGCCAGCAGAGTTTTCTGCAATACCCAACAGCTGCCAGGTAGAATGCACCTTCTCTTTCACCCTCTACATATGGGAGCTTTTAGTCAGTAATATTTCCGATGTTGTCTGTAGGGTCTAAAGCTAGTCTAGGAATTGTCCCTTTGGACTACACTAACCAGAACTCTTAACAGGCTGCAGGCTGAGAAGGTAAGGTGTGCTGAATTTTTAACCAAAAAGTCTACAGTCCTTTTTCATCCAAAATAAAAATCCTCACTTCAGATGTCCTCCATCTTTAAGAAGGAAGATACACTCCAAAGCATAATCTTTCATTTTCTGCTTTCAGCAACATTTCTCCCAGTGTCATTTGCTTCTTTCTTACAGCCTTTTTTAGCACAATGGCAAATCTCTTTAAAGTTTGTCTGAAGTAATAACAACTAAAGTTTGTGGGATGACTTGATCCTAAGGATAGCTGAATACATTGCCAAGAAGGCGCATTGACACTTACCGGCATGCATTTGTCTTTCAAACTGTTGATATAACCTTAAGCAAGATAGCAAACAGTGCCAGCTGAAAGACTCAGTGCAAATAAATACAGCAGTTGAGAGGATGGAGCCATAAATAACACTTTAAATATGTATGAAAAGGAACTCTGGGCACAAGACGACTTATTATTTTTCACTATGTCCATTCAATAGGATTCTCCAGATCATAGCTGGAATACTTCATGTTCCTTTTGTTCCCCCAAAAGGGACACTGTCACTGAAGTCTCCCTTTCAGTGATATCTCTGTTTTCCAAGGTCCGTGCAGACCGAACATCCTGTGTAAATTGAATATCAGGTCTGGAGAGACTATTGTGGTATCACAGGGCCTGTTGTAACCTCCCCAAGGGGCACATTGTAAAGAAAGCTCAAAATCAAATGGATCCAGGGTTGCTGCTGTGTGACCAAACCACTTAGTATTCTTGATTCTGCTCCTGTATTCCTCAAGGGCTGGTCAGCAAAACTGTGAGCGTGGGAGAATTGTTTTAGAAATTTGTTGTTGTTATATGTGCAATCAGTTGTCAAGAGCAAAAGGAACTTGTCAACCCAAAACAAAACTGGAAAATGTATCTTGTATTTCTGCAGAGAAGAATCATTTGGGAAAGTATTGAGAGGAGTAAAGTTTGACTGTGATTCTTAGGATAAAGTACAAATACTTTGAAACTGGCTGGAAGGAAAAATAACAAGCACTCCCAGATACACTCCCCGCCTTCTAATTTGTCATGATATACCAGCTTAGACATATGTTCTTGCCTTTTTTGAATAATAGTCTAATATTACCAGCCTAAACTAAGAGTGAGTAATGTCTCACTTTGAATCTTCACAGTATAAATCCACCAGCATAAATTCACTTCTCAGCTCGGCACACTGAATGCTAAAATCTACCAGTGCTTGCCATATTCCCACAAGAGTCAACAGCTGATATATGAAAAGTTGTTTTCAGCTATATTACCCTGGGGGGGGGTGGTGATGGTGGTGGATATTTAATGTATCTATTCAGATATGCTACGCTAGTGGTACAATAACCAGCAATGACAGTCCTATTGCTGACTTCCATATATTCTCTCTCACAGAGTAACATTAAGAAAAATCAGGGATGCCTTCACCACCACCAAAAGGTGGAACAGCACTGGTGGTGGCACATGAACCTACTTTTCACCAGTGTAACTTCCACTCCACCATCATTACTTGTAGAAGTCTGTGGTAATTTATCCAAAACAACTCAAGAACGAGAAGGAGGGACAGTACTTCCCTTCTTAGGGTGTCCATGGTATGTGGGCAACTGTCACAATTACCATTAGTCTCATCAGAATGTAGAGGGGGTTTTCTACATCATTATCATTGTTGAAATTTTCTTGGAAAAAATATGGTCTTTGCTTCTAAAAAAAGAAAATTAATTTTTTTTAAAAAAAAAAGCTGAATATTTGACGGTGACATTGCAGTGTGGTATTAGTTTTGCACTGTAGCTGACTTATTTCACTCGCCCCTTCTGCCCCACTGACAGGGCTGTCATGTGGAATCATCCTCCAGAGCCCCAGAGGGCGTGGTGGACCCCTCAGCTATGGAGGAATGGGTTGTACCTTCAAAGCCAGCAACTGCTGCACAGGGAATGTTGTGTTTAGCTAAACTACCTGGCTTGTAGAGGAGAAAGGAGAAAGGAGCAAAGTCTGTGTCAACACAGTAGTTCCCCTAGTATCTTCATTTTCAGGCTTTCTATTCTGTGAAATATCAACACTTTCTCTGGGCAGCAGGCATTTCCCATGGGGAAAAAAAAAAAAAAAGGAAAAAAAAAGAAAAAAAATAATTGGAATTTTATCCAGAAATGTATTGATCAAATGCTACGTACAAATTCTAAATCTTGTGACTTGTGGCACTATTATCAGTTCAGGAGAGTAGGAAATAATTTGTGGAAAAATGAGGAAAAAAGTTTTAACCACAAATACTGAGCAAGTGAAAGGGGTTGAGCATCAGACATAAGAGAAAATAGTAAGCTTTTCTGCAACCTGAGCTAATTTGTATCTCCTGTGTGGATGCAATTTTACAGATGACTGCAAATAACTTTAAAGTATTTCTATATTTCTATTTTTCACTCTTGACTTGTAGTTGTTATATGTCAGGATGTCCAGACCCACTTTTTTTTTTATTTTCCTTGCATCTTGTGACCCAAAAAATTTGACTTAACTATTTTATATTGTCCCTCCTTGATAATAAATGAAGAGAAAAATATTGTACATACCTCAGATGAGGAAGTTACTTTCATCAGAGGGAACATGGCAAACTGTGTTTGTGGAAAGACATGGGTGGGAAAGGGGGTTTCATCCAGATGTGAGGATAGCCCTCTGAACAGGCTTTGTTCTTGTGTCTGTTAAAGGTGGGAAACACTGGTGAGATCTTGCTGAGATCAGATTCCCTGCAGAGAGTAAGCAGAGATGAAGTAACACAGAGGCAGCTTTAGGGACCTCTGATAACTCCAGTTGAAGTGGCCAAGAGATTGTGGAGGGACACCAGGAAAAACCTGTTGACCCACCACCAGAGCTACAGACACTTTTTCAAGGACAGAGGTAAAGCACCCACTCCTTTTAGGACATCTTCTAAACATGTAGATTCATCTCACCTTCATGACAGATTGTTCTTGCTGGGGTACAGCAAAGGGATCACCACAAACGTTTTGGCATATGCAAGTATCCCAAAAGACTCAAAGATATTTTTAAGATCCTCAATGACCCAGCTTCAAAGAAAAACACAGGGGCTGTTGTCACAAATGGTGGGTTTTGAGTAGGATTTCCTAAAAGATATTTCAAGCATAACTGCTCCAACAAGTGACAGGTAAGAGAGGGAAAACTCAGACCTCTCCAATGTAGCCACTATTAGACTTGAGAGGACAAAACCTACTGACAGCGTGTCCTCCTGCGGTACTTTTTTAATCAGTGAGTGCTGGTTTACTTTTCCCAAACTCATGGTCTGTTTCTTTGCCCTCTCAGATCTCCCCCAAGAGATTTGTTTCTTTTATTTACATGGCTCCATTGCATGTAGAGATTCACCTATTTTGCCTAGTTGCAGTTTTGCATCACTGAGTGGGACAGTGACACTTCCTGCCATCACAATGAAATGGGACTCTTGCACAGTCTCCTGTTTCACCTTTGCAATTTTGGACCTTACACTGAAGTCAAACTTCTTTAAGGTTCTGAAATAGTTTAAACAATATTTTTGTTTCAGCACCACCAGTTATTAAGATGGGTATCAGAAACACTAATGTTCTTTCTGTGGTCTTTACCAAGTTGGAAAAATGCTTGTCCAAAAAAAATTCATCAAAAATACTCATTAGAACTTCAGTCCATTTTTCAAGAGTTCTAGAGAAGCTTTGGATAGAATTTCCAAACTGAAGTGATATTTCAGCCATTTATCCATTCACCTATCTGAGTGAAGTGCAAAATTGTAAAGCACTGTTCTTTTCTTGCCACCATAGTTTCCCTTCATGAGCTTGCAACCAGCTATTGATTTTCACTTGTTCATTTGGAAAGTGATACAGTTCAATAAAATCTACACTCCCTTAACTTTCCTGTTTGTGAAGTCTCCACATGGTGATGAGGAAGAATACTTCACATCATTTATGGTCCTGTGCTTAATATTTAAGAGGAACTTTGACTGTTGTGGACGCTGAACTGTATTAAGGCAAGCATCACAAAGAGAGTATTTTCCAGGGAATTCTTCATACCCATGCTTTGGACACCTAGTGTCACTTTTATAAATCTGAACTGTACCAGGAGTGTATTGTATTGAAACTAGCAGTTTGTTCATCACCTTGTTTAGGTGATGGTCTTCCAGGAGTCTTCCAGACCAATATACGACCTTCTAAGAACTTTCTATCCTGAGAGTGCCAAGAAGGCACATCCTCTGATTTGACGAGCAAAAGGTACGTTTGTTGATGAGGAAAGACAATATAACTCAGTACCTGAAATTATTCTGAAAATATTTTTACAGTGGAGTGCACCATGGACTTAGGTCAGAGACCCTTGTTACACTACCTGCTACCTCTTTCTACTGGATTGTCATTCTACAGGCTATCTCAGAACTGAGTTTTAGTCACATACATTTTCTGCCATGAAATGTGAACCTTGGTAGTTAAAGGAATGATTGTACAATGACAGGATAACAAGCCTTGTCGACTGGAAGAAAACTGGTAGATGTCGTATAACTTGACTTCAGTACACCTCTGGACTCTCACGTGCAAGCTTAGGAAACACTGACCAAATGAAAAGAATTATTAGGTGAGTGCATTACCCACTGGAGAGACATGTATTTAAAAAGTACGTGTCACTAATTCCTGATTACTTTAGAGGAATGGACTGAGTGGATGTTTACAGGAATTATCCTATGCAATGCTTCCATTTGTGATTTTCAAGACAAGACGGAGAACATATAGGTTAAGTTCACAGAGAGCACCAGCTGGGCGATACATGTATGACAAGACAGTATTAAAATTACAACAGGGTTGATAAATTGGAGATATAGTCTGGAAAAATAGAATGCAATTCAATAAGATAAAAATGCAAAGCTCTGACTTTCTGCATGAATAGTAAACCACACAAAAGCTGGAGGGTAATGCAGCAGATCTGCAGAAAGGAACTAGAGTTTAAAATGAGTCACCAAAAAAAATGCCATTGGCTTCAAAAAAGACAAACAAATACATGTGTGCTTACTCATTAAGTGTCCCTTTTGTTGCAACAGTAAGATTTCTAAGTGAAGTTATGTCTTCAGTATGTGTCCTGTGGCCAGCTTGGGTAATGGAGCACAAGAAATATATTGATTAGCTGGAGAGGGACCAAAGGATACCAATGAGAATGGTGAAGATTAAGAAGGAACATCTAGGGAAAAATGCAGGTGTTGGATATTGACGAGGAGCTTGACAGGCTTGAGACATGGGCCTGTGTGAACCTCATGAAGTTCAACAAGGCCAAATGCAAGGCCCTGCACCTGGGTCAGGGCAATCCAGTATCAATACGAGACACAGTATCAAAAAGGCTGGGAAGAGAATGGATTGAGAGCAGCCCTAAGGAGAAGGACTTGAGGGTACTAGTGGGCAAAAAGCTCAACATGGCCTGACAATGTGCGCTTTCAGCCCAGAAAGCAAATCAAATTCTGGGCTGCATCAAAAGAAGACTAACCAATAGGTCAAGGCAGGTGATTCTCCCCCTCTATTCTGCTCTCATGAGACCCCAGCTGAAGTACTGAATTCACCTCTGGGGCCTCCTGTAGAAGGACATGGACCTGTTGAAGAGTCCAGAGGAGGGCCACAATGATCAAAGAGCTGGAGTACCTCTCCTCTGAAGACAGGCACAATTCCTATGAAGAGCTGGGGTTGTTCAGCCTGGAGAAGAGTAGGCTCCAGAGAGGCATTATAGCAGCCTTCCAGTACCTAAAAGGGGGCCTACCAGAAAGCTGGGGAGGGACTTTTTACAAGGGCTTGTAGTGATGAGACAAGGGGTAATGGTCTTAAACTGAAAGAGCATAGATTTAGGTTAAATATTAGGAAGAAATTCTTTAATAGGAGGGTAATGAGACACTGGAACAGGTTTCACAGAGAAGTTGTGAACCCCCCATCCTTGGAAGTGTCCAAGGCCAGGCTGGATGTGGCTTTGAGCAACCTGGTCTAGTGGAAAGTGTCCCTGTCCATGGCATCTTTAAGTTCTCTTCCAACTCAAACCATTCTATGATTCTTCAATTCTATGATTTTTGGTCCAATGACTGTAGGTTTAAATAACAGATGGCTTAGATGAGGAAGTGAATGAGCTCTTCCCTTTGTCTACTTGTCAGATAAGAACAAATGCTTTTAAATTATGACAAGGCAAGTACAGATTTGAACATAAGGAAAATATTTCCAGCAAGAAGGATAATGAAGTACTGGAGCAGAGAGTCCAGGACAGTACTGGAAACCCCTATAGAGAAGTTTATAAGAGCAGTTTGGGCAAATGTCTATCAGGAATGGCATAAAAGTAGCTCATCTAATCTCAGAATAGAGGAATGACTGGATGACTCCTTCAGTTATTTTCTGTTCTTATTTCCTGTAGAACCAAATTTTCTTCATTTTTGACAATGTGTGTATTCCTTTAGCTGAGATAGCCCTACACTTGACTTTTAATTTTTCTGTACTTAAGACACAATGATCTATCACCGTTTCTGCCAAACTGTCAAACAAAACAGAAGAATTATCTCATCCGACATATGCCTGACATATCACAGGATGGTGCTATCCATTTTTTTCCTGATAAATTATAAAGCCATGTGAAAAACTTCTGTACTTTTGATAAATTTGCACTTTTGACCATTTCACCTTCACTCTGCCATCAGTCTGCTTATTGGTTTCCCCAGGGATGTTTCTCTCATTCCAACCAGCTGAGCAAGTTCAAACAGTTACCAAAAGGTATCTGTATCCAGCAGGGACCCTACAGAGAAAAGAACACTCATTATGGAAATATATCCTCTCTCCCTTCTTCCCCTTGGGGGCAACAGGTAGCATTTCAAGTAGAGGGATAAGAGATACTCATTCATTCCGGATCTGCCATTAAAATGTTCGCTCCGATAGCTGGTATTCATACCGTTATCTTTATACTTATGCAGAGGGGTCATTCCTGGCTTTACACAAGCATGCAGAGAACTCTTTCTAGTTGTGCAATGTCACAAATTATTACATTTTAAAAACATTTTTAATAAATTGGGATGAAATCTAAAAATCTATGAAATCAAAGGAGAGGTTCCTTTTGATTTCAGCAGGCTTGAATCAGATACTTTACAGACAACATCCAGAGATTAATGCACTGGTTATGAAGTCTTTCTTCCTTTGCAATCAGTGCATTTGGTCTCATAACAAAAGAATCTAGAGAAATATGTACAAAGAAAGAATGCAAGAATTTTTTAAGAATACTGCTTATGCCTTCTTTTGCTTGCCTTTGAAATATCTGCCATATACCAACTAATGAATAACTCAAGCAACCCAACCTCCCAGTGGTAAACCTTTGCACAGAGACTTCACTCTTGTGTAGTCTCTTCTCTGTTTAACGTTATTTAATGTGAATCTTCTGCTGGGAAAAAACAAGTAGCCTATATAAAATGGAGGTATTACAAACTTGCTAACAGTAAAACTGAATTTTTGCTTCTTCTGAATGTAATAGTTATATCAGTGATCAGTGACATTTCTTCTTTGCAATTCAAACATTGTTTGTTTCTGTGTTTCCCAAATCCATTTCTGTAGTGTGGCGTATCTGTAAAATACCAATATTTTACAGAACACTGCCCAGCACTGTTGTATGCCTAGAATTTCTTTACTGATAACCCCCACACACAACATATAATACTGAAAAAGTATGAACAGCTGCAATTCTAATTTAAACATTTAAAAAATTCTCTGCTGCCTAATAAAATTGTTTCGGTCAGCAGTGTTAGTAGTTTGCATTATACGCTTGTGAAGCAGAGCACTGAAGTGCAACCTTTGATTTTATCTAGCAAGGATCATTTAGTTAGGAGTCAAAAAGAAAGTCTGCCTGAAGAGATGTCCATAAGAAATCCTCTATGACAAAACTGGAATGTGTCTGGCATTTTTCACCTTGTTTGTTTCTGCTCACTGCCCTGCTGATTAATGTGTGGTTCTTCAAAGCCGAAAAGATATACGGTATGACAGGTAGACTTTTTTTCCTATAGACCTGAACTTTGTTTCTTTGAGATTTTGTTGCAGAGCCAGAAAGTTAAACAGGCCTTTCTCTGGCAGTGAAATTCTGCATACACTATTTTTGCAGTCAGATGAGAAAGATTATATTATTCTAATAACTTTTTTAGATGTAGCTGAACCATAAACAACTTGGACATGGGCTGTCATGAGGTGCTGAGGAATGACAAATACTTCCTTCAGTAACAGTACCAGATAAAAGTTTGTTTTCAAAAATTGCAAAGCAGTGGACGAGTTTGGTTCATGTTCAGACGGAGCAAACGTGCAGAGTTCAATAAAATCTTGCCTTTTATTTCTAAGGGATGCAAAAAGCACATTACCACAAAAAGCCAAACCACTTAGGTCATTTTTGAGTTAATATCCATAGTAATAGATCTTGCAAATCCAGCTCAAGACCTGTGTATTTTGCGTATTCTGAAGAGGATCCACCTTCAGCCATTACTAGTGGGTGACAAACCTGAGCTCTTCGCTTTGACTAAATTTGTTAAAATTGCAGGGGATGTGGTCAGCCTTCCTTGCTCAGGAAAATGAGCATTCTGCAGTCTGCCTAGCAATGCAGAGCAAAATAAAACCTGGAGCACAGACTGACTTGCAGGCATGTTCATTATCATCTCTCTCAGCTAATAACTGCAGACAGCAGTATATGAATGAGGGTGCCATGTATGCAGCGATTATGCAATATGTATCTGCACTGTCCAGTTCGCATTAGCATCAGTACGAGCATCCTATCAGGCTGGGCTGCTTCACAAATGAATGCTGCCAGGCTGCTGGAATTATCTGCACAGTCAGATACTCATTTTTAGCTTTTTCATCATGGATGAAGACAGCTCAACTTGATCTCAGCAAAGTTATTTTAAAATCTGAGAGTTTGCCAATGTTTCTTTTTAAAGGATCACATCTAGTGTGACTCATTACTCCTGGATTTCGTTTGTCAGAGCAGCCAAGTAGTCTTTCACATTCCCAATGGCCATTATCTCTGTTTGTTAACAGCTAAATGGCTGATGCAGGGATACACATTATTCCTGGTTTTTCTTGCAGAGAGAGAGATTTTGCTGGAAATAAAACATCAAAACAAGAAACTAGAAGGATATGATAATACAAAGGTTTTAGACAAAAAAATGTTATTGACTGGAAATACGTATATACAGGATAGTTTCCTGACTATTAGCTATAGGGAGTTGATTGATTAGATTTCTTTCCTTTTAGATTATTCGTTGCATGTGCTGAAATACAGTCTTGTGCTTCTGACACTATGTTAAATAATAATTTCTAGCAGAAATCAATACATTATTTCCAAATATGGAAATTGGTAACATAGTATGATCTTTATTCATCAAACTAGTGCCAGAATACACCTAAAAGTATGTGAATGATCCTGTGTATATTCAGCCATCCATTTAAGCAAGTGAAGATAGTTCCACTGGCCACTAAATAAACCTGATTTTAGGAAAATACTTTAGTCAGTTAGGGCCTGAATCATTGTAAAGTTGAACTGAATAAACCATTTGATTAGTTGATGTGGAGCCTGAACCATGTGATTATAAGATCAGGCACAGCTGGGGTGGAATTCATTAGCCAATACATTAGAGTTATCTTTTGATATGCACAAAGAAGGAAAATAATTGTTGCTCCACACAATAAATAGGTGAACTACACATTGTGCGTTTCATGTATGCAGTATGGTGCTGTAGCCATACTGTTTTCTGATTAGCAGTGAATCATGATGATGATGATGATGATGATGATACACAGTTGCTCAAAACAATTCCATGTGATAATTAGTTCAGCATAGAAATTCCTACTACTAGTTCAAGATGTCAAAGCAAATGTAATCCAAAATCTTTCAAGCCATTAAAATTTCATATTTATAAAAAGATCCCCTCTAAACTGCTCCATGATAAGACTAGCATCAGCAGTAAAAAAAGGACATAAATGTTAAAATTGTTACTTGTTAATGACCTTTAGATCATTAAATAAATTTTTCCATGTAAGCAATGTACCTTGAGTAATGCTCGCTATTAGTTGTAGATCTATTCATGTGAATGATGCTGAGCTAATTTTGGGTTGGTAGGTGTAATATAGGCAAGATTTCATTCTAAAAACCAAACAGGGATATCCTCTAAGGCAGGGGTCCTCAAACTTTTTAACCAGGGGGCCGGCACGTGGATGAAGTGGCAGGTAGCCATCTGCGGCTGCTTGGTTTCTCCCCCCAATCCCCGGTGGGGGCGGGGCGGGGGGGGACACGACACGACGACTTCTGTAAATACCAGGGGCCGGACTGAGGACCCTGGGGGGCCGTATCTGGCCTGCAGGCCGCAGTTTGAGGACCCCTGCTCTAAGGTATGAGAGGCCAGACATTGCTGGGAGACAGCAATTGCAGATGCATGTGTGACTACATCTGCAGTGCAGCTGTTGAGTGGAGTTTGCAATAAACCAGCAAGCAGAAATTCCATTGTAGTATGGCAATGAGTTAAGGTAATACTATTGCCATAAATGTGCATGGTCCATCATTCCTTCTTTGATAATGTTACATTTGGAGATACAATATAATTGTGTTAGTTGGAAGGAAGGGCAAATAAAAGAGCAGTAATATTAGCTGGTTAGTTTAATAACATCTATGTTTGTGATGACATATATCATCACCACAGTTTTTTTATCATAATTTGAAAAGGTTTCTTGAATTTCACCGGTGATAAAGAATCGTGTTTTTTAAAAAAAGAATGTGACTCTGTACTGTGTGCAATTAAACTGTTTCTCTGCTCATTATACTAACACGTAATTAAAACACAGACACTTGGAATAATTCAAACAGTTGTAGGTCCCTTCCAACTTGAGATATTCTTTGATTATGAACACTTGTAGGTCAAAAGCCATTCTGTATGGTTTTGGAGTCAGCAGAATTTGTGCATTTCAAATGCCAAAAAAAGGTCATGTGTATCAACATGCTGGCACATCTATAACACTGAGAGAACACTTTTCAGATGATCTGTGACCATGGCAATTGCTGCTGTCCCTTACATCCAAGCACACTAGTAAATCTCTGGACTTTGGGAACTACCTGTCCTCTTGGGGTGCATTGCAAACTGTTATTTTAACAGACTGTGTCTCTGTTCTTGAGAGTGGCCTGGCTGTGGCCCTGAACAGGTGTGTCTTTTAACATGTCTCCAGTCTAGCTGAGGCTATGTTATATGTCTGGGTACCATTTTACATCAGGTACTTATAATAAGAAAGAGAGCTTAAACCCTCCGTTCCCCCAGGAAAACCCTGACTGGTCTACATGTTCCCACCAAAGTCAGTTCTCCCTACAAATGGGCCAATATGGTATTTCAGCATATCATTTATAGAGAAAACAGATAATAAACTAATTCCTAATATGTCACCTCTATGTTGCAGGTGACAGTCCAAGCTGATGGAGGGGCAGCGTGGCTTATGGGCAGCATGGAACTAGCATTCAGGGGCTATGAATCCTCTGCCTGGCTACAGTGCATTTTTCTGCTGAGTAACCTTGACCATATCATTTGTCCTGTTATAATGTGAAGAAAATTATTCAGACTTCAATTTAAAACACTCCAAAACCTTTATTTGAAAAGCTTGATGTAAGAGCCAGCTATTAGTAAAAGCAGTACTAGAATCTGCACTAGGTCCCCCCTCTTTCTGCATCTACTGTTCTTTATCTTCAGCACTCCTTTGCCTCCCAGAAACCCCTTCCTGTAATCAACCTTCATGAGATCATACTCAACATAGACCCCTCCAGCAGCCTGAAATGACTACTTCAGTTCAAGGCAAGTAAAGAGATAGAGAGCAAGTCAATAAACAAGATGGTGAAGATTTTTCCCAGTAATCCAAAACAATCATATAAACTTACATATAATCCTTATGTCCCCACTCCTCCTGTAGTTCTTCCTCTTTGTTGTTCTGCTGTTGTTCTTACTTGACATGCTACACCTGTTGTAGTCCAAATGCCTTTAGAGGCAAAGGCTGTATATTTTTTCTCTTTATTGTGCCTCCCATATAAATGTAGGAATAAACACTACATTTGAAATATTTTCAGAACACTTTGATGAATTACTTTTCTGCATCTTTGTAAACACTTTGTTTTCTCCCCTGCAGAGAATCAGCTGCCTCTTTGGGATCTTTTGTCACCAGATCTTTCTGAGTGTTTCTGTTTTCTCTGTCACAGAACTGAGATGGGTGCTTTTGAAAGCATTTGCTTCGCACTCATTTATTTCTCGCAGTCATATCACCCCAGTGCTGATTCTCACTGCCTTTTGCAAACACTTGTTCCCACTACTTGGGGGTCCTGCTGATTTCTTCCTGCTCTCTCTCTAAGAGTGGGTTTTCACTTGAGAACTGTACCTGGTCTCTGAAGTAGCCCAAAGGCTGTATCTGCAACCACACAAGAAGGAGCAAGGGGTGGTGTGGCACTATACCCAGTCTCTGACAGTGGCTGCAAAACTACCCTAAGGAGGGTGATTGCAGTGTGAGCCCAGGATGGTACCTCCCTGGGATGCCTCTGCAAGTCAGGCTTCCTGGCCCACACTGTTGTCTTAATCAGCTCACAGAAGATATTTTTTCCATGAGTTTCTCTAGATGTTTCTTGAACCTATTTATAGTTTTGGCTTACAAACCATCCTGTGGCAATGGCATTTCAAGTTATGGATTATGTGAAGAAGTACTTTTTGTGTAAAGCCTGCAGTCTGATAGTTTCATTTGATGCCTCCATGTTCTTGTCTTATGAGATGTAATAGCCATCATTCCCAACTTTCCTCCTTGCCATTCATCATTTTATAAACCACAAACTCTTCTTTTTTTTTTTTTGTTGAGCTGAAAAGTGCTATTCTGTTTAATATCTCCTTGGACAGAACCCATTTCAAACCTCTGATATTCCTTGCTGCCCTTCATTGTACCTTTTCTTTTCTGAACTGGGGTGGCCACAATTTTGCCTAGCATTTAAAAGTAGGATTTTGTGTAGTGGTATAATAATGTCTCCCCCCTCCCCTACTCCTGGCCTCACTGATATACTCTAAATATAATATATAATAGTATATATTGTATTTCTAATATACTGGGCGCGGGGGAAGGAGGCTGGCTGACATTAACCTCAGTACTAACATTTTTAAAGAATTATCCACAAAAACTTCTGCAGTCCAAGAGATCATCATTATTAAATAACATAGCTGGGATGTAATTATATTGTTAGAATCATAAAATGGTTTGGGCTGAAAGAGACCTTAAAAGATTATCTAGTTCCAACCCCCCTGCCATGGGCAGGGACACCTTCCACTAGTCCAGGTTGCTCAAGGCCACATTCAACCTGGCCTTGAACACTTCCAGGGATGGGGCATCCACTCGGCAATCTCTTCCAGTGTCTCAAAGTAAAGCATTTCTTCTTAATACCTAACCTAAATCTACCCTCTTCCAGTTTAAAACCATTACCCCTCATCCTATCAATAAATTCCCTGTTATAGAATCCCTTCCCATCTTTCCTGCTGGACCCCTTTAAATGCTGCAAGGCTGTTATAAATTAATTGTTCCCCTCCATGGAAATATTTAGTAAACCGTAAAATATTTGTATGATCTGAGGAGAAACCAGAGTTCATTTATGCCATCACTTCTGGATTACTCTTACTGAGACTGTAGCAACTTCTGAACCTTTAGACTGAAGTGTGAAAAACACAGATTCTGATATAAATAATAATAGAAAAGACCATGCGGACTTATATTTATATAAAGACTATATTTATATAAAGATCATGAAGAGTAGAAGCTTTACTATGTCATCTAGCCAGAAGACACTAGGTAGTGGTCCTATACAGTGTGTTTCAGTTCACTAATTTCAGACTTTGACTCGATTCACATAAGTTGGTCTTTCACATTTCTCCTTCCTTTCTCCATGTTTTCTTTTGAGTCTTAGTTTCCAATGCAAACAAAACTTCAAAGTAAAATTCTACCCAAACTTCCAAATTAGCTTTATGGTCAAACACGGGAAATCCTCTAAGCCTGCCCCAGATGCTGGACTTCTTTTGGGAAGACCTACCTGGTTCTTGCAGCTCTTCTGTGGGCCTTCAGGAGTTTTGCCATGGGATATCTGCAGAAAGGGACAGAAGGAGAAAAGAGGGCATGATAAATCCTTCAATATCTAAAAGATGAAACCAGAAAAAGATATTAACTCTTTCCTCTCCTTGACCACGTGTGGCCAATATTTTAATTATATTTAAAAGTGAATTAGAGATTAGGAAAATACCTAGCTATTAGTGCCGGGAAAGCCTGGAATAAACTACCAAGAAAACGGGTGGAATCTCTCCTTGGGGAATTTCTATGAAACAGAAATATCTGTCAGAGGTGATTCAGTTACATTTACCCTACCTCAACACAAAGCAATAAGCTGGATGCTAGGAGGTCCCGCTCTGCTCTGCCTTGCCTGGAAATACAAATCTGTATTGAAGACACTAGCTACGTCATAGCTCCCAAATACATTGTATATGACTGTAATTGGTTCAATAATACCAGAAAAACACTTCAACTCATATTTTTAAAGAGGTAGGCTTCAGAAATCTGTTGATGAAATAAAGCCTGAAAGAGAGCATTCCATCTGGGCTAACCTTTTTTCCCGTATGTCAGTCCCTGTGAAATGTTTTATGTATGTATTCTTTGGAAATCATCTAGCAGAAACAGCTGTGTGTGCTGCCCACCTGCTAAAGCCTACAATCTAGTGTTATTTCAATTAGATTTGATTGCAGGAAAAGTTTATGAAACAGCTATCAATGATTTCATGCCATCTGGCTTCCGCTTTTCTCCTGTTTAGAGAAACCCTGTGTTTACATTGATTGGCCTTCTATATATACAACCATGATTGTTTTTTTATTCTTTTTATTTGTCTGATAGCAGTGTGCTTGGTGCTGTACAAACTGACAATGGAAGAGAATCTGTCAAAGATTTCAAGTTGTGAAGTTCAGCTGAGACATACATGAGGCTTCAGCTGAAAACATAGCAGAAGGGATATTGTATTTTAAAAATCCCGATGTATAAATTAAGATATGAATTTTTCCACTGTGGGTAAAACATATTTTACCTTGGGTTTAGCCATGTAAAAACTAAGTTTTCAAACAAGACAGTACCCTGGTTCCCTTCAGAGTCAACAGAAAGAGACAAACTTTATGAGCAGGAGTGAGTCCAGCCAAAATCATGTCTCAGGTGAGGTGGATTGTCTCTAGAGACACTTGCTTTCTTTGCCCCTTATCACCATGGGAGCTTGAACACCCAGCCTAGACTGGGCTTACCTTCTTACCTGCTCAAATCAGAGGAGATGAGTTGTCCGTTGACTACTGGCCTCCTTGACAACTTTTAATCCCCTCTAATTATACAAATATTCTTTTTGGTTAAGTAATGCTTTCCCATGAGCTATTTTTTGTTAGTAACATTTAGAAACTTGCTGTCTTCCCAGGTAGGATAGGAACATGAGTCTTTTAAAATGTTAACTTTATTTTTCCTTCTCCCCCAAAAATTCTTGGTGCTTCTATTGTCTATGAGGGTTTGGTACATAAAAGTCAATCTGAAACTGGCTGTTTCATTGGCAGAACAAAATCATCTTCAGTCTGAATTCAGTTGTGGCAGGCTTTAATGCCTTTAATTGACCTTGACATTTCAAACAACAACTGAAAGGTTCACCCCTGATTGGACAAACCAGCTTTAGGAAATGACGGTTCAAACTCATACAACTATCTTGGATGTTTGTCCCTCCTGAGATGAACCAAATTTAGGTGCATGAGTTGACTTTGGAATTAACACCATCTGCTCACACTGTGCTTGCTTAAGGTTTGTTTGTGCCACTTGCCTCTTCCTTCCGAGAAGGATGGCATGCTGTGTAGGGCTTGCAGGTGGTCTGGGGATATGTTAGGTTGCCAAACTCAGCGGTCTAGAGGCATCCTTACTCTTTGGAAATACTATAACCTTTTGAAACTCTATAAAAAAGAGAGGCTATTCTTCCATTTGAGGATCCAGACATCTTCTAAATTGACATTTTGGAGTTTAATCCATAGTGGTGTGCCTGCCTAGAAAACTAAGTACCGACAGAAATTAGACTAAAAAAAATAGGATAAAACTGTAAACTCTCTGGTGAAGAGTATCTCCCTTCAATTTCTATAGTGCCCACTACAATGGGGATTTGCTCTCTGACTTTCATCATTTTGTGCCACTGTGCATAGGTATCACAGTGCTGCTGTATTTAAACCAATGTGCAGGCATTGCAATGACAAAACTTCAGCAGAAACTATCTGTTTCAATACCTTGCAGACATGGCCCTGGGTACTTACTTGCAAGCTAAGATCCACTCTATCTTATGTGCCTTGCTGTCTTTTAAGAACTGATTAAGAACCTCAGTTGTTGGTACACTTTCCTTGTTGTCACTATGGCACAAAGTTTTCAAATCTTTTACTTAGAAAAAAAAGAAACACACAGACCATCTGGAGAGGAAAACAATGTACTGTAACCACATTTTTAAACCAAATATTTGAAGAAAGTGAACAATTCTCTTCAAACCAAATGAAAATGGGGCAAAAGGCAAACATATTTGCTTTTGCAGATTTCCTTATGAATTATTTACTACTTTTCTAAAGCAACTTATGCTAATAACACTGTAATAAGAAGTGCAGGTCTGACTCATGTTTGGCTGAAGAGTTATGTGAGGAGAATACAGGAAACTTTGCTGTAGCCTCCCATAGTTCTCTGGAATACAAATGGTATAATTAATGCAGTACTACTGAATATATATGATGGTAGACAGATGCAGAGCATAGCTTCTACACACTCACAAGCACATGTTGAAAGAACAGCTAAACACTGATTTCGCCATTATTCATCTATAGTTTTATTATTAATTTCCATGACCAGAACACCTGGTGGCTAGACTAAATTGTAATCAGTGCCACCAGTAAAAAGACCACGTCTGCAAACACCTTTAAATGTAAAAGCAGTGAGCCCTACTCTGGAAGACTCAAGATTTGCCTGGATCCACTTTTCTGTTTTTTTTAAATACGTGAGGCACTGGGGCATGGGTACATGTCTGCTAAAACCATGGATAGACAGGGGCATATACATTATTTTTCTTTATGAGAGTATCTCTCTGCTTTACTTTAATCAGCTACAAGATTTTTTGTCTACATATGCATGAATATCAAGGCTTCTACAACTGAAGAAATTTTAAACCAGGGAATTAGGAAGCTGAAGGATTTCGGGTATCTGAACCTCAGTGATTTATTCAAAGCTATTTCACGAGGCTGTGGAAGAGCCAGGTCTTGACCCAGACTTTGTAATTCCCAACTCAGAATTTTGCCCCAGGATGAATCCTCCTGTAATCAACAGTACACTTTGAAACTAACTGCTTATTGTGTAATTATCAGCAGATCAATTCCTTTATATATATATATCTCAATAGATATTATAGAAATATATATTTTAAAAATGCTATTTAGGTTCTGAAACTGCTAAGATTTATACATGTGCTTAATGTTAATCCTTTGGGTTCAGCGAGAATGATCACATATTTAAAGTAAGGAACACGGATAAGTCTTTGCAGAAGTGGGGCTTAATTCTAAAAATTCTCAATCTCCATAATAACGGCCTGCTGTCCAGTTTGATGAATGTAACCTCCTGGCAAAAAGGAAGACATACACACACAGACACAGAAAACAACCACCCTGACAACAAACTAATACAGAGAGCCTGAAAGAACCGGGTTATTACCATTAAAAGAAAATAAGCAATACAATCGGCAATTTAAGGAACAGAGACTGTCATTAATAAATAAATGTGTACATCAGAGGCCAGTCTTATTGCCAAAAATAGACCTGCAGAATATGGAAGTGATTAAGCTATTTAATTTGAAAATCTTTTCATGCTTTGGGTGCATCTGATCTTAGATGTGCGGTGTGAAGAAGTAGTATTTGTCATATATATATATATGCACTATATATATATTCACACACAATACATCTGCATTCAGAATAAACTCAGTGTAAGGAAGTGGATAAGAATCAATTAAATTAATCTCGTATCATTATCTGTAAAAATAAACAAGGAAAAACTTCTGTTACAAACCCTCAGACCATTGTGGTTTTCTTAGAGACTTAAAAATCATCTCAGATTTGTCAGGAAATGAAAAACTGGTTCATGAAATGTCTTGAATAAACAAAGGTTTATTTATAATTCTTTATTGAACCCATGTAGATCTTTATTTTTCTGCATGGTTTCAGAATGATATGAAATAACATTTTGCAGCCTGAAAATTTCATACATGTTTCACCATAGGAGGTTTGTTGTAACTCTGGATAGAACTTCAGCTAGTGTAAATTTTATTCCAGCTGAACATCTGGTCTTTATTTTCATTAGTTTTATATTAGCTGAATGAATAACAAAACTGTGAAGAAATGTGTTCATAGAATGAACATGGTATTCAAAATATATTGCCAGAGAATCATTGTTCCAAAACAGTTTCTGGATTACGCATACAGGAGAGGAGTTCAATTGTCCTATTGAATCTCTTCTTTATCTTGTTACATTAGACACATAAAATTTTAAGAGAATGGAGAGAAATGGAGAACATGAGGACCACAGAACATGGAATCTGAGTGTAAAATTTATATGCAACACAGTGTCTCTGACTTCCAGAATAACAATTTTTCTATCCAATTACACTCTGCAGCTCAAAAACTAACTGCTACTATATTTTTGTTGCCCCCTTGTGTTAATTATGCAAGAAGAAGAATAGAGTAGAATAGAATAGAATAGAATACAATACAATACAACACAATACAACACAACACAACACAATACAATACAATACAATAGAACAGAATAGAATGAGAAGGGAAGGGAAGGGAAGGGAAGGGAAGGGAAGGGAAGGGAAGGGAAGGGAAGGGAAGGGAAGGGAAGGGAAGGGAAGGGAAGGGAAGGGAAGGGAAGGGAAGGGAAGGGAAGGGAAGGGAAGGGAAGGGAAGGGAAGGGAAGGGAAGGGAAGGGAAGGGAAGGGAAGGGAAGGGAAGGGAAGGGAAGGGAAGGGAAGGGAAGGGAAGGGAAGGGAAGGGAAGGGAAGGGAAGGGAAGGGAAGGGAAGGGAAGGGAAGGGAAGGGAATCAAATAGAATAGAATTGGACAGAATCAAACAGGAGAGACTAAAACTAAATTTGAGTTGGAAGGGACCTACAATGATCATATAGATTTACTGCCTGAACAATTTATAGCTGACCAAAAGTTAAAGCATGTTGTTAAGAACACTGTCCAAATACCACAAACACTGACAGGCTTGGGGCATCAACCACCTCTCTGGGGAGCTTGTTCCAGTATTTGACCACCCTCGCGGCAAACAAACGCTTCCTAATGTCCAGTCTAAACCTACTGTGGCCCAGCTCTGAACCATTCCCATGTGCTACCACTGGATACCAGGGAGAAGAGCTCAGCACCTGCCCCTCCACTTCCCCTCCTCAGGAAGCTGCAGAGAGCAATGAGGTCGCCCCTCAGCCTCCTTTTCTCCAAACCAGACAAAGCCAGCTGCTCCTCACGGGACACTCCTTCCAGCCCTGTCACCAGCTTTGTTGCCCTCCTCTGGACACACTCGAGCACCTGAACATCCTTCTTAAGCTGGGGGGCCCAGCACTGCACACAGTACTGGAGGGGAGGCCGCCCCAGCGCTGAACACAGCAGGACATCACATCCGTGACCGGCTGGTTACACCGTGTTTGCTGCACGCCGGGACGCGGGTTGCCCCCTTGGCTGCCCGGGCACACCGCTGACTCGTACCGAGCCTGCTGCCCACCGGCCCCCAGCCCCCTTTCTGCGGAGCTGCTCCCCAGCCACTCCTCTCCACGTTCATACTTGAGCCCAGCATTGCTCCAGCCCCGGTGCAGAATCTGGCATGTGGACTTGTTCCATTTCATCCCATTATTAGTCCTTCCCTTCACCCACGAGTTGGGTGACCATATCCTACAGAATACCAAATCAGTTAAACAGGACTTTTCCCCTTGTGAAACCCGTGTTGAAAATTGTGGTGTTCTTTACAGAACCCAGCACCATCTTCTCCATCATTTTCCCAGGAGCTGAGGTTAGACTAACAGGTGCGTAGCTCCCTGGGTCTTCCCTCACACCCTGCTTGTAAACTGGAGTAACACTGGCTAGCTTCCAGCCAGCAGGGACCTCCCAGACTCCCAGGGCCTTTGGCAGGGGATCAAGAGGGGTCCTGCCATAATGTCCACTAGCTCTTTCAGTACTCTGGCATGAATCCCATCAGGCCCTGTGGACTTATGCACATTCACTGATACAGCTGGTCCTTTACGGTTTCAGTTTTCACAAATGGATAGTCACTGCTCCCACACTTGTGGTCCTTCAAATCACGGGGCCAGGCAGCCCAAGGTCTATCAGTATTGTTCGAGGCTGAGGAAAAAAAAAAACCATTGAATGCCTCTGCTTCTTCCTTATCCCTACTAGTCAGCTCACCACCTTCGAGAAGTAGCAGTCCACTCCTACAAACCAAGAATTTCCAAGAGCTGCTCGTCACTGCAGTATGATATTCCCAGCTGATGTCTGGGAACCTGAAATCTCCCATCGAGACAAAGGCTACCACTCCAGGAATTTCTCCTAATTGCCTGCAGAGGAACTCACTGGTGCTTACATTCTGGCTGGGTGATCAGTGGTAGACACCCACTACAACCTCCCCTTTGTTTTCCAGCCCCCTAACCTGCAACCAGAGGCTCTCAACCACATCATCACTAATGGTAAGGGCTGTACAATCAAACCTCTCCCTTGTGTGCAGAGTGCGACCTCCAACTCGCCTGCCCTGCCTACTGCTCCTGAACAGCCTGTAGCCCTCCATCCCAGCACTCCAGCCATGGGATGCATTCCACCAAGTGTGAACGCCTTCAGAGTCAGGACGCGCTTGCCTGTGTTCAGAGGGAAATTCATGCCTTTTCATTTGTGCCCACTGGTTCTCGTGCTGTCAGTGGTCACTGCTGAGAAAGGTCTGGCTCCCTCCCATCCAGCATACACACACAGAGGCACCTTGCCCTTAAAATGGAAGCAGAGCAGAAAACTGCAAAAAGAAAGGGAAAAGGGGTCAGGGGAAGCATTCTGTTTCGGTGCTACTTGCTGACCTCAAAATGCCGCCCCGCTGCCTCTGCATCTGAGGAGGCAGCAACCTGCTACCCGCCCGCATGCCCCAGCAAAGTGTTGCACAGACACTCACAGACAGACGGCTGGCTAAAACAAACTAATTTATTGTCATGTTTGCGTCGCAGGATTACAATAACAGGATTACAAGCAGTATCGGGATCCTCAGCTGCAGTGGCATCTCCAGCTGGACCGGCGGACATTCCCCACACGCCGGTGATGCTGAGCTCCCCTCGGGCGGTGTCATGTCCGTGCCCAGCTGCTCAGAGCTGCGGCACGCACTCCCCAGGCAGTCTCTGGGGTGAGCAGATTCTCTGTGCCAGTGTCCACAGTTGTCCCTCGGGTCCCACCGTTGAGAGATGAGAGGAGATCCTCTGGGTCTCAGGTAGGGGTGGAAAAGCCTGTGACCACCAGGAGATGGGTGCAGAGCTGAAGACCTCTGAGGTGGGAACTGTCCTGCTGGGTGTGCCTGGCCGTGTGCCTGCAAAGCAGCATCTCGACAGCAGCGTGGCTCTCTGGCCGTGGCGTGCTGCTGGTGAAGCTGGCCTCCCTCCGCCTACTCAAGGCTCAGCCTGGCTGTCCTGCCACACCGCAAAAATCATTTCAGTGCAGATGTCCATCTTGGAGGCGGTTGTCAGCTGGAACCTGCAGGACTTGGAGGAGGGCAGCAGCGTTAGCTGGCAGTGGCTTGACTCAGGCAAAAGCAGCCAGGCTTTTTTTACTACTATTTGGGCCCAGCAGACAATTTTCACCACGTCTAGGCAGGAGTGAGTGCAGAGGGTGTGGAGGAGGGGCGACCTCTGGTCCTCCGGCAGCTGGTCCTCGGGGTGGTGGAGAAAGCACAGTGTGTCTCCCAGCAGCTGCTGCCTCAAGCACACGCACTCCAGCCCCACACGGATGCTGGGCTGCTCTTCTGGCAGCTGCCCCGCGGTGTCCGGCTCCAGGGTGAAAGAGTGCCCGGGGGGTGGCCACAGGAACACAGGCAGGCGGTAGGTGATGCTGTTCCCGTGCACACTCCAGGTTTCACGGGCACCGTCCTCCCCAGTGGCTGGGTACAGCTCTGGCATGAAACTCCTCTTGCACAGTATCTGGCAGGCCTTGAGGAGGTCACCCACCAGCTCCTTCAGGGCCTCGCACGTTTCTGTCAGGTCCTGCATTGTCGGTGGGGTAGACACAGCCATAGAGCTGACACCGCTGAGTGCACCATGGAGGTCTTCCTCTTCCGTGTCATCCTCCTTTCTGTCCTGCTCACTGTGGCTGCCAGAGGCAAGCTTCATTTTCCTGACCAGCCAGCAGACGCTAACGAGCAGCACCAGGGCCCCCGCAACAGTCCAAAGCGGCCACTGCTGCAACGCGGGAAGGAACGTGCCCCAGCTCTGGTCAACCTCCTGCATCACCCGAGTCGTCTGCTCATCCAGATACGCCTTACGCTGCCGCATCCGCTCGTCCGTGGCCATATCTCTGCGGTGAAGGCCCTTCTGCATGGGCTGCATGGCCAGTATAGCCAGGATGAGGGCGATTGCCGCAGCCATGGCCTAGAGGAGGTGGGAGAAAAGGGGGCTGAGCAGGGCTGGGTGGGAGGGAGCGCGGGGCTGGGGGAGCGGGGCAGGAGCCGGCTGGAGCTGGGGGCCGGTAGGAGAGGGGGTGATGGAGGTGCGAGGGAGCAAGGGCAGGGTTTGTGAGCACTGTACCGGCGGGAGCCGCGGGCTGTCCCCATAGAGTCTCCCGAGGCCCCATCCCTGCCACAGGACAGCGTCCCATGGAGCCACGGGCACGCGTCCCATCCCCAAAGCCGCTCTGGGCACCTGCCCCCAGCGGGAGCCCCCAGCAGCTCTGCCCCAGCCCCGAGGGCGGTACCGTGCCCTGCCCTGAGGGGCTCGCCTCTCGCTCTGGGTTAGAAAGGCCCTGGGCATCTGCCCCGTCCCCCACCCAGCCCAGCCTTCCCCCTGCATGCTGCACTCACCGAGCGCCGAAGGCAAACTGCAGTGGGGCTGCCTGGTGATGTCCCTGAAGACAGCTCCCATTGTGACACATCCTCAGTGATGTCACAGCCGCCGGGACAACATCACCCACCCAGCAAGTTCCAGTTGCTTCTGAGAAGCAGCTTTCAGATAATACAAACCCAAGCTCCTGCTTCATCTCAGGTAGTAAGGAAATACTTGAAATACATTCAAGTAAGTCATTTTTAAACCGACCATCCTTATTTTTAGTTCCCTAAATTGGATTCAGGATTCATCTCGCCAGATACTAACAGTCAATATCATACATGCTTACTTCTTCCCTTCTGTCAATCTTCTCAATGTCCGTGCACCTTCATTGGCTGGTGGAATATTAAAAAAGAGTTTATAAATTTTACAAACTGGAGGGTAAAGAGTTTTGACTTATTTGTGCTTTCCAGCTGGGACCACCACAAGTACTGTGAAAATAGAGTTGTCAGTGATATAGCTGCAATCCAGAGGGAATATGCCGGAAAGCTCAGGAGAAAGACCTTCCCTCCAAATTTTCCAGCCTGACTTGCTGGAACTGGGAGCTTTAGACGACCGAGGTAATATTACAGGAAACAGCAGTTCTGGTGTCATAACTGTTCTGTTCCCCCTCTCCCCCATTTCTTGAACATCTCCCAGTGAATTCATAGACTTTCTTCTGTCCGTCAAAGAGTCTAAATCTTTGATGACCTTTGTCTAACTTTAATCTTAATCTTAAACTTTGGGCTTTCTTTTTTAATTTACAAACAGAAATAATCCGTCCTTTCCTCACAGGCAATATTTTAAGGCTTTGGGGTATTATTTATGATCATTCCTATAATTTTATCTGGAACTTGTCACAATTGTTAGCAAACTTACGGAACACTTGACTTCACACCAAGTGATAAATAAATGCTTTTTTCCTGTAAGGTAATGAAACTTGCTCTCTGCGCTGTATCCATTAAGATTTAAACAAACATTCTTTGGCACGTCACAAACACTTTTACCAGCAGAATAATAACATTTCCTCTGATTAAAGTTTGGCTATCTTACAGGTCATTGATTAACAGGAAAAAATTACGATGACTTACAAGGAGGGAGTGGATATTAAATAGATCCCAGATTTGGCAAACACTCAAATTTTTCTTTTTTTATAAGGGATATTTTCCTGGTCGAAGATGGAAAATCGGAACCAACCAATTTTTTTATAGACATTTTCTTTCACTCACAGATATGTGTGTTTAAATACAAGTTTGTTTAACTCTCACTAATTCTTCTGCTAAATCCAATATCCTTGCAAGCTAGCTGCAAGGTTTTTGTATTAATCAGCCATTTCATAACTCCAGAGACATTCCCCTCCCACCTGATCATCCTTTTCTCCCTCTTTTTCCTGCTAAACCTCCATGTACATTTGGGATTGGCTGTCTCAGTAATGCTTCATCATCTCCTGAGACACAGCCTTTGTTTGCTCAAAAGTCTTTTAAATGCACTCACAGGTGAGTATGCACTAGGCTACAGATATTATACTGACCTACTTGGCAACAACAGAAACAGACAGAAAGTCCTTAACAACTTTTCTAAATGAAGGTGCCAGAACAAGAGGTGTTATTCTAGCATTAACCTTATTCTAGCAGGTGGGAGTTAAAATAATGTCCTCATTTTTCATCAGTGATCTCCAGTTTATCCATCTGCAGGTGGCACTTGTTGGCATATTGTGGAAGCAGTTTTGGAAACAGGACTTAATAACCCTCAAACCCATAGAAGAATCCCGTTCAGTGACATTTCCCTCTGTGCATTTATTCCTCGAGATCTATCATTTAGCCAGGGCTTAATCCCATTTCATGTATTCAATACTGATAATTACAACAACTAATTTTTTACGTAAGTGCCATGCAGTGCTAAGGCAAATGTGTTAAAGAAGCCTATCCATCTACCTTGTTAAACAAAATTTAAATTAAAAATAAAAAATACATCAGGTTTGTTTCACAAAACCTCTGTCATAAAATCATATTGTTTCATATTTACATATTTTATCCTTTATCTTTTTTTTTCTTTTCAGATTTAATCTTTCCCATATTCTCTGCTCTTCCGACTTGTACTGATGGCAGGTTAGCCGTTCTTTATGCGATCTGTGCTAGCCCTCTTGCTTTTTTGAGTGTTATCGTAGAATTAGTATTCTTTCAGCCATCAGTCTTTTCCCTGTTTTTTCATGATACTTTCTAGCCAGGTTTTTTGGAGATCTTGGAAAAGTTCTATCTTTTTGAACATTTATCTTTCATAGACACGACCATCTTCCTTAGTCACTAATACCCTGGACAGCCATTCCTAGCACTAATGCAATGAAGTACCAAATTCTCCAGAGCCTGTTTGCCTTTAGCAGTCAGAGAAAGTGTCAAATATTTCATAGGCCATCTGCATTAAAATGTGTGTGTTGCACAGACAGGAGAAATTTTAGGCCACCTACAAACCTTTTAACTTTGTGACTGCTACGCTTATGCAAATGGTATGACATACAGGCAAAGAAAAGATCTAGAAACTAAGTGCTAGGTAAGTGGAGACTCTCCTTGAAATATCTATTTCTTCAAAATATGTGCCTGTGAAGGTAATTTCTGTGGCCAGATGAGGTCTAGGATTGCTAAGCACTGCAATAGACAGTTTCAGCTGCTGCTTTAGCCTGCATTGGATGGCATGGGAAAGTTGGGCTGTGGTTGCCTCTGCTCATCTGCAATGTCCCAGGGATCCTGAGCAGGAATTGCTCAGGTTTGAATTGACACAAGAGATATGAACAGCTGCAAATAGCCCCTCTAATCAAAGGTGGTGGCAGCATCTTACAGTCCAACAGTATTGTACATCTCTGAAAAAATATTTTAAATATCTGGAAACCTTTGTTGAGTATTTATAATTAAAACTCAGCTAACCAAGTCTGTTCTGGCAGAAACATGTTCCTTTGATAAGTTGCCCACCAGTCAATGTGTACACCAGAGTGCAGTTTCACTGCTGTTGTTCTTCACACATTATGATTGGCAAAAAAAATAAGGGAAAAAAAAAGCCAGTAAAATACTGCATTTAAAAATGTATTTTCAACCCTGTCCAAATTATAGACTTTTTTTGTACCATACTTACACTTCAGAGGGTGACACAAAACCCTGCACGGTCAGCAGCATCTGGATTTGTTTTCTTGTTTTGTTCCCATGAGCCAAGCAAAAAGCAGGACCGCAAAAAACCCACCTGCCTCCTGCTATTAGAAGACAAACAGCTCAATGCTTAGATAAAGAGAGCTTCACAGGATGCCAGTCTGCTGAGTCAGACATCAAGTGCTGGTTTTTTTCTTAAGAAGAGATGGAAGGTAGACTGGGGAAAGGAAAATTCATTATAAAAAAATAGGTTCACTATATGATTATGAAATGTGTCTATTGCTAGTCTTTTCTCACCCACCCCCAGCAGCTCCGCTTCTTGCAATGACTGCAGCACTGATCACAAGTTCAGACTGGTCCTCTTTGCAGGTCATTTTCAGAGTTTGGAGAGTATATATTAAACAAAAGGCCACTTGGCTAGATGACCTCTAACCCAGCAAGTGAAAAGCTACTGCTGTCACCTAAGAATGCTTCAGAACTGAAACCCAGCCCCACTCCACTGGAGAAGATGATCAAATACCCGTCTTTGATTCTGGTGTGTGCATGTATGAGCATATGTCTGCAGAGGAAATGTCTGGTACTAAAGTGTTCTTCAATGTAGAAAAAAACATCCAGGCCTGTGGAAACAGTAAAGTGACAAAATTAATATTTTAATATTTTTTTAAGCAAAAATACAACAAACTATTAAGGAAATTAATACATTATCCCTCTATGTGTGTCTTCAAATCAGAGCTGAACACTTTTATGGAACATACGTGCTAGCAAAACATAAATTACTGGTCTCACAGAAGGAGTAACTGAGTAATATTTTGTGATGTGTGTCTTACAGGAACTGCCATGAAATGTTTCTTCCTGTCCAGAAAGGTTGGATTCTGTCTGATTCAGAATAAAAAGATATGTGCACATATGTAGATCACGAATAAATAAAACTACATGTTCACAGAGACTGAGGTCTGAACAGCCCTCAGTATGGGTTAGAACTGTTTCCACAAGAGACCTTGCACTGTGTTCCTCCTGGCTGCACCACCACTGCTCGTACCTTCTTGCATGTAGGCACCTAGAAGGCTAGAGAGTAAAACATCCCTCATACATCACCCACCCTTCTGAAAATAAATAAATGTATTCTGAAGGTCAGCTCAAGTCCCATAGGCAGCTGAGTTCATGGCACCCTGTCCAGCATCCAGTTTTTGAGGCTGCTGAATAAGCAGTGTTACTGTTCCAGCTATCTGCATGACTTACTGTGATTTAGATGTCTTGTAGGTTTCTTGCTTCAGAGTCTTAGGTTTTACTTCTTTCAATTTAACAGGAAAAGAAAGAGAAGAAAAAAAAAAAAAGAAGAAAAGGAAATGAAAGTTTCTCCTAATTAGGCCTTTCCGTGACCTCAAATGATTATCACTTGTGCTTTCCTGTGCAAATGGTTACATCTTTAAATTAGCTAATACTTAGAGCAAATTTCTTCAAAGAGCCTTTCAAATCTGCATCAGTATTTACTTCAGTAATGCATTTTGAAGCTTCCTGCAGTCTTTTCATGGTGAAATATCCTGCTCTCGTACATCTTACAGTAATCTTATTAAGTGATTTGCACCTCTGATTTCTTAAGTCAATACATGGTGTAACATGACATTGAATTACGTCTGACCTTTCTGTTCCCTCAAAACCACACTTCGACACAGAGGTATGTGCATTTTACAGTAGATATCGTTTACTTTCAAATGTGGTCACAAGAAGCCAAAGGTTGCCAGTATTACCTACCTTATCTGCAAAAGCAGCTGGTAAATGCATGAATACCCAGATTGTTATAGTCATTTTTCTTCTCCTTATTTTCAAGCTAAAATAACGTTATAGCTTATAAACTACAAACAAATAAGGCAATGAACTCAGATAATGCTCAGGGTTGGGTACCTTGACACAAATTAAGCGCAGTCATTTAAGATCTGTAACAAAATCTGGCATTTTGCCAGTTTGCCAGCCACTAAATTAAGGGTCATTTAAGCTGTGGTTGAGATTTTTGTTTGTTTGTTTTAAAGAAATAAAGAACTACTTTGAATTCTTGAGCTTAAATCATTAGAAGACACTTGTTTGTGGTAAAAGAGGTATTTTTGTATTAAGCTGGCATGGGTGCTACACCCTGACAGACTGTTTTCACACTGTGAAGCAGAATCTTTTGGACAAAGTTTAGCACAAGGCTCTAACGTATCAGACCAGAGACGAAAATGCAGCTAGATAACACCATGGGACAACACTGAAATATTAGTTAGGAGGAAAGTTAAGTGCTGGCAGCCTCAGTGCATCAGGCTGGGGTTTTATGAACATCAGGGTGGACTGAAGGACTCACCAGTGCCAGCAGGCAAAGCATGGCCCTTTCTTTTCCCTGCCACACAGACCTCCCCCTCCTGACACTGAAAAGGAAAGCACTATCAGCCATTTTTACACCTTCCTTTTAAAAAGGTTTTGTCCTGTGCCCTGTGCTCTGCGGCGGTGGAGCAGAGGCTGTCCCAGCTGTGAGCAGAGCTGCCTGACTCTTCTTCACCCTAGACCCCAGCTTAGGTCACACACCACTAAAGGAGCCATCCCCTGTGCAGGCAGAACCAGCATCCACTCTGATTCACTCACTTTTCCTCCCTGTCCCAGCACGCTCTGAACATAGGTGACTGATGGGAGAAGGGACATAAGGACTGTAATTCCAGCTCTGTGCCAGGCAGGAACTTCTTTGTTCCTGGAGAAATGGAGTAAACACAACATTGATAACAGGGAGATGCAGTGCTACAGCTCGTAATAATAAAAGAGGCTTCACCGTATGAAACGACCACGTTTTACATCTGTATCATCTAAATCAGGTTGGTTTAAATGCTAATGCTTTCAGTTCTGCGACACATTTTCCCCTTAGTTTAATATCGCCTTGGTAGTGCGACCTCTAAGCTTTTTTCACAAAACCCCTTTCTCCCGTCTTTTGGTGAGAGAAAATTAAGAATAAAGCTCCTGTGTAGCAGGAACCAGGGTATGAATAAGCTCGTTCAGAACGTAGTAGTGAATTTTGCCCAATTTGCATGAATTTCTCAGTGTATTTTGTACATAGACCCAGAGCTTTGTATGTATTGTAATTAAATCGCAGTGTATAGAGTGCTGGCTCCCATTGTTAATGTTAGCAGTGCCATAAAGTCAATGGTAGGCAACACAAAACTGAAGGAAATTTACCTCAGTGTTGTTTTTTCTAATTTATATATAACTCACTTGGTCCCATGCTCTTTCCTGAAAGGTCTTCCTTTGCCAGCAGGGCTGATAAATCTTATGGCCTGAAAAACTAAAAGAAAAATATATCACAAATGTGCTAAATTATTAATTTGAGTAATAGGTTTGATTTAATTTAATCTACTTTGCCTCTCAGGATATTTCTAAGATTACTTTTTTTTTGCATAATTGAGTAAGTGCAAAGAACAGAATGGTGAATTGCACAGTTGTTTTTATTTTGTTATGCCATTTCTTATTCCTTCGCCAACTAACCTGCTCAGACTCTCCTTCTTTCTTCATTTTTATGTTTTATTTTTTATATTTGTGCCTTTAGATTCAAGTGTTACATTTACACTGCAAGTACACAGCACCTAACACATCAGGGCACTAACCTATGACTGTTCCTTGTAATTTAAATGCATTATTGCAGAACTTATAGCAATTGTTGGTTTTATTAAGGAACAAATGCTCTTTGGCATTTATGTTCATTAGATATATTATTTTGTTTCAGTCATTGTATAATGTATTCATGAGTAACGATTTCATTACCCTGGTCACCACTTCACTGAGACATTAACAGACATTCTTCCTCTAAGAGTATAGTTTGGTAAGCAACCAACCGATAATACATCAACTAGAGGAAACGTAGTCGAGAGGACAGAAACTCCTGTATGGCTGGCAGCTATAGATATACCTTTGAAAGCAAATTTGCAGTTGGACGAGATAATCCATGCAGTTTGCTGTAGCCCCAGGCCCAGTTTTTCATCTAAATCATAGTGCTTGCTCAGCATTTGCCATAAAGCATGCGTTCATGTGGGATTTCAGCAGAAATGTACCAAGAAGCTCACTCCACCAGGAGGTGTCAAACTGGATTCAAGCTAAAGCAAATGAAAGTTTGTCATTTTAGCTTTTAATAAGGCAAGGGAGTAAAAAACATGCCAGAATATGTGTCATCTAAGTTAAAGACTGGCTAATTGCAATGAACTGAACATGGGAGTAGGATGCTAAATTGAACTATGTCTTAGTTAAAAGAAAAGTTGGCAAAAGGCAGCCAATGCTGTTATTCTTAGTCACCATTACCATGATGGTTTACTCGCCATAACCAGCCACAGGGAAAAACGACCTTGGGAGTGAGGAACTGGTCAGGGATCAAGTCTGGGTTCAGTTTGCTGTTCTGCCACAGGGGCTGCACGTGACAGGATTAGATGGTAATATCCTGGCTCACAACTGCAGGTGATTTTTCTGAAAGAAACAGGAAATAAACAGATACTGAATAGCAATTCAGTGTAAGCAGGGCTGATTGTGTGTGCAAGAATTATATATATGTTACATATATATATAATGCATATATATATACATATGCTAGAATACTTACTCAGTATATACAAAACCAGGCTTTGCCTCAGATGAACCCACATGAATGAAAAGCCTTAACAGTGGTATAAAAAAAGTGGTATAATTCTGTCCTATCAACTTGGACACCGAGATAGAGTGTCTTTTCAAGTTCTATGACCATCAACAATAGCCCAGAAGCCCTGATTTCAGCTGGGAAATATAAGCAGGGCTACCATATGGATTAGAACAGATGAGATCAGAACAGAACAGAACAGAATAGAAAGCAATAGGACTATGTCAGTTGGAAGGGACCTACAACGATCATCTAATCCAGCTGCCTGACAAATTCAGGGCTGAACAAAAGCTAAAGCATGTTCTTAAGGGCATTCATTGTCCAAATGCCTCTTAAGCACTGACAGCCTTGGGGCATCAGCCACCTCTCTGGGGAGCCTGTTCCAGTGTTTGACCACCCTCTCGGCAAACAAACGCTTCCTAATGTCCAGTCTAAACCTACTGTGGCCCAGCTCTGAACCATTCCCATGTGCTACCACTGGATACCAGGGAGAAGAGCTCAGCACCTGCCCCTCCACCTCCCCTCCTCAGGAAGCTGCAGAGAGCAATGAGGTCGCCCCTCAGCCTCCTTTTCTCCAAACCAGACAAAGCCAGCTGCTCCTCACGGGACACTCCTTCCAGCCCTGTCACCAGCTTTGTTGCCCTCCTCTGGACACACTCGAGCACCTGAACATCCTTCTTAAGCTGGGGGGCCCAGCACTGCACACAGTACTGGAGGGGAGGCCGCCCCAGCGCTGAACACAGCAGGACATCACATCCGTGACCGGCTGGTTACACCGTGTTTGCTGCACGCCGGGACGCGGGTTGCCCCCTTGGCTGCCCGGGCACACCGCTGACTCATACCGAGCCTGCTGCCCACCGGCCCCCCAGACCCCTTTCTGTGGGGCTGCTCCCCAGCCACTCCTCTCCACGTTCATACTTGAGCCCAGCATTGCTCCAGCCCAGGTGCAGAATCTGGCATGTGGACTTGTTCCATTTCATCCCATTATTAGTTGCCCAATGCTCCAATCTACCTAGATCCCTCTGCAAGGCCTCCTGTCCCTCAAGAGAGTCAACAGCATGTTGCAGTTTGGTATCGCCAGCAAACTTGCTAAGGGTGCATTCAACTCCTGCACCCAGACCACTGATAGATGTACGGAACAGGACCGGCCCTCAATTCAAACCCTGAGGAACACCGCTGGTGACCAATCACCAGCCAGATGTACCCCCATTCACTACAACCCTTTGAGCTCTGCCCTTCAACTGGTTCCTCACCTGCTCATCCCACAGCTGGACAACCTGTCCAGAAGGATGCTGTGAGGGACACCGTACTGGAATCCAGAAAAACAACAACAACAGACTTCCCTTCACCCACGAGTCGGGTGACCTTATCCTACAGAATACCAAATGAGTTAAACAGGACTTTTCCCCTTGTGAAACCCGTGTTGACCGGGCCTGAAAATTGTGTTGTTCTTTACATGCCTTTCAACAGGACCCAGCACCATCTTCTCCATCATTTTCCCAGGAGCTGAGGTTAGACTAACAGGTGCGTAGCTCCCTGGGTCTTCCCTCACACCCTGCTTGTAGATTGGAATAACACTGGCTAGCTTCCAGCCAGCAGGGACCTCCCAGACTCCCAGGGCCTTTGGCAGGGGATCAAGAGGGGTCCTGCCATAATGTCCACTAGCTCTTTCAGTACTCTGGCATGAATCCCATCAGGCCCTGTGGACTTGTGCACATTCACTGATACAGCTGGTCCTTTACGGTTTCAGTTTTCACAAATGGATAGTCACTGCTCCCACACTTGTGGTCCAAATCACGGGGCCAGGCAGCCCAAGGTCTATCAGTATTGTTCGAGGCTGAGGAAAAAAAAAAACCATTGAATGCCTCCGCTTCTTCCTTATCCCTACTAGTCAGCTCACCACCTTCGAGAAGTAGCAGTCCACTCCTACAAACCAAGAATTTCCAAGAGCTGCTCGTCACTGCAGTATGATATTCCCAGCTGATGTCTGGGAACCTGAAATCTCCCATCGAGACAAAGGCTACCACTCCAGGAATTTCTCCTAATTGCCTGCAGAGGAACTCGCTGGTGCTTACATTCTGGCTGGGTGATCAGTGGTAGACACCCACTACAACCTCCCCTTTGTTTTCCAGCCCCCTAACCTGCAACCAGAGGCTCTCAACCACATCATCACTAATGGTAAGGGCTGTACAATCAAACCTCTCCCTTGTGTGCAGAGTGCGACCTCCAACTCGCCTGCCCTGCCTACTGCTCCTGAACAGCCTGTAGCCCTCCATCCCAGCACTCCAGCCATGGGATGCATTCCACCAAGTGTGAACGCCTTCAGAGTCAGGACGCGCTTGCCTGTGTTCAGAGGGAAATTCATGCCTTTTCATTTGTGCCCACTGGTTCTCGTGCTGTCAGTGGTCACTGCTGAGAAAGGTCTGGCTCCCTCCCATCCAGCATACACACACAGAGGCACCTTGCCCTTAAAATGGAAGCAGAGCAGAAAACTGCAAGAAGAAAGGGAAAAGGGGTCAGGGGAAGCATTCTGTTTCGGTGCTACTTGCTGACCTCAAAATGCCGCCCCGCTGCCTCTGCATCTGAGGAGGCAGCAACCTGCTACCCGCCCGCGTGCCCCAGCAAAGTGTTGCACAGACACTCACAGACAGACGGCTGGTTAAAACAAACTAATTTATTGTCATGTTTGCATCGCAGGATTACAATAACAGGATTACAAGCAGTATCGGGATCCTCAGCTGCAGTGGCATCTCCAGCTGGACCGGCGGACATTCCCCACACGCCGGTGATGCTGAGCTCCCCTCGGGCGGTGTCATGTCCGTGCCCAGCTTGCTCAGAGCTGCGGCACGCACTCCCCAGGCAGTCTCTGGGGTGAGCAGATTCTCTGTGCCAGTGTCCACAGTTGTCCCTCGGGTCCCACCGTTGAGAGATGAGAGGAGATCCTCAGGGTCGCAGGCACGGGTGGAAAAGCCTGTGTCCACCAGGAGATGGGTGCAGAGCTGAAGACCTCTGAGGTGGGAACTGTCCTGCTGGGTGTGCCTGGCTGTGTGCCTGCAAAGCAGCATCTCGACAGCAGCGTGGCTCTCTGGCCGTGGCGTGCTGCTGGTGAAGCTGGCCTCCCTCCGCCTACTCAAGTCTCAGCCTTGCTGTCCCGCCACACCTCAAAAATCATCTCAGTGCAGATGTCCATCTTGGAGGCGGTTGTCAGCTGGAACCTGCAGGACTGGGAGGAGGGCAGCAGCGTTAGCTGGCAGTGGCTCGACTCAGGCAAAAGCAGCCAGGCTTTTTTTACTACTATTTGGGCCCAGCAGACAATTTTCTCCACGTCTAAGCAGGAGTGTGTGCAGAGGGTGTGGAGGAGGGGCGACCTCTGGTCCTCCGGCAGCTGGTCCTCGGGGTGGTGGAGAAAGCACAGTGTGTCTCCCAGCAGCTGCTGCCTCAAGCACACGCACTCCAGCCCCACACGGATGCTGGGCTGCTCTTCTGGCAGCTGCCCCGCGGTGTCCGGCTCCAGGGTGAAAGAGTGCCCGGGGGGTGGCCACAGGAGCACAGGCAGGTGGTAGGTGATGCTGTCCCCGTGCACACTCCAGGTTTCACGGGCACCGTCCTCCCCAGTGGCTGGGTACAGCTCTGGCATGAAACTCCTCTTGCACAGTATCTGGCAGGCCTTAAGGAGGTCACCCACCAGCTCCTTCAGGGCCTTGCACGTGTCAGGCAGGTCCTGCATTGGCGGTGGGGTGGGCACAGCCATAGAGCTGACACCGCTGTGTGCACCATGGAGGTCTTCCTCCTCCCTGTCATCCTCCTTTCTGTCCTGCTCACTGCGGCTGCCAGAGGCAAGCTTCATTTCCCTGACCAGCCAGCAGACGCTAACGAGCAGCACCAGGGCCCCCGCAACAGTCCAAAGCGGCCACTGCTGCAACGCGGGAAGGAACGTGCCCCAGCTCCGGTCAACCTCCTGCATCACCCGAGTCGTCTGCTCATCCAGATACGCCTTACGCTGCCGCATCCGCTCGTCCGTGGCCGTATCTCTGTGGTGAAGGCCCTTCTGCGTGGGCTGCGTGGCCAGTATAGCCAGGATGAGGGTGAATGTCACAGCCATGGCCTAGAGGAGGTGGGAGAAAAGGGGGCTGAGCAGGGCTGGGTGGGAGGGAGCGCGGGGCTGGGGGAGCGGGGCAGGAGCCGGCTGGAGCTGGGGGCCGGTAGGAGAGGGGGTGATGGAGGTGCGAGGGAGCAAGGGCAGGGTTTGTGAGCACTGTACCGGCGGGAGCCGCGGGCTGTCCCCATAGAGTCTCCCGAGGCCCCATCCCTGCCACAGGACAGCGTCCCATGGAGCCATGGGCACGCGTCCCATCCCCAAAGCCGCTCTGGGCACCTGCCCCCAGCGGGAGCCCCCAGCAGCTCTGCCGCAGCCCCGAGGGCGGTACCGTGCCCTGCCCTGAGGGGCTCGCCTCTCGCTCTGGGTTAGAAAGGCCCTGGGCATCTGCCCCGTCCCCCACCCAGCCCAGCCTTCCCCCTGCATGCTGCACTCACCGAGCGCCGAAGGCAAACTGCAGTGGGGCTGCCTGGTGATGTCCCTGAAGACAGCTCCCATTGTGACACGTCCTCAGTGATGTCACAGCCGCCGGGACAACATCACCCACCCAGCAAGTTCCCCACCGCCCAGCTCAATGGGTCCTGGGCATCGCACCAAGAACAAAGCAGCCTGGCAGGAGCGAATTCCTGGGGGCTTCTTGACCAAGCGAGCAGATATCCCCCAAAACTGAAATGAAAACTGGGACTGCAGGTTGAGGTGATGGGGACCTGAGGTCCCAAGACGAGGGAAAATAGAATCATAGAACCTTTTAGGTTGGATGAGACTCTTAGTATCATCTGCAGCTAGTGCTTTCCTGCCACAACAATGGTGTAGCAGCTGCTATATCTAGGAGGCCTAAATCATGATGTGCATTCACCCAGGCTCTCTGCAAGTTCAGTCCTATGTATGCACCACATCATCAGAACCACAGCTTCACATGGTGTTAGGATGAGACACATACTTCAGTTTGCACTTCCAATATTGAGCAGAAATATAGGCATTATGCAGCCCAAACTGCCTAGAGCCAGAGGCAACAGAGGACTCAGGCACCTCATAGTATTAGACCTGTTACATGCCTGGCTCCTTAAGTACAGCTCAGCATGACAAGAGATGTTTACGCAAAGAACAACACATTGAGCCCCATGCAAACCCTACCTAACAACCCGCAAGGAATACAGCGACTTCTTGAACCTCTCCTGTTCTTACCTGCAGACTCTGAACAGCCCCTGCATTTGCTCCTTGCAAGACCAGGATGATTCTTGGTGTGCAGGGAAGGGCACTGGGAGATGAAAGTGCCTGTGAAAAATCTTCCAATTTATGATGGGGTTCTAGAAGTATTTCTAGTACTATAATTCAGGAATGAAATTATTAAGTTGCACATTAATTCCTATCTGAGTCACTCACATCCTATTTGGATTCAATGCCAAGTGTTATCAGTTGAGTCTACATGAACTCACTCTGCTCTACATGGAGGTCTGCTGTCCATGTGTTGGCTATGCCCAGCTCTGTCCTTGTCACTTGCCGTCCTCCAGGTGTTCTGCTGAAGGAAACTGTGTGGGCATAGATGTAGCCACAACACTGATGGCAACTGGGACTCCTTCCGTTCAGTGGAGATGTGTATGTGTCTGGCACTGGGACTTCAGTGTGCACTGGCGAGAGACCCAACCCTAACTGCATTTGTATCATAGGGTTGCAGATACTTGGACAGTAAAGTCTTGCAGGAGTAGGCCAAGAAAGTGTGTAAATCCATTAGTTAGCATGGTCGTTGATGGTTTTGTGTGACTTTGCAGAATGCTAGAATACCCAGCTGACAAATTACTCTTGAAATAATAAACTCTATTAAGTAAATTTCACACAAGCATTTTCAGAATACACAGGGAAACTCCAGAAAAATATGTGAAGTAGGCTCATTTCTCAGCTAGATAATCAGTGTTTTAGAACTCTAAAGAATATTTTTCCTTTCTCTTTGCATAATGCTGTTTTCTGTTACAGAAAGAAACTATAGAGCTGACAGTGTGTTATTAGCTCATGTCAATGAATTCATCTCTTTTATCATGGTGAACATCAAAAAATCATCAAAACCCTTGTTATAAATGACATTATTATATGTATATACATATATTTATAGTTGTCTCTCTAACTCCTGTTGCATGATATGTACATAACTTTGATATGCACATTTGCAAAAGACCCTCATCACAGCATAACACAGCTTTGTCTCTGCCTTGCACCTCTGAGCAGCCACTCTATGTTTCAGAATTTGGAGGCGCTAAAGCCAGAAGCACATAAAATAAGGGAAAATATGTGTGTACTACAGTTAAACTTTGGAGAAGTTTATGCTGCAATCATATGTGGGACCTCTAACTGCCAGGACTTCCAGCAACCCCTTTCCTGTTTTCTTCACTTCTGATTTGCTCCAAAATATCTTATTTTCACTCATTTCATACAGATTCTGTAGGCAATTTCTGTACTTGTTGTCTTGCCTTGAAGATTTTTAAAAGCCTGGAGGGAAAGCACATTAACTGGGAGATTTTTCCTGGCTGAGGCCCATAATAGTGAAACAGTACACCCACCCTCACAAGTTTAAAGCTCAGTCTCAAATCCACCAAGCACCCAAAGGGAAAGCACAAGCCAGCATTTAAAGCATGTCAGAACTCCATGTGAATAGCTAAATATAGTGTACAATGTGACAGGTGAGCCTTGCTCGTGTTGCCCAGGCTGAGTCCCTGAGCAGTGGCTGTGTGCCTTATCCAGGACTCCCAAGGACGGGCCTGTCTGCAGAGTCAGGCTCCCAGTTAGCCCCTTTCTTCCTTGTGTTTAAGGCAAGTTAAAAAGAAGGCAAGAAAAAACAGTTTAAGTACTGATTGATAACAGTTTATCCTCCATTAACTCTCCCTTCTTGATAACACACATCTGGCTGTGTGATTTAGTCCCTGCCCTGTGTTCAGAGACAAGAGGTGAAAGTGGTCTCTCCCCCCACAGGTGAATTGTAATATTTAGATTGTAGATGTTCTTTTGCTCAGCTGGGCCCCCGCTCTCAAAATCACCCTTTTGCTCATGGAGGAAGTAACAGAGTCTCAGGTAAATGCTACAACGCTTGTTCTGTCACTGGGTGACATCATGTTGCCATGGCAATGCTTGGCAGCGTTTCATAGAGGATTTCTGCATTTCAGATAATGGAATTTAAGAGAGCTTTAGTCTGAACTTTTTAGGGTCACTTTGAACCAGAAGATCCTGTCCTTTTATCTGCTATAATAAAAGGGGTGGGGGGGGGTGGGGGGAACCCAAATCAGAAGCAGGGTAGTAGCAAGCAAGCCAGGGATAGCTCACGTAAAATTGAAAGGAATTGACCTTCAAGGTGTACTAGGTATCCCCTCCACCCAGTTATTTCTTTACTAAGCTTGAGCTGTTCTGGTGTTGGACTTCTCACTTACAGGTACATGCACTAAAGCACACACATCTCTTTGCAAATTAGTAGCTATAATCGGTCATGTAAAATGGTGTTTCAAATTTACATCACTGGCTTTTACCAAGAGGTTTCCTCATCACTAGCTGTCATTCTCAGGAGGATCGGGAAGTACTCTGAAAAATCAATGGCTTCTTTTGAATAATGGGAACATCTGCTTTTGAAAGTGATGTAATTTCATCAGATCAACTTTTTTAATACGTGCTGTTTATACTCTTAGATGGCTACACATTTACTTAAAGAACAGTTACGACACAAGAAACTAATGAAAGAAAATATCTGAAAAGTCAGGTCAAAGTTTATTAATTTCAACACAAAGTCATGGTATCATGGGAAGTTTGATTACTTCTATAAGGCAATAGTAAATCTGTGTGTTTTCAATACTCAGATACTTCCTACGTCATTGATCACACATGCACATTCTGGTTTTGAGAACAAAGGAAAAAATATGCAGTGTGCTTTTAAGTCCACCAGAAGATAACAGCTTCTTATAGAAATTGCTTTCTTTGGAATTACTTCCTAAATTCTCAAACATTTGTTTCAAAAAAGGCTTCAAGCAGAAAGCTCACAGGAGCATTCTAGATCTATAGATCTGGTCAACATGTAAAAGAAAATACATAATAGTCAATAATAAAGTTAATCACCAGAGTTCTTGCCTTTGGGTAACTGCAAGAAGTATAGCTGCTTCTCATTTTTGCAAAGTCTTTGGAAAACAAGGGATACTTCAACAATAGCCTATTTCCAAAGTTTGCATTGATTTGAGCAAGTATTTGTCAGATCAATTTGCATGAAATGGCAGTAAATATCTTTTATCTGCTACAAATAAGTATCAAGCAATCATTTTAATGAATAGACACACCCAATGATATACAGACATTAATGTCAATTCTTCAATATTTATTATATAATTGTACATTTCCCCATAAATTCTTGCACTGAAGCATGTGATTCTTCCCAGACTCAGAGCATGCCTTGAACATTACTTCAAAATTGCAAGTAAATGTGGGAAAACTGCAAGGCATTTGCACGTTAACTTATAGTAGTTATAGTTTAAATAACCCCATTAATGTGTGATATTATGAAGTTTATTACATAGAGTCATGATGAGTGTAATGAGTGAGCAAACGGGAGTACTGTAGAATAAATAACACTCTTTTGCTTACAAACATTCCCATAAGTTACAATAATAAAGTGTGTAAGTGACAACCCATGAAGAAGCATGGTTCAGTTGGCTACACTAAACTTGCCTTCCTAGGCAATAAAAGAAGCTACAATAAATTTTTTATGTGTAAAGTTAATTTTTCATTATACTGACTAACACAAATGCAATCAAAATGTCAGCAAAGGTTTTGGTTTGATTTAGCCCATTACTTTAAAAGATGTTACTCATCTCAAAGGTGGTTTTTGACACTCTTAATGTGTTTTTGAAAAATGTTTTATTGTCTACAGCTAAGACATCCTGAAAGTTTCCACCTTCGTAAATCAAGAGAAGGGGGAGAAAGTGGAGTTTTATAGGTTTGTTTTACCATAAACAGACTTAGAGTCAAATGTCACTGAAACCTGCTTTGATTGCTTTCAAAGACTCATCTTTTAGTGGGGAGGGGGGCAACAGTTTGCTCTTGAGCCAGTGCTGTCTTTCTCCAGTGATTTTTCCAAATGAGAAGTCCCATTGAAGGCAGAAAAATTCACCACTGGAACAAGTGAGCAGGATTTGTCCCATAGCAAAAACAAGCTTCCACATTGCATTTGAATGCAATGTACAAGTTTAGGATAACCTTTGTTACTCAGGTTCCACCTGTCACAGCAGGTGGCAGGCAGAAAGCCCAGGCAGAGCCCAGATGCTCCACAGCCACCAGTGACTTCTCAGAAACTGGACTGTGAGCCTCCATCCATACATAGTGCTGCAGGACTTGAGTCTACATAGTGTTAAGCATATGAATAAAATGGTGAACAGTTAATCCCACACAACTTGTGTTTACATTCTAAAAGATTTCAAGATGAAAATACTGGGATCCAAACAGCTCGAAGTTGGAATTTTTATTACTAAAAAAAAAAATCTAACATTTTAATAAAGAATTATTTACTCCGAAGTGAAATGTCAAGTTATATTCCTCACTTTTCTGATGGATTAATACTTTATCTGGAAAAAAACGGATTTGCAAATATCAAAATGACCTAATTGCTTTTTTTGTTGTTGTTCTTTCAGTGCAGTCAAAATCCTTTGTTTCAGTAAGGTTTTTTGACCTTGGCTCACTTACAGGAAGTGCAGAACTGCTGCAGCCATGGTATCATCTCAGCATTGTACTGTGTTATATCACATAGGGGATTGCAAGGGAGGGACTAGGAAAGTATTTATTGCCATCTCCTGCTCCCCAGCTGTTGTACAGCCGTACAAATTCTCTGCAGTTTTCTAATGCTGACCAACACCAGATCAATTGAAATTACTTTCAAAAAAGGCTGAAATGTGGTGTCTGTAGCACACCAGCTGCTGTGAGCATAAAGCAGTTGAGTACAATATATTGGAGACACACACATCCTGGATTGTAAACCATGTTCATTACTTGCCTTGTTCCTGGGAAGAATGACTTCCTTACATATGTTGAGTATTATTAAAGAAAAGAGCAAATGGGGGAAAAAAACACAATCTGGCCTAGAAAACCAAGCAATGATGTTCCATCTTTTCAATGACTATACGTTGGTATGATACTGGTCACTGTCAGAGACAAACATGGGATTGCTAAACCGCCCATTTGCTTTAACACTGCCATTCTTTACTTCCATAAATTAGGCATGTAAATCCCAACATAGGATTAGGATGGAATTAATCTCATCTGATTTCAGACATCTAAATGTTAGGAATGAATCTAAGTGGGTTTCTAGGTCTTCTCCATAGTCATCGGACAGAAACAGTCACCTTCAGAGGAACATTCATTCCACCTGTCATAAAAAAAGATCCCAAACTACTTTGGGCTAGATGTCTGGTTTTTAGATTAAAGTCCAGTAAGATGAATTCCACCCTCAGTTACCTGAGGAAACCAGCTAGTCTGGGAGTCATGAGTTTATGAAGTTTCTTCCAGTTGCTTGATACACTTGGTTTTGCAAGTAACAGACAGGAATGAAAATGTATTATCATCCACCACAAATTTGATTGAAAATAACACTGTCCTGCATAAGTGTAGCCTACACTCATCATGTTGCATGAGGGACATGTGGCAATACTACATAACTCAGTGAGTGCTATGAGAATGCTCTCTGTAAAGTTCAAAACCTCTGATCTCTCTGCTGGTGTGTGGTGCCTGGTGAGTAACAGCAGTACAGCTGGAATAGTCTTTTTACAGTTTAGCAAGAGGTGAGGTTTGATTGATAATAGATGGGGCGTTCAGTTCCCTTTGAAACTTATAAATCAGTAAGATAGCTGCAAACTAAAAAAAAAAAACAGCAAAAAAAAACCCCAAAAGTCAGGATTAGCAAAGGATTTTTCAAAGACATTCAGAGGTTGGAGGTTTTGTGTTGCTGAAAGTCAGAAGAGGAACTGGGAACTAAATTGTTTTCTTCCCAGCCTCCAAGAAAAAAAATGATCGATCCTAGGCCCATAAGGAGAAAAGGACATGGGTACTTTGGTGGGATAGCCCAAGCTCTGTGCACCATTTAGGTCCTGCTACAGCACTTCAGCATGATTCACTTGCTCAGGGCTTTAACAGGAAAGGCAGAACTTGGGAATTTCACCTTTGTGATTACAAAGATGGAGCCTGCCTATGGCTCTCCATTGCTAAGAGCATGACTCTGCCAGTTAAGGAAGGAAATTATTCCTTCTAACGAAGAAATATTATTCATGGTATTTCAGTGTAACTACATCAATATAACTAATCCAAGAAAATCACCAAAGATTATGAGGAATCTCTCATTTTAAATTAAGTATAGGAAAAAACAGAAATCAAGTCTTGTCAGTGAGCAGCTAAGAAAGAGCTGGTAACAATATCTATTATTAATGTTATCCAGCCCTTGCCCTGAAGAGATCCCACTTTCTGTTGCTTACTCTCTGCTGAACTTCAATTGTTCAAGCTGAAATTTGACATGGCAGGCATCACGCAAAGGGGGTCACAAAGCTCATCTAGGGAAGAAAAGAGACATGCTCTTGCATCTGTAACCACCACTTGCTGTTGTGTAACCCTAGCTGTGACAGAACTAGTGGCTTTCCCCTTATTATCACTCTGGCCACAGAAAGCTTGCATTTCTTGTACAAAGGGACCCCCACTTCAGAAGCAGAACTGGTCCGAACTGAAACTGTCCAGTAGTCAGAACAGTTAACCATTTGCTGGCAGATTTCTTAGACATAGATTTGCTCTTTTAGAAAAGGATTTATTTGCTGTGGCTTTTTAAAAAATATATTCATCATTTTAATTTGAGAGTCGGGAGGATATGTAGGATGATGACGAGTCATTGGAAAGCTTCATATGCAAACCACTGCATGCTGCACTCAAAGCATGCTGGTAGGCATCATCAGATCTGTGCTGTAAGAGCTAAAAAGCTGATTAGGAGAGTCAATACTTGAAACAGGCTCAGGGAGAGGGTTTCATCTCATTTAAATACATCTACAATGCAGATGCCAGCAGCTGAGCAAGTCACCTAGGACTCAATTTATATTCTATGGTCAGAAATAGTCACTTTTAAGTAGTGATTCATTCGACCTATTTTACCTGTCTACTCTAAGAAGAATTGCACTGTGATGTAAGAGTTCCTGTTTCTTTTCAGTAGAATAACCTTAAAGGGGCTAACTCAGATGTGGGCTAACTCTTTGCATAGCAAACATCTGCATTAGTTGGATGAATCTCACAGCCTGCTTTAGTGCTTTACGTAGATCTTTGTGGATGGTGAGTGTAATGCCAACGAGAATACAGCAGGAAGAGAGTTTGCATTCCAGAGTTCACTAGATTGCAAAGACCTAGTGCCGTAAAAAGAAATTCACTCCTACCAAGTGCAGAATGACTACAGTGTGAAGCAAGCAGTAATGTGAGCAGACTTAAGAGCTTCCATCATGAGATGAATAAATATACAAAAGCTAGTGAAATAAAACTACCATAGTGTCTGAGTTTGGAAAGAACAGTAAGAATTATGAAAACAGTCTTTCCTTCCCCAGCAAGGAGAACTTCTTGAAATTGTAGCCCAACTCTGCAAAAAGACTGGAACACACCTTTCTCATTTTGATGTCATATTCACAATATGGAATTACACTGTTTCTGGGGACATGTGCTGTCTGCAGGACACTCAAGAATTCTCACCAAGAAAATGCAACTATGCTATGTAGAAGCAAACCTTGCACACCATGTTCAGATAATAAGCCACAGTGGACAGAATATTCATTGATACCAAATAGGGAGGTGAGAACAAGACATCTCTTCTGAAGGTTCAGCTTCTGTGTTAGACAATTAGAGTCAACACTAAAAAGAACCAAGACCCAGATGACACAGCTGAGAGATTCAAGAAGGCATTCCTGATTACATGGTTGAGCCCTCTTGCAATGCACCCTGCCGTTATGTAGGCAGCATTTCTTCTCACCACTCAGAGGTCAGAGACTCTGTACCCCACAAGGTGCAGTTAGCTGCTGGCCTTGGGAGGACACAAAAGAAGTCAAGAAACCAAAAACTCAGACAAGAACTGGACTGGATTACATAGCCTGACATTACATAGCTTGTGAAAGACCTCCTGGTTGTACAGACATCATGGTACAGATATACTCCAACAGAGGTTGTGTGTTAATTTCCTCCAGCCTCAGCAGTTCGTCAGTAAATATGTACACAAAACACTGAACAAAATACAGATATTTTCAGGAAATAGCTCTATGAATAGAGTTTGAGGGAGGAGAATAAATGACAGGAGATGAAAGTTGGTGAATTCATCCAAGAGTCCATTTACTTGCCTATGTCTAGAACCCCAGTTGTCTTCATTTTTTCATGGAGAAATTATTAATTCCATAATGAGATGGTTTAGCTTTATAAGCTTTAGCCTTTATGTTGTTACTTAGCAAGTGGTACAGAAAACATAGTTCAATGCACTAAGAGTACATGGGTCCTGTGAGAAAAATAAGTGGTGATCAAGTAATTAAAAACTATCACACAGGATGTTCTTGTGGGTAGTACCACTAGTATTAACGCTTCCTATCTTTGGAGTGCTTGATATGAGAAGAAAACATTATTTCAATATAATATGTGATATCAAAAAGTTTACTAACATCATGTGTTAGTATGCTAGCAGCCACCTTGATTAACCCACCAGAGATTTAATCAAGAATCTTCTGTATTAAAAGCCTGAGCTGGTACAGGCAGACTTGGCAGTAAGTCATCCAAGAAATCAGTTTGCATCCTCAGAGATCAGACAGAAGATGGGCTGTGGAGTGCAAGGGCCACATTACTATTTTGGCAGTTTTAGACATACCAAAGTATAGAAGAAGAACTGATGTCTTTAGAGTTTCAGTTTAGTAGTGCCCCATCAGGAGTTTAAAAGGGAGGAAATTAATTATGGACTTAATTGTTTTCTTCCTGGCTTGTACAAAACATGAAGTATCTCACATGTGTGTATCTTATACTGTTAAAAAATTGTGCTTTACTATTTTCCTAGATTATATTCTCAGTGAATATCAAGGGAAAATGTTAGGATCCAGAAAAATAAAGATGAAATAGAACAGATTTTACATTGGAAGAGTTATAAACATATACAAAATAAATACATATCTGTTAAGTGAAATAATATAGGAGAAGAGCTCCCAAAAAACAAGAACTGTTGTCACCTGAAGAGTCAGGTATGCCTTGCAGTCACATAATATTTGATGTAATAAATTTTTTTTGGTACGATTTTCAGTGTACTGGAACATTACCCTTTATTAAGACAGGAGTTAGAAAGTTCGTACTACCATTTTCTATCTGTGTCTCATTAATTTTATGTTTAACACTCTTCTTTTATTCTCCCTATACACATAGTATTATGTTTTATATCTTAAACTTTTAGGAAATTGAATCCAGCATCAGTTCAAGAGAATTAAATTTAGATTGCTTCGTTTTAAATGGCTAAAAGATTTAACACTGAAGAAATTTTTAGAAATGCTTGATACTGTTAAGCATTAACTTAAGGACAACCTGGTAGTTAAGGTACAGAACTAGGCATCGGGAGGTTTGGATTCACCACACTGCTCCAGGTTCTTTTTGTGAGCTGATGCAAATATCCATGTTCCTCATCTGTATAATGGGAACATTATTCTTCCTCTGTCTGCATTGCCTGGGAGCCTGCAAGCTGCTCTTCAGACATACATTATTCCCTCATCTGTGAACATTTTGCAAGAGAAAAGCCTTTGAATGTATTCTTTCTGAGGGCAGGAATGATCTTATTATGCTTTTGAACAGCACTGTGCAGCACTGGGATCTGAATCTGCTTGTAGCTCCTTCTGCTACAGAAATACAAGCGTTAATAATAATTAGTGATATTAGCACCTTTTAATTGTGTTGCACTTGTAAGCTCCTTCTTACCTCTTTGCTCTGGGTTAGGAAACTCCCCATTGCCTGCTTTAGCTATGGTAAATACCACTGTTGCACAGTATTATTATTGTTGTAGTTGTTAGCAATTTATTCAAAGAACATCTTATGAGTGCAAATAAAGCAAGCAGGTATCTGCACTGAGGAGTTTATAGACTGTGTTAGAGATAGCACAGCAAGACATGAACAACAGAGACGGAGCACTGGAATCTAATGCCTTTCATAAAGACACAGAGCAATGGGCTTTACTTTTCCTTGTTCTTTTCTTCTCATTTACTTTCTTGTTCCTTTCTTGGAGCCCTGGTATGTGTGCAACCATTGCATTCTCCAAACACTGGGCAAAACACACAGCTAAAGTTTAGGCCGAGATACATAGGAAGTTTTGGGACAAATCCCTGAAGAAGTGCCACCTTTTGAAAACAGATAAGAATCTCTTATCCATCAAACCTGTAATTGCTTACTTCCTCTGTTATGGGCAGCTGCACAGAGAATGGGGATGCCCCTCAGCTCCCAGCAATATCCTACCCCAAGGTGGAATTGGCACCTTGTGAGGTATAGGAATCACTGTTTAACAAAACAGAGGGGCAGTTACTTTAAGTCCTGATACAAAGACTGTTGACATTAGAAATTAGATTCCTACTGGACTTTTGACCAGGTCCCTTTCCTAGCCTATGAAATGTGAAAAAAACATTTGCTCTTTTTCTTTCTGTAGTTTTTTACCATCTCCTGTTAGAACTTGCCTTACCTGGGATGTGCTCCCACATACAGATTTACAGGAAGAAGCAGAGGCATGGAAGAGATCTTGATCTCCTCTGTGCTAACAGCAGCTGGTGCAACGTGTCCTGCTGCATCACAAAATAGAGCCACAGTTGTTTTGAGAGGAATGTCTGTCAAAGCAGAAACTATCTGCTAGGAGCAACAGGGTTCATTCCTGACCAAGGCTTTGAAGTGCTCCTGTATATCAACCTACACACAGTAAATAAAACAAGGAAGAGTTGAGATGAGGCTGGAAAATAATGAGAGAACACAGAAGGTCATGGGGTAGAGTCCAGGCCCACAGCACTTTATAGAGAAGTTACGGAGACTCCACAGGAGTCAGAGACGTAGGGAGTGAGAAGCCACTGTAAGCTACTTTCATTACAGGACTGTACACTGGAAATGAAAATATCACCCAAGAGTGAAGTGGTAACTTAGTTACCCTACAGGCAACTCCAATTGAAAAAGAATTACAGGTTAAAAAGAAAAGAGAAGAACCCATCACCAGGGCTAATAGTAGCTAGCATGTCTTCAAGGGTAGAAAATGTTAAAGGCTGAACTGGTGCCAAAATCCATGGTGAAGCCAAATCCAGCAGGCAGATTCTGTGTTTTGTCAATAAACTCTGGATCAGGCCTTTAATTTCCCTTTTGTTTGTTGCACCAAGCAAGAATTATTGGAGAGAAAAATGAGTCACTCTTGTAGGAGGCTGCTTGGCCCCCTTTTCCAGGTCGTCTGCTGACAGCATATTGCTCTGTAGGGCATGTTGTATCACTGTGCTTTTCTTATCAAAATGTCAATACTTTCTTATAGCCTTTGAGTGTTCCTAGGAAAGTACATACAGACTGCAGGAAATGAAGTCATGAGATCCAAAAGGCTGAGACAGGTGTTCCTAGGAAAAGTCCTGAGGTAGAGGCAGGAACCTGAGCAAAAGGACAAACAACTGTTACTTACTTGTTTTTTATGGCTGCAGTTGTGATTTTGAAAGGCAGGAATAGAAGTTTGATGCCTGGCTCACACTGAGTGTTATGAAATCTGTTGAAGTCAGGAAAAGTAACTAACAAGTCCCACTGTCAGCACAGAAAAATGCAACAGACTTTCCCTTCCACCATCCTTTATTTTGGATTCTTGGCTGAGCTTTGTTTAGTGAGTTCCCTGTCACCATTAAGGGAAGATTTGCAAATTTCCTATTCACATTTCCCCTCCTGTGGGTGAATAGCATTGCTGTAGCATAGGAAAAGAGACGCATCTGCAGAAAAATACTGGTCAGTTTTAGTCCACAAAAAATTTGCCACAATTTCAGTGGGTCTGGCTTTCACGTGCTCCTACTCTGACTCATCTTGGTTCCCATTTTGGGGGTTGGGGGGTATTGGACATTTTGAATTCATAACATCAAAACAGTAGAAGGAAGCACTAAAACTTTTTTTGTTGTTGTTTGGGCTTTTTTTTGTTTGGGCTTCTCCTCTGTCCAAATTTGTCCTCCCACCAGTGTGGCTGAAAGCTGTGCCAAAGACATTGTCCCTACAGTCCTACCACTGTAGTAGGTATAAAGTAGTGCCAACAGCACAATACTGTGCCCCCAACTCTGACCGTCCTTCTTGCATATTGCAAAACCATTAATAATTAAAAAATTTATCAAATGCTTAATTTATTTTAAAATTTCAGCACTTGATTTACTGTCAGGGGATTTAAAAGTGGAAATTATATGTTTGGCAGCAAGATTGTGCCTCAGTGCTAGATCTGGAGAGCCCACCTCCCATCAACGTGCAGTCAGATGCATGTTCCCCAAGGCTCCCCCAAATGGGCTGTTCCTTGGCACAGCCGGACTCTGTAGAAAAAACAACACAACCTCAGGCTCCGTTGTGTTCTCCAAAGAAACTCTGTGAGCTGTTTTTTCAAGTAACCAGTGGAGACTGCATTGTAATATACCATCTATAAATGCAGCCTGAATTTGAGGCAAAAATGAATTACACCACATAAATCGATTGTTTACATAAAATGAGCTTTTTAAAGTACCAGCAAAAAATGTAAGGTGTGCAACAGCAACAGACGGTAGTAGCAGCAATAACAAGCTAGTTACTAATAGGCTGGTGTTTCAGTTTCAAGGTAAATTTGCATTCACATAGATGCACTGGGGTAGGTTTTATATGAGAAAGTCAATGAAAAGAAAAATCAAAACGGATCATAGACACTCATTCGCTATTCTGCCATATCTGAATTTTATGTGTATGTTTGGTGGGTGATCACTTGGATAGAGACAAATTTATTTTATTTCTCTCCTTGCAGCTTGTTCATTAAAATTCCATTTTACTCTAGCAGCCAGCATTGTGCTGCAACCTGACAACTGTGCAGAGGGAAAGTGCCACAACAGACACATGCCAGCTGTCCCTTCCAATCCAGCAAACTATTGCTTCCCCACGTGGAAATATAGTATTTACCCTTTTCCTGGGGAAATAACATATTCTGCAGCAAGACAATAGAATGCAGCCTGTTCGTACGTGGTTAAAGTGCACACACGGTAAACACAACAGCCTCATTTCCCTCTGTATTGCTTCAGTTTTGCAAAGATGTGTACCAAAAAGATTCCTACTTATGTGTTTTTTTGGCAGCCATAAAACCTGACTCCTGTTATGCTACCTCCCACATAGCTTCTGAGTCCCAGAAAGATGTCTGGCCCCATGCTCATTCCCATAGTGCCCAGAAGATATGTGTCTCCACAGAAAGCTGCCCTGCTGCCTCACACAAGTGCTGGGCGTGTCTGTAAATTCTAGGGACATATATCACAGTCTTATCTCCTGGATTAGGTGCAGAAATTCCTCTGCCACTTTAAAATACTGGCATTACCCCAAAATTCCTGGATGCCTAAAATTAAGCTTCAAGGCCATATCTAAACAAGGGCTTAGGTACCCAAAGTGGACTGCAGGTGGAATTCAGGCGCCTGAGTACAAAATGGTCACAATGCAGTTCCAAAATGATGCTTTTCAGCTATTTTCCAAGCCTACAGATGCCCAAGGTACAGAGATGCTTTACTTTCTTACTCTAAATCTTCCAGGCACCTAAATCTGGGTTTGCAGTGCCTATGTAGAATTGTCCCAGAGTTGGCACAAGTGGATATGCAAGTACCTAACTCAGGTCTCAGCAGCTCTAACCTTACAATTTAACACTTGAGTAAAACAGTTTATTTTCAATACTGTTGGTGGATTGCAGCACCAAAGCTACTGGGGCACTGGGAAGGAAGCCATGAATGCTGACACTGGGTTCTGATTCCTTTTTCTAAGTAACTAAACTTGAAGTTTCATTTACACTGTCGATAATTCAGTGCTGCAGTTTAAACAAGAATATTTTAATATAGAGCAAAAGTATTTGCTTTTAAAAAATACCTGAATGTCTGCACCTATTGGATTCCAGCACCCTTCAGGCCATATTGCTAAGCTATATCACATTTGAGATGCAAAGGAGAAATGTGCACAGAAATACTCTCTGCAGCAAGTTATGCCTGGTTGGCTTTCACATTGACTTGGTGTTTGCTCATTCAGCATTAGAAAAGCATTTGGGCCCAGGCTTTAATAGGTGAAGGATCAGTACACGAGAAGATTTTGCGTCAGTGTGTGGGCTGTGAATGCAACAAGGAGGTGATAAAATAGACACTGGCAAGAGAAGATAAAGTTAGCAATTATGAAGCCATTTCCAGGAACAGGCTGCCCAGAATAAAATTATTTTGCTTAAAATCAGCAGGTAACAGTTAAAAATGTCTTTCAAAGAGGTCTGCTGTTGTGACAAGATTGGGTTTTCTTCCCCTTTCTTTTAGAGGTGCCAACTAAATGGTCGCAGTTTCCCTTCGCACATATCTTGGGGTTTATGGTTAATATTCTTGCCCCTCTTTTTAGACTAATAGGGTACATGTGGAAAGTTAAGCTGGAGAGCGATGTTGTCTGTTCACCATGCCAGGCCAGACTTGGCAGAACACAGGAGTCTACAGACTTTCCTACACATTCTCACCCTCATACCATGAGCCCAGCATGAGGGATGAGGGGGCAGCTACCTACAATGTAGATCCCTACTGCACACCACCATACATAGGGTGAGGTGACAGCAACATCACCAGGCATTCTGCTTAGTGCCAGTTGTAAAATGAAATCATTAGAAACTGAGCAAAGATCACAGATTTCTTCCCTACGGGCTTCCAGATTCATGACAGATGACAACTCTTTTCAGTTGTTCTTGACTTGATTGGCTTCAAAATACTTTTCTGAGAAGTGACAACTAAATCCTGTAAACCATGCACTAAGCCATCCAGCTCCCTGCCCTTTGCTTTGTTTAGGAAATACATATGAATCATTTTCATATTGCACAAGTTGGTTTATATCGATCAACAACAGCTATTGAATATGCATTTATACATGCTGAGAGCACCTCAGATGCAGGGGAAATCATGTTATGAGACATAAATCCTTGAATTTCCACTGTAAGAAGACTGATGTGAAAGCTCAGCCTCCTGTAAATACTGTTACCTGTGCAACAACCTCTCCCTCTTTACACATTTCTACTGAGATTTAAAAAGTAGATCTTTTGGAAGCTTTCAGGAGCACTGGACTTTGTAAGATTATCTCACTAAACAAAAATACCTGAAAGCTCTCTGTTCTGTTAAGGATTTCACATTTTTGACTGATAACTCATAAATGTAGCTACCTCATAAAGTAGTCTTTAAATGCTTCCCTCAGCAACCAAGTTCATCCCTCAGCATAGAGGGAGACTGCCAGATAATGTGCATATCCCTGAAACTGGTCTCAGCTAAATATAACTATGGTATGATTGGATAAGTTTTAGAGTTAGTGGGGAAAGTTATGAGCATCTAGTCTCTCGTGTAAAAAGGGCTGCAGCATTTTATCAGTGCTTCCTCCATCTACCATGACAGGGTGTACTTCAGGGTCTAGCCTCAGTTTTGTTCCATCACTGCAGGTAACACAAATAACACAATTTCTATAGGAGTCTCCACAGAGACAGATCCACGACTAAATCCAGATCCTCATCTCTGCACTTAAACATCATCATATATCAAACCTGGACACTGGATCTGGGAGCTTTCACTTCTACAATGAGGCGATTGACAAACCTAGCCTGGAGCTAAGCAGAAGATAAGATTACTAAGGTGCAAGGTTTTAGTCGATGTCAAAGGGCTAGCATAAATAAGCTCTATCCAGTGCACAAGTAAAGGGGTGGGAGGATTTTGCTTCCATGATTTTTTTAAGGAAAAAAATCCTGCAAAACCTATGCTGTGGGGGATAGGAGACCATAGAGCCGATGATATTGATCCAGGAAAAATTGCATAGACACCTGTAAGATCTGTGCATGCTGCCGTTCCTTTAGTAGAGTTGCCATAGTGCGTAGGCACACATGCCATGGCGTAACAGCAACAGTCCAAAGACTTACAAGAATGGTCCAGTGTGTCATTAGAGTACCATGTACTCCAAGAAATGTTTTTGCACACAGAAGTAAGGTATTTTACAGTTATACCAAGTAAACAATGAAGTAGGTTTGAGCGCTGATTTTTTCCTGCATGAACAAGTCCAAAGATATTTCATACAGGCTTATTCTTATTCTAAAAAAAATATACAAAAGAACAAATGGTTCAATCTTTCCTACTAAATACAGCTTGAGGCATATAATTAGCAATCTAGAGAGGATGATTGCAAGTGAACTGGCATGAAAAGTTACACTGTTATCACAGATGAAGTTGTAATATTTCATTATCATTTCATGATGCGTGCATTAATTGATATTTATTCACAGAGGTGCGTTGGAAATAGTAGTGCCTCTTATGATAATTATACCTATTTTTCAATCTGGGTTAGAAAAAAACTGCCTTAAATACTGAGTTATGGGACAGACCTTCAAAGAGCAGCATAACTACTCGTACTTTCAAAAATACTACAGTTACGTGCATTTCTTTTATATATTCATGGTTCAAGTAGCTATGCCTATGTACATATGCACAGTGTTTATGTCATGTAATGATATATGTGAGAATAAGAACATACATCTTGGGGGGGGGGGGGCGGGAAGTGCTCTTAAATGTTTTTATGAGAAAGAATTAATCTACACACCAGTGAAATACATTCACCCCTCCAGTGAAATGACAAGAGTTCTTTGCCATCTATAAAGGTTGCATAGATCCTAAACAGGATGGAAGAAACATATCTGTTTGTGTGGATTTCTCTCTAAGGATTATGTTACTGGATCCTATAGGTGTAACAATCCTGGTATTTAAATTTTTTAATTCTTAATCACTGGAAGCAAAAGGCAAGTTGAGCTAAGCTGTGAACCTTCTTGTGCTTGTCACCCGCTGTGTGAAGCCCTGATCAGATGGACAAGGGCAAAAAATGGGAGTATTTAGAAAAAAAATTTAGAAAATATTTGAGCAGATTTTGCCCTGTATACTATTAATATTCATTACCATGGTGAAAAGAGTTGCAATTGGTGTTGTGCTTCTTTGCTTCCTGAGACTAGAAGGTACCCCTCTTATATGTAGTAAAAGTTGCTGACTCTGCCGTGAGACCTCAGAGACACTAGGAAACATTAGGAAACCTTAGGTGAGCAAAGAATTTGAAGAGAGAAAGCCAAAACAGAGAAGAGGGATTTATTAAGTATTGGAGGTAAAATGAGTGACCTTGAAAATCCTGGAAGCATGTGAAAGTAGAAAGATTGTAACCACTAAGAAGATAGCCAAAAGGAATTGGATACATTTAAAAATATCGAAGTACTGCCGGGTTTCAAGTGGAAACTGAATAGGCTCTCTCTGCAGATTCAGCTGGTCAAATGGAGCTGTGGGTTGAGTGACTTTGGCTTTCAGGGCCACCTGCATGATGCTGAAGCTGAGTCCAAGATCCCTTCATTCCAAGACTACTATGCTAAAAGGAATGGAAAGAACAGCATGCAAAGGAGGCTAGACAGTAACAAACTGTGCTGTCTCCTTGGAGCCAAGTCTTATGACATCATTCTGGGAAGGCATTCCGAGGTTGGCCAGAAAAGTTCTACTAGTGAAATTGCATATTAGCACAAATGGCACTTCCGTATGTGATAACACATGGAGAGTTTGGAAAGAATGATAGTGAGGCAATTCACAAAGATCTCCTGTCCTTGAAGGCTCTCAGATTGAATAGCTGCATATGTATATGATGTCATATATAAAGTAGTGATGTCATAGTGGAGGAAGCAAGAAAACTGATCATTGTCCACTGCAGTATGGAAGAACCTTTCTGCTGGGGAAGAGTCTGGATTACGAAAACATAAAACTACCAAAAGGTTGAAGGTTCAGTGGGGACAAGAGAAGAATAAATAGTATTTATTTTATGCCAAATCAAGACAACAAACCCAAAATTAATCAAACCCTCAAGGGACAGAATGAGAAGACATTCTTTATACATCAATACATCAGTATATCTATACATCTACACAACAATATCAGGATTCTGTGTAATGATCAGGAAGAATTTGTATTGCTTGTTTAGGAGCATATATTTGGTTTAGTTACTGGTGTTAAATCTCTGCTAGATTCAGATGACTAGAATGTTTAAAACTGCAGGTTCTGTCTTATGTGGGAAGGCTGGTGTGGGAAAAGAGGAAGGCAAATTATCATGTTCACCCTAACTTCCTGGTAATTTAGAGTAAATTATCTTGACTATCTATAGAAAAAAATTCAAAAACCATTAAATGGAGTAATCGTTTCTGTCTGACATAGATCACTAGATCACACTGTGGAACGGCAGAAGGGGATCCTTAAGGTTCTTTCTATAATGTGTGCGTGACAAAATGCATGCTGTGGTGGGAGATGTCTATTTCACTCAGATGTGATAAATAGTCAACTTTGACATTGCTGGTGTGTCCTTTGAAAAGTTTGAGTTTTGAAGATGAACACTCTGAAATCCAAAAAGCAAGATAAAAGTACAATAATTTCAGATCTGAAAGCTGGGGCATTCTGAGTTCCAAATGACTGACTGTGTTTCATTTCTCCTGTGTAAACAGAACACCATGCATTTGCTATATTAACAGACCAATTTGCTATATGGAAAATATGAGCTGGATCAGCTTGATTTCATCACAGCCTGCAAGAACCTACATGAGGAAGAAAACTTTGAAAACAGAATACCAATAAATGTATCAGACAAAGCATCATGAAGTCCCTTAGCTGCCAGCTAGACAGATTCAGACTAGAAAAAAGATTCAAAGTTTGGCCACAAACCAATGATTGGAACAATTTGCCAGAAGTCATGGTTGGAGTTTCAATGGGAGTGTGTGGTGTGGTGGTGTCAAAGTGACTGCCCGATTTTTATCTAAAAGATATCCCTCATTTAAACCATAGCTAGCAGGTCTGAATGAGGAGTTAATTGGAGAAAATCCTATGGGGTACATTGTGCAGGGAGATGGGGTAAATTATTACAGTATTGGAATCCTGGTATCTGTTTAAAATTTAGGAAGTAGAAACATCAGAGCCTACAGGATGACAACTGAATTATTATTGCGGTGTCTCTTTCTGGAGTGCTAGACTCCCTGAAGAGTTTAGAAACCAGCTGTCCAAACCCTCAAAGTTTTGTTCTAAATATAATGGTTGATTCTCCAACTTTGTACCACTAATGTATAAATACTTTTAAATTCTTGATCTTGCATTGACGGGACAGAATTCTTGGATAACATACTTTTCACTTCTTTTTTCCAGAGGCCCTACTTTTGATTCATGTCTTTTCCTTTGTTTCTGCAGTCATTAGATTTAAGTGCAGGTTTGTGCGGCAAGGTGGAGGTATGATTTGTTGTTTGTAGGCAAGCGGTACTTTGTACGAGTATTGACTATATACTGTGTATGTTGATTTAATTGATGATGGTGATTTTAGCTTCTCTTTAAAGTGAAGTGGACTTGTTATTGAAACATTCTCTCAGACGCTTCAATAGGGCTACTGCTGATAAAGGTATATGTATATTCTTCTCTCAGCTCAACTGAGAAAGCTGCTGGTTTGGGATCTGCAGAACCCTACTTTGTGTCATGGGGCACACTGAATGCTCCCTCTCCTACTGACCCTTCTGTGGCCTTACTATCTCATCTACTTAGGAGACAGTAGTTCCGTCAACATAAGCAACTAGAAAACACACACAGGAAACTTGGAGCAAAGAAAATGTGCAAATTTTGTGATCATGTAATGGTGGTTTGCCACGGAGAAAGGAAACAAAATCTCAGTGCCTTAACTAACACCGCAGTATGACCCAGGCATAATCAAGGGATGCACTCTCAGAGCAAGTACATCTCCTGAAGAAAGGGAAGAGGTTTACTGAGAGTTTCTTGCCTCTGTGTGTGCATATTCCTCAAAAAAACAGTAATCCTGTGGTTGGCATTCTTCCTTGGAATGTATTAAATACAAATGTGATTCCCAGAACTGCTCAGTTTAGTGGTGACCAAGTTAAAGTGGTTATTGTGATAACATTAATGCAGGATCTTATCCGAGAATCTGTTGGATATCCAGGAGTAGTTCTCTCTTCCTGTAACCAGACTACTTCTTTATGGTGTTAAGTGGTTGTTCAGCAAAAGGCACTGTTACCTGTGCCGTAGCTCATTGTTGACATAAATTGTATTTGTTATTGATGCAATCCATTTAATGCATAAGATATTGAAGAGAGCATGCACACAGATGCCTGTCTGTTTACTGGATAGACTGTCATTTTTCATACCCATTTTCTGCTCAAGAAGGGCTGTTTGAATTGAAGTTTCAGAGCTACAGATGTTTGATTATCATATCCTATCTAAGCCGCTAAATGCAGCCAACATCTTGCCAGCTTGTATCATTATTCTATTCTGCATTCCTCATTATCTTGCATGTTTCTACCTATATAGATAAATAATCTAGAAAAAAAGGGATGAGAAGTACATCAGGCAGTCATCAGAACCCATCCATCCATGAAAGGAAGGATCAAGAATATCAAAATTATTCTGATAGACATCTAAAAAATATTTTTATTAATATTTTTTTAAAAAAAGAAAACTCAGATGATATATAGTGTCTCAGACTATTGCAGTTGTTAACTACCCTTCATGTCAGAATGCTTTTCCTAAGATCTAACCTGAACTTTCTTTGCTTCAGAGGTTCTTTCAGAGAAAGAAATGCACTTAAACATTTCTCTCTGAAATGGGACAGGGTGTTCACAAGAAATGTAAGCAAGGGATTATTGTCTCCTAGCAGGGTTGTTTTACATATTTGAACACTACTGCTCTTCTCTCCATTTTCCTCTAGACTTAACAGTCTCATTTCTTAAAATCCTCATTGGTCATACTTCAGTTCCATTTCATGGTTTTCGTATTTTCTTCCTCTGTCTTTCTCGGACCATAAGGTCCAAAAGCAGACACAGCATTCCAGCTACAGCTTTATCAATGTTGAGTCACATAGAAATATTCATTCCTGTATCATGTTTCCCTGAGTATCTTATACACCCCAATGATAATGTTTTTCAGTGATAACATGGCATTTTGGGTTTGTGATTCACTGTTCTTGCCAGGTCATCCTCTCCCAAACTACTTCTTGATGAGTTGTTTCTCATCCTGTATTTGTGTAGTTCATAACTTTTGAAAAAGTATAGAACTTTGTACTTATCCTTATTGACTTGGAATCTCATTTTTTCAGAACATTTCTTCAATTTATCAAGATCATTTTGCACTGTAATCCTGTTCTTCAATCTCATTACAGCCTCAACAGTTCTGGATCATCTGCAGATTTAATAAACTCTTATTCTATTCCTTCATCCAAGTCATAAGTGAAAATATTGGCTAGGCCCAGGACAAACCGGCTGAAATGCACTTAAACATCCTTCTATTCTCATATTAAATTAAAAACAGCTTTGTATCCACCCTGTAGCAGTTTTACTTAGTTTCTTGACTTGCTTATGAAGGTTTTACATGAAGCTGTATCAAAAGTCTACCTAAGATATATGACCTCTATAATTTCTTCCTTATCCTACCAACCTGTTGAAACAGTTTGACATGATTTCTTCTTGCCAGATGCAAATAGACTAGGAATCCTCAGCCCGGAAAAAAATGTTTACAGTCTATAAAATCCTGGAAGGTAGGAAGAAAGCATAAAATGAACAATTGCTCACTCTCCCTGATCAGGCAGACAAATGTCTTCTGCCAGGGTTTCAAGGCATCAGCTGACCCCACAGCTCTCCCAAATGGGTTCGCATGTCTTCATGTCTGTTGTTACTGTTGTTTTTATCTCCTCCTTCTGCAGGACCATCATTGAGGTAATAATTTTATTTACAAGTATCTTATGGTGATAAACAAAATTTCATATACCTAACAGGATTAATAAAATAATACAGGTTTTCTTCACTTCATCCCAATTACACTAAATATAGTCTTTAAGCAAGATGGTTACTTATTTACAATAAGGGTTTCAAGACAATGATGTTTACCAACCAAGTTTGTGATGTTTACCAGGCACTAAAGAACAGTTTTCTGGTCTCAGTATCTCTGATTGAAGAGATCTGCCTGGATTCCCATGAGGACTACGCAGCCTAGATGAAGACTAACAAGCAGCGGGTATGAGCAGGCTACAGGCAGTGCCTGATTTGAATCAAGAAGTGAATATCTGACAGTGAATCAGTGTAGAAGGTATAGGGGAATGAAGTCTTTCTTTATCTCAGGATCAGCTAAGAAAGGGCAAAAAACCAAAAATGGACAGAGCTTTTAAATGATGTTTTCGTTAAATATTGAGGGAAGGTTTATGGGAAGAATTAATTAAGCATGAGTTCATGGGTCAGTGACAAAAACATAGACCGGTTCCTCATCTAAGGGTTATTCATAAGTTTGTGAGCTATTCAAAAGAATCAAGGGGGAAAAAAAATTTGAGAGCAGCTCTTACTACAAAAACGCCAATGGGAATGAGACTGTCACCAAAGATGAAATCTGAAGCGGAGTTTCATTTTAGCTTTCACGTTTCAAATGTGTCCTACTGGACTGAGACAGAAGGACTGTTCTACATTCTGCCACCAGTCAGCAGCCACACAGTACTGAGCTAATCACATCACTCTGCTGTTCCCTCTTTCACCAGGCAAGCATTGCCTCTTCTGCATTTAAACTGTAAATAAAAAAATTTAGGGAGACTATCAGATGGTTTGTGCTGTGTGAACACATCATACAATGATGCCCAGGCTCAGATAACAAACACAGATACAGTGTCACCTTCATGATGAATTAATATTCCACCAATAAGACTCCTTTCTATTTTTATTTATAATTCATTACTGTATTCATGCCTTAAAGTCATTCTTGGATATACAAAGCTTTGTAGGAAACCAAGATATATTCTCTTCTGTTTGTTATTAATGCATAATCTGGGGTACTAGAGAAACATAGACAACTCCCCAAAGCATTTTGGGGGGAAGGATTGCTTTTCTCAGACATTATTTATCCAGTAAAGCCGATTATATTAATCAATATATTGACAAAGATAATTTTCTTATAGTCTACCTGAGTCATTATTTAGACTATTCCTTTAGGTTTTTTAAAAAAAGCATTTTGATACCTTGCTATTCTGAAATATTTGAGTAAACTGAGACCAGGAATGATAGCTCTTTAATTGTTCTTCCTTTCAGTCAGTCTCATATTCTCATTAGATTCTTGTTACCTATGCCATGACAACAGTATTTTAATTTATCTGTTTTTCTGTTCCCTGGTAATGAATTAAAGATGATGGGAACCATAGCAACTGAAGCAAAAACTTCATTAAGCAAGAACAATTTTTCAGTTTACACTGTACAACGTGAAATTGCTTTCAGTAACAAAGTCTTCCACAGAATGATCATAACTGGAACAAAGAAAGCAGTTAAGCTGAACCCAAGTGCAGAGTCTGTATTTCAAACTATGAGATGTTGACCAGGTTTCCACCTTAAGAATAATCATCAAAGATAGCCACTAAGTGTCAAAAAATACTCAGAAACTTCATAGATTTAAAGAAAACATTTGGCACCATTCACAGTGATTCATCCTGAAATGTTATTACAAGCCAACAAAAATAGTTAACACCATCAGAGCTTTGTTCCAAAGTTTCCCATCTGAAGTAAATGCAGCAGGAATGAACTATCTAAAGCATAGATGGCTGCTGTCAGAAAAGCACCTGTTCCATCACCCCGTGGTTTTGATGTTGTCAATAGCTTTGGTATTACAGAAAGATATAGGCATGGACATAAGACAGAATGCCCTAGAATATCTGGGGTTTGATGACAGTTTAGCCCTTCTAAATCTCACTCAACATGTGAGGATGGAGGTCTACCTACCCTACAGAAAGGATGGAGTTAACGATCAGCAGTGACAAAATTATGTTAATGGAATCTACAACAATTTGCTATTCAAGAACTACTTCAGAGGATAACTCAAAAGTGAATTAATGGTGGAAGTAAACTACATAGCCAGAAAGATCAGCTGTCAAGGCTTTCTGTAAGCAACAAACTAGATCATCTGAAACACAAGAACTGATACAAGGGCAATTCAATTACCCTGTCATCTAATGAGAAAGGAGGACAAGTGACCAGCAAATGCTTTGAGTTCATTGTGAACATTTTTTTATGTATTAAAGATAAGGAAAGCAGTCTTTTCTAACTAATAAGGCAGAACTGATTAAGAACATGAGAGAGAAAAACAACTTAGTGGAAGTGACCATAAAATCAGAGAGCTTGTGATGCATGAGAAATAGGGAAGAGAGCAGCAAAACAAAACCACTTTGCGTTTAAGGAAGACTGACTTCGATAAACTTGGAGATATGGTAGATATTAGCCCATGAGAACCAAGTCTCTGCATACGTGGCACAAAGTGAGATATGAAGAAAGACGCAGAAAGCACAAGAAAATTTCCTATAAGTAGTGGCTAGATAAGACCAGGAAGGTATGACTGCTGCTTAGCAGGGAGGGACACTGAAGGACACCAAGAAACCTGGAGTGTTTAGTGGTTCTTTTATTCAGTTTCACTAAAAAAGGTCAACTGCAAGCACAGGACTAGCACAATACTGGCAACTAAAAGGGTTCTATTTCAGGCGGGAATAGAGAAAGAGGAAAACGCATAGCAGATGCTTAAAGAGGATGCTCTCAAATTGGCTAAGCTTGATAAATGTTACGCTAGCATGACTACACAAATCTTAGGGCCAGTACTGGTTATTTCTGAGACTTCACAAAAGACAGGTGAGGCACCTGTGGACAGTAAAGGAGCAAATGTAGTACCTGTCCTTTGAAGTGGGAAATGGAGGCAGTGAACACGAAAGTACAAGAGATATTATGGATCAGAAAAGAGATCATTGAGCATTGCCAGTGTTAGATATCCAGGTAAAAGGATAACAAGTAGAGAGCATTTGAGTAGTGGTACTTCCCCAGCTGCCAGTATCTAGCTCAGGGGCGGGTTCATGATCCAGACACACTGTCTTCTTATTTATTATTACTGGTAGGCTTTTTTCCCCATGAATTCATGCAGTCAGTTTCTGAACCTTTTTGCAAGATTAGCATCCTCAGCATCCGGTTTTGAGGGTTTTATAATTTAACTGCACGACTTGTTAAATATCTTCTGTTTGCCTTGAATCTGTTACCTCCAGTTATTTCATGTTCTGTATTGAAGAAAGGTGCCTAGTAGTGCCATAGGTTGTTCAAATTTAAAATGAGACCGAAGTAAAAACAATTTCAGAGGCTTGCAAGCAGAATGGAAATAGCTAATAGATAATAGAAATCAATTCAGTAAATGCCATAATCCAAAACTGTGATTTTGAGCATCTTCTTTAAATATGTCAAATGCTGAATGACCCTCTAGACAATGTCCAAAAATCTACCCAGCTAGCAAACCCTCAGTCACAAGATAGTCAACTTTAAATTGCTTTTGCACAGGTAAAAGCAAAGTAATTGCTTTGAATCTTGACCTTGATCTCAAAGATGAAGAAGACTGAAAAGCTTCTAGTTGACTGTTATGCACAGAGGTAATTTAGCTGTTTGTATTGTGAGATGAAAAAAAAAAAAAAAAAAAAGTAAGTCAATTCTACATGGGCTATCCTAGTCATGGGATCCATTTTAAAGGCTGTAAATAGATGTAATAGGGGTATCAATACAATGTCATCATAGTAAGTAGTGTAAACCAGGTTTCCAAAAATGTCAACAAGAAAATACAGGTGGTTTGAGTAAATGTTTTTTGGAAAGTGTATTCCTGATAAATGCTGTTACTGTGGTAGTGTTTATAGTGTTGTAATTGTGCTTAACTCAAGAATATTCACTGAAGTTATGGGCATGAAAAATGTTTTGTGAAAACCTAGAGACCTGAGAGAGTTTTAGACAGCTAAACAAATTGTCAAGTGGCTTCCATTGTCTAAACACACTGCAAAAAAAGCTTTAAAAAAATGTTATTTTAAAAGTCTGTTGTAATAAGGCTGAAATATTTAAGCAAGTATATGGTCAGTGTAGAAGTATAGAATAAAACCTCTCATGAAAAAGTGATCAATGTAGAATTATATCCATGCATAACTTTGCAATGGCTTTGTACAGGGTTTTTTGTCTCTGATATTGGTCTTAGAGTGAGAAGGACATTTCTTCAAACTTTTCTATAACATATGCTGTTTTGAAGGAGTTTCAGAGTTAACCTTAATGGATAGATTATTTAATTTTTTGGCATACACATCCACAAAATACATCTTTTCCCTCTGTGAGGTGAAAGGGTTAATGCATCCCCCAGAGAAGAAAGTAGCTATGCTTTTACATAAGCCATTACAGCTGCAAGACAGAACATGCTAATACTACTTTTTGCCTTTTTTTCTCCATTACAAAGATATTGTACCCTAAATTTTGTGATGTCTATAGTGGTCAGCTGTGATTAAAAAATAAAAGTATAATATATATAAATCATTCTCTAACCTCACCAAAAAAAAAAAAAAAAAAAAAAAGAGGCAGAACCAGATCTTGATTGGTAAAAAATGCTAAATACGGTCATTATGAAATAAACTGCATTTCCAAACACAGAATAAAAGCTCTCAAAAAACACAGGGCAATGTAATATTCAGAGACATAACTGATTATTCTTTTCAGTGTTCTTAGGCTGATGAAACAGAAGCTTTACAAAATAGGAGTAGAGGAAAAATTAGGACCTTTACACATTTTTATGCCACTGCAGATGGACAAACTTTTGGGTTACAGAAGTAGAAGGCATCCAAAAATCACTGGATTTTTTTTTTTCCAGATGTTGAGTATATGTAGGAAACTAGCATGAACTCAATTCCAGTTTGTAGACACAGGTAAGATTTCATGAAAATTTAAGAGTGAAGAATGCTTCAAGTTTTGTGAACATATATAGCAAACCTGGTTTGGGTGTGAGCCCTCACCATACCAATGGCTATGATGCACACTTTATCATGAAGACATGGATACAAAACTTGAACTTTAACTCCAGAGCTTGTGAAGGTAAACTAATAAATTTGAGATTTTGTTGATGAATTAAATCCTGTGAATTTCAGGAAGATATTGCAAATTGTGGATGAGAGGCCCAAAGGCTATTTTCCACATTTTAACACTTTGAAAAGCCAAAAGTATGTTGGGAGTATGCCTGGATGCTGTTAACTGTATGATGCATGGGAAGAGGGCAGGTTTTCTGGGGAGGTGTTAAACTAATCAAAATAACATATTTGACCTCCAAAAAGAGCTGGCTCATTGCAGCCAACAGGATGTAAAAATGTTGAGAGAAGCCTGCATCCTCTTAAAAAAGCAATGAAAGAAGTGGCTGTGACACTGGGAGTTAGAAAACAAGCTGAAGGTTTTCTTTGGACCTAGAAGTTTTCCATGCTGGCCTCAGGCATACATTTTTTTACCCCTTCAACCAGAAACTTCTCTCACCAGATAACCACCTCAAACGGAAAAAGTGAGATTCTGCCTGGGCTATTTGGAGGCTGCTATTTTCATGCCGTAAATACTCAGTGTGCATTCGCTAGTGTTTGCTGCTGGAACATCAGCAAGTCCTGTACTTTCAAATGGGCTTCACTGGTAAAGTCAGGCCTTGTGAATTTAACAACTAGTTTTATTCTGCCATGGATGTATTATCGGTTGTATCGAAAAGTATTCATGCAGTCAGGTTTTTCTGCTATTAGTTTTATTTGCTTTAGGAACTACCAAGAAAGAGATTAATTATTCAAAATGTTACATTGTTACATCTCTCTGAGCATGACTAGGAGGCTGCAGTATAACCTGAACTTGCTGCTGTCCTCAAGATCTTTTGGGTTAGAGAGAATATAATTTCTCTATGCAACAAACTCAAGGCCAACAAACAAATTTATAGCTGTGATTCTACATGTCTGAATCTGTCTGGAGATGAAACTAAGCTATGCAGTCCTGGACACCTTGTAATCTGCTCTGAAAACCCTGACTCTCCTGAGCCTCTGCGCAATTTCTAGTTACTAGGTGCTATGAGGGCTGCTTTTCATAGTGCCTTCCATCTCACACATCTATGTTGTATGTCTGGTGGGAGAAGGTTATTGCAAATCTCAGGTACCTCTGGAATCAAATGTAATTACAAAAGTAAGCAACAATCTGCAAAGTCTCAAGTCTCTTTCATGGAGCTGGCCAAGAACACCAAAGTAGATCTTTGATGAAGGCAGGAAAGGTCACGGATTCCTGTTCAGTGGACAGAAACAATGCTCAGTTTATTTCTGTGAGAAACAAGGTATTAATTTATGAAACCATTGTCTGTTTAAAGTTTCTGTCAAATTGTTTCTGAATTCCTTAGTGGTAAAATTTAGATAGGGACCAAAAATGTTTGATACTGGTCTCATGAATGATTACTGGTCTTAATTGAATATGGCTTTTTTAGCTGTCTTGCAAGATTTCTTGCAAATGGTTTGATATATTTGGGGGGTATGTACAAGAAAGTTTTTCTCAGAACTGCTTTCATGTTATTCATATACGTCCAGATGCATGCAATCTGTTACATCTGTTACAGGAGTAGCAACTGAACCTTCACACAGCTTTCATGATATCTGTGAACCTCCTCACACTATTTATGGAGAGGACCTGACTAGCTATATTCTGCCAGATCAGAACATCAGTGTCAGCAGGGTGAGCAAACAAAGGAAGACTGAATGGCCTGCATGAAAATTGAAGGCGTTGTGTCTAGAGAGGCTAGTGAAAATAGCAGCTTTGAAAACCTGAAAGCTTTAGTCTGTTGCTTAGACCCTCCACAGAAGTGCTGTAGAGAAATAACCATGCAATAGCCAGCCAGCATCAGGAATAGAAGACTGCTGATAGAAACTTAAAAGATTTTTCCAACATGTATCCATTTTCAGACATATTTGAAGGTGAAGTAACTATGGGAAACTTCTCTCTACAGAAAAAATGAAGTTAGAATATATGAACCTGATGTTCCTTTTGCCTGGAAATATGGTATTAGGCATTGCAACCACCAGTAATTTTGGCTTAAGGAACCATTTTCAAACGGCTTTTGCTCAGTTTATGGAGGGCTTTTACAGGAGAAAATTATTTCCACTCAGTGTATGAAATGTGATTAATTGTAGGTGACTTTGATGGATGCTGCTTCTGAAAGCAATGAAATTCAGAAGGGACTTAATTGTGTATGAGTATCATATCCATAGATCAGAACATGTATAGTCAGGACAGAAAAAAACAGCTGCACAAGCTAAGCACGGAGCACATTGGGCTTTTAAAAATCCTTAGAAACAAGGTGGAGATCACAACCCCGATCAGCAAGTGAACCTGTCAATCTTAAGTTCTCTCCAGAAGCTTCTGAAGGTGATACCAACAAACCTGCTAGATAGCTTTTCTGTAGCAGAATTGAGACTTTTAGGGCTTAAGAACTGAGCTATTCCCTTCAGGCTGACTAGCAGCTGAGGCTTTGAAAAAATCAACAATAGAATATCAAAAGAGAGAACTTCTTTGTTGGAGGCTCCTGGGTCCTTGAAAACATGGCTTGGTTGAGAGATGAGAATCTGCCTCTTTCACAACTTTGTATCAAGGCCCTGAAAGACCCCCGGCATTTGACTCCTGGTGATTTAAGTAGTGACCATCTCACAAAAAGCTCCTGGTGTCTTAAAAGAAAGCTCTTGGTGTCTTACTTTCAACACAGAACCAAGCAAGCAGACAAATAAAAGACCCATATTAATTTAAAAAAATCATAATAAAGCAAAACCGGCTTTTTTAAAAGGAAACTTCTTTTGCAACATCTGGCAGGGTTTATCGGGACTTAATTTTTGCTGTCCTTCTGATAATGGGTTTTTACCAGCCAGTGGTGGAGCATGGCAAACAGAGGACACGCAGCCTGCCTGGGACCTAGCCACCATCTGGGGCAATTCAGGCCACTTCTCTTGCAGAGGAAAATACCAGAGGTACAGGCACTCTCACCTCCAGGATGGTGAAACAGAGAACAGTCTGCAAACAGCTTTAACTGAATGCATAAAAGCCAAACTTTTCACCTCTGTGCTTTGTAAATATCTGATGAATGTGAGGCATGATGGTCCACACAAAGGAAAAATGAGTGTGTCTCTACAGAGCAGTAGAGACACAGGAACTGCCAAACTGAAGGAATGCCAAACAACCACAGTTCCGTTGTCCAGGAAGTATTGGGAAGTGTGAATAAATATTACAAGAAAAGGAAATGCTGAATTACTGCTAAATAAGCTGGCTGATTACAAATATATTTCTTAGAATGATAAATGAGGTTTTGTGTATAAAGGCTTAGTTGTTATATATCTTAGTGTATTCCTTTTGGGGCAGAGTATTACTTAAGCTCTTTTCACACCTGAAGTCTGGGAAATTTTTGCACAAATTCCATGCCTAAGTTAGCTATATCTTGACTAAATGTAACAAAAAATGCACTTTTGCAACATCGAAAAGTCATTACGCAGACATCGGACTTGAACAGAGACCAGTTTTGTTCTTCCCTGCCTTTTCTCAAAAGCTGAAAACCAGAGAAAAGTCTTCTAACTTGGCATAAGCTGTATAAGATATACATATATTTCAACATTGAGTAATAAAATTTTGCTTTAAATAAAGTGATTCTTTATTACTGCATTGTATAATCTCTTTGAACCAGTCTGTTGGGATAATGAAAGACCATGGCAGTGAAAGGCAGGTGCCAACAGTCTTTTGAGCCTACCACAGATATTTTACTAAGAAACATGATCAAAAAAAGTCTGCTGCAACAACACAGGTCCAGGCTTGCTGCAAGGGGTTTGAGCAAGTCTAGGCACATCCTGTATTTTATGTTTTAGTTTTATAAACTGCATCACCAGCCAGCTGTGCTGCTCAAAACCAACAGAATATAGTCCTTGGCTCTGTTCAGAAGATAAGCCTTTGCCATGGTGATGTAGAAAAAAATATTGTTATGTACAGAGGCAGGGGTCTTGCAATAGTTGAGTGTGCAGTGCAGTACCAGAGACATTTTTGTTTAAAACTTGTAGCTTTTCTAGGAAAGGAAGCACAGGTTGTGAACACTGATACAAATCAAAATATTTCCAGCAGTTGTTTTCTGCTGGGTGTACAGTAAGCCACGCTCTGTGTGTGCATTCAAGTGGTCTGCCAAGGCCACAGGCAGATGATTTCCAGGTCTAGCTCTGCTGACTGAAGATGATACTGGCCCAGCCAGAAGGCATTGCCCCAAGGCTCTGCTGGTTGGGGGCTCTTTGGATGCTTCACACCCTACCACAGGTAAAGCCAACTCACCCATCTTCATTGGCAGGTTGAAGCTGCTGGCTTCCTTTGCCAGTTATGATATGGTTAACAGACCCCTTCGACTAGCAAAGCTGTGTGAACAGGAGCAGTACAGCAACGGCAGACCACTGATTTGGAAAATAAAGGTGTGCCTGTGATTTCTGCGTGTGACCTTAAAACAGTGCTGCAGGGAACATAGCAAAGTAGATCTCTTTTCTTGTCAGAGTCCACAGACACCACATGGCATAGCACTGTAGTGTCTGCATTTCCATGCCATCGAACTACACATTGCTTTTCTCTTTTCTGTCTGTAATGCTGACCAAATTGCCATGCATGGTCACTGAGTAGTACTAAGTGAGTAGTACTAAGCTTTCCGCGAACATGATTCTCCTAGTTTCCCAGACCTCATAGCCATCAGCAAATTCCTTTTCTCTGAGCATTAATAGAGCTCAGTCTTACACATCTTAGTTACTTACCCCAGGTTTATATATAATGTGTAGCTTCTGACACCCCCTCTGATTTTAAAGGTCTAACATCATATCCATAAAGGTCCACAAAATAATACAATAATATAGAGTGCAAGGAGTTTTTAAAACAGCTTTCACAAACGTTGTTATCCAGAAACATAGTGAAGATCATCAAATGCCCAAAAAACATAATCTTCCAGTAACTGCTGTCGTGGAGGACTGGGTTACATCACCCTTTTCAAAACATTATTAAGCTCCATCATGAAACAGTTAGGTTCTCCTCTCCCACTGGTCCAGAACAGCAGTGCACTCATGGTTATCAACTCTTTTTCAAAACCCAGCGAAGATTTCCTCATGGAAAGCATTTAGCTCTTTCAAGGATATTTTTGGCTAAAGCCAAACTCTAAGGATGACATGCCACACCCTAGAAACCCTTTTTTCCCCCTACTGCAGTTTTAAAACATCTTTCCTGCACTTGGCTGACTAAAACTCTGGATAATAATTTAGAGAAGGTCTTAAGGTGTGGTACAGCAGTGTCAGTACCCATATCTCTCTTCATGTCCATGACAGTCAATAAAGTATTTGTTTTTCAACAAAATTTTTGTTTTCCAGAGGCAGTGGAACCTCCATCTTCCTTCTTAGTGCCCACCAGCTTGTCTGTTTTAAATCCCTTTTTCTTGCCATCCATGGTCATCGATTCATGGTCTTTGTGCAAGAGGCCAGCATAAAGCTCTGCAGCAAGGGTGTCGTCATTGTAACTGAGCATCGATTATTTAAAGAGCACAGTTGTTTCTTTGGTTGATGAGACCATCTCTCAGACTGACATCCACTCAGACAACAGAAACTTGGTGTAATTTACTAACCCCTTTTTATACTCCTTGTCAGGATTGGGTTTACCTTTTATAGACCTGCAATACTACAGCATGGGATTAAGTCCATGCAATGGGTGCTATACTCAGTGCTTTACTGAACAATAAAGACAATGCCTTGATGATTAGATATCTGTGAATATTGACCAGTAATGAGAAACATGTAAAAAAAAGCACAGGCTTGTTTTTATACTGACAAAAAATACGCTTGGCTCTGCTGGAAATAATATCTTTTTATTTCATTTTATTTAATTTTGGTTTTTTTCTCAAGAAAACTTCCTGCCTTTCTATCATACATCATCTTAATCTTCCACTCATGCTGACAGAGAGAGTATACAAATGATTTTTAGAGCTTTACAAGAATAAAACCCAGCAGGGAATATTAAGCTCTTTCCAAGCTGGAAAATGCTATGCTTCAGCATCTGCTTAATAAATATTTATTTTGTTTCTAATTCTGTGTGTGAGTGAGACCCCATCATGTTTATCTGAGCAGACAATATTATGGCTAAAGACACATTTCCACAGGAGGATATGTTAAAGAGTATGTGTCAGAACTTGGATGAAACTGAGGTTTTTAAGGAGTGAAACTTCTGGGGTTTTTTTAGCAGCTAAAAGTACGGAAAAACTTTGAACAGAAAGCAGATCACATCTTGACTTTTGGACTGAGATTCCTTACACTCCAGAATGAAAATAAAAGGCCCAAGGCTCTCCTTTCAGATGAGGATACACATTGGCAGGAAAACTGAATATGCAACAAGTATCCTTACACAGTGGTGATGAGAAGCACATCTTTGATGGTTGAATGTTCTGTGTAATGTGCTTTGTCCTTGGACCTAAAACACAAGATGTCTCTGAAGTATCTGTAGCCTTAAAAGCTAGTTATTCACACATTCAGTCAGTTGTTTTCTTGTGTTGCTGAAGTTTTCCTGTGTCAGCAACACATAGAAGGGATAAGAGTATTTAAATCACTTACATACAAAATAAAATAAAATTAAAAAAAAAAAAAAGAGATTAAGAAAATGCCACAGTATATGGAAAAGATTCTGCTGTAGCCTAGAGGCATTCATGTCAGCAGAAGGCTGGATACACGTAGTGGAGCAATGGAAAGGCCACAACAATCCCATTATAATCAGTACTGCTTTACAACTTAAATACAGGGGTCACTGTCAAATTCACCACAATAAATGAATTAGATGTGTCCCCTGCCTGGGAAAGGCTAGGTGGGGATATATGTACATCATTTGAGTAAACTGAAAAGGCCTAATCTTCAAGATATTACACTGACAGATCTTTTAGAGTTACAAATTATAGTGATAGGTGAAATTCTGTATTAATAACTGCAGCTGTAAATCCATGGCTGCAACATTGTTAGCAGCTACTCAGACTTCTATTGATAGGAATGTAAAAATAGACCATTTTCAGCTGTTGTGTACTGCTAGCTGTTTCCGATGGGCAAAATGCTGAATCTGCTCTGTGGGGTTTTTTTATTTGTGAATCAGAATTATATAGTGCAGTCATACTGACATTTAATAATGGTCTTATTATTGTCCTCAAATACTTTATCACCAGCTGCAGAGCAAAAACATTTTATCCACCCTCACATGCTGTGTGGTTTGCCATAGATGAAATGTTATTTATGCTTGACAAACATTCCAGTTAGTATCTCAGGTAAGATGATGTGCTTAGCAAGAGTTGAAGCCCATCAAAATCAAGGTTAATCTACACCAAAAGATGAATTGTCATTTGATCATTGCGAGCAAGGCTGCAGGAGTCTCAGCAACCAGCAGAGGTGATGGTCTTTCTGGGGTGGTTTCTTTGTTCTTTTTTTTTTCTTTTCTTTTCTAAAGAGAATAATGTTTAATCAAGTTATGGTATAGACCCTTCCTGGTGGTATAAAACAAGCTGCTACAACACACTACAGACTTGTTTTTAGGAAAACAGACAAAGAAACAAATAAACCAATTCCCATGCCATTCAGAGAAAGCCTGGTTAGGATGGAGTCCGGACCCTGGAAAATTTGCTCAGAAGTCACAAATCTTGGAGTGAACAAAGGAAAGGCTGATGTTACAAGGAAGGAAATTGGCAGAAGGAAGCCAACAAAACTGCTAGCTGAAGCCTAGCCATTTGTGCCTGCCGAACTCTGTATAAGAGGTGGTTTCTTTGTGTACCGCTGCTTTTTGCTGTTTGTTTTAGGGCTTACTGCAGGAAAGAAAGCAAGTGTGATGAGAAAACGCTGACTATGGTGCAGCTGAAGTGTTCATAAAAGGGCCAAATTCACTGCCAATGTAATTCAACATAACTGCAAGCAATGGAGCTAACCCAGGAGTGAATCTGGCTCTCTTTGCTTTTCAGCTGTTTTGGTACATACTCATTAAACAGAGAATCTTGCATTAGCCCGTTAGTGTATACTATGTTTTTAATCCGTTGCGTATGTATTGCATTCATTTTGGTGTAAAACTGTTAATTAGGGCTGAGGGAAGAGGAAGCATTCATCTCTTTTATTTTTTTATTATTATTATTCATTTTCTCTGTATACACCATATTTCAAGGTTTTCCTTTCAGTAAATATCCAGTCTGTTTGTCTTAGGGTACACTCACTCTGAGGGAGTGTGGGGTGACCCTCTGCTCACTGCAATAGGGGGGTGCTTGTCCTGCTCATGCTTTAAGCTAACTAAACACTATGCCTGCCCTTTCACAGGTTCAGACTCAGAATTGCCCTAACATGGCGATCAGGAAACAGGCCCATACGAGGTAAAAGCATACACTGACTTGTATGCTATTATTTGTTACCATAAGGTTCATGCATCTGCTAGGCAAAGTCATGAGTAAATCAACAACTCTTACATGCAGAAATGAAACCTTCAGTTTAATCACATACACGCCACTGTTCATGGAGCAGTGCAGGTATGGGGCATGCATGGCTTTGTTCTCCATCTTTGCCATTTCGGTTTCTTGGTCTGTGCACGTTCTTATTATGCTTCCATCCCTTCATAACCCCTTTTCTCTGCTTGTTAGTCTATCTGGCAACAGCACTTCAATGAGCTTTTATGGCATCAGATTGCAGGGACAACACAAATATCCTTCCCTTCTAGGATACAAAGTTCTCTCATTCATTTGACTGGCCTTTTCCTAGCCTGTGCCAAAAGGCTGTTGCAATGTGTACCACTACATATGCTTCTTTGTCAGGTTTTCTTGGGAGATTGTGAAGGAATTTTCTTCCTATATTTCTGCTGTGAAATGTTTTTCTTTCCCCATCCAAATGTTCTGTACTTTTCCTCTTCTTGGTACATCTTCATCTTGTATTCTTACATTTTTTTCCCTATGCTTATTTTCCTTGCTGAAACTCACAGAATATGATAAAAAATAATGTATTTTGAGGGGGTTTCCCTGTAGTTTTCAGGATATTTTTTTTGACAAACGGTCACTTTGGTTTCTGTTTCATTTACAAATGGCCCTTAAAGAAGCGGCAAAAGGTAGAAGATACAAAGAAAACTCCCAGTGGTATTGAGATGATGTCTTCACACACCCAGCTTGTCAGTAACATGTGCATAAGGTCTGAGATCTTCCCATCCCAGCTGAATCTCCTGGCAATGAAAAAGAGCATGCCATGTACTAAATGCTTTAAGCCCACCAAGACTTACACTTCCATGGCACCATTGAGCAAAATAGCATTATTGTAAGTTTACGTTAAATTTGCCTTGACTCATTCTTTCACAGTTATCATATGATCCTGTGCCATCTGATAAACCATGAAAATAATTGGAAAACCATGGAAACAATTTAAACCAGGAGCAGTAAGAAATCAGAACAGTTTGATAGCAGGTTGATCTATAGATCATTCAAACAATTCACTTCCTTTCTTGTTCAGATTAACATATGTCATAAAAAATAATTCTGGGTAGTTTAGAGTGATTAGATTATCAAAGGCTTGTAACCCAGAGAGAAAAATGCAAGAAATTCAGATGTGTATAATGTAGTGGCTGATCACCCCTCTTTAACTAGCAGAGTTCTCTCTTACTGTTTACTGGTAGTATTTTTATTAATCAAAGGCATAAGTAAGCTTTGCCAAGGGTAAGATTTAGTGTTGGGTGAACAGAGAGGATATGTATTTACAAGAATGTTTGTGAATTCTTAATTGTGTTTTGAATAACTATTTTTATACTTTTTTTTGTTCACTTTTTACAGGTAATCAAGTGAGCAAAGATTATCTTACAGAGTTGTGCACAGGAAGCAATTCTTAGGCCTGATTGTTGTTTAATTACGAAACAAAAAGGAAATTAATGAGAAAATACTATATTTATTGGGAAAAAAGTGCAGAAGGAAAGTTGAGGTCAGCCAAAAGAGGAAGAGAAATTCTATCTAGGCTAACCTACCTCCAAAAAAGCAAGTTCCAGTCCCAGGATCAGGACAGCCAGGTCAGCACAGATTGGTGCCAACTGAATTGAGCTAACTCATTTATACAGCCCTGGGAGCCAAATGAGTACGCAGCATGGCACCACGCCACGCAGACATATTGTCCTTCTTCCTGGGCTGTCTTGGCTATCTCTCCCATGACACAGCATTGTGTAACATAGATGTGTCCTTAGGTGACCAACCAACACGGTCAGTGAGCAAATCCCAAACAGCAAATGCTCAGACAAAGGGCTGTAATAATTTATGAATGCTCTGTGAGCACTGATATTTGTTCAGATGAACTGCTAAATAACAAACAAATGGGAAAAATCTGGGACCTCATTATAGACAAGATATTAGCAGAGACAGAAGCTAATTTCAGCCCCCTCCCCCCAGTTTGTTTGCTGCTGGCATATCAGCCAGCTACCAAAAGTATAACTGCATTTTCTGAACCTAGTTTTAATATTCAGAGGAATTTTATCTTACATTATTTTTCTTGTAACTCCTACCTGTACGGTACTGCATACAAAACATTCTGCCCTCACTGTGGAGAAGTGTGAAATACACAACAGTTTCTTTTGATATATTTCAAACATACTGTTGTGTTCACCCATACAGAGAGCACTTCAGCAAATGTACTCTGCTGGTCTATTCATCTTAATGCAAAGGTCTGTTCTGAGTTTCACACCCTTCAGTCATTACTTATATGCTGCGGCACACAGTGAATTACTCAATAGTGCCTGAAGATCTTTCAATCTTGGCAAAAAAGGCTTTATTTTTAGATTGCAAACATTAATAACAATTCAAATTGTCAAAGGCCTTTGACAATACCCTTGGATGTGTACACATGTATGCACATATTTGGGAAGAAAGAGAGACCTGAGCACATGCTTGATTGCCAACCTAAAGGCCCTGGTTTTCCATTGTTGTAACACCGATGTTTACTCAGAAAAGGACTTAGTCATGTAGTAAATTCAAATAGATAAAGGATCTGGAATTTGCCTGTTATGTCAAACCACTTCATCTCCATGTATAACCTTCAGAAAGAAAGAAAAAAAGAAAAAGTACTGTGCAAAATCTTATATTGTTTGAAAACGTATTATGTATTAGTCATAAAAAAACTTTCATACACATTCTGTTGCTGAGACATAACTAGAAGTAGATAATTTTCAAAAAAGAATTTCTAAATCCAGGAGCCATTTTTCTTGTCCTATATTCTCATAAAGTGAGTCATGTGATACTGCTTTTCCATTCTGTGGAAATGAAGCTACTCCAGTCCCATCAACAGTACACTGGAATCAGAAGACCTTGGTAATTTGGGACAAATCACCTTACTTTTTGTTCTGCCATTTTCTCTGTTCAGCAGAGGGTGATGATATTGTCTTGTAAAGTGCTTTGAGATCTGAGGATGACTAGATCCTTGTATAAGTGTCAAATACAACCACATTTCTAATACCTAATTAGGCCAAATTCTACTTCTGCGTATACAAATGACTCCTGTTAAATTCAGCAGAATGTCATACAATACAAGAATATTTATACACTTAGCAACTGATACATGGATCAGTTTTCAAGATGTACAAGAAACATTTTTAAATCTAAGTAACACCCTGAAGCAACCTCATGGACTTAATTTTGATGGATAATCCCCACCCCTTAGTGAAAGCGGGGGGGGAAATACGGACAATGGATAGGGAAAAGGCTGAGCTACTTCATGCCTTCTTTTCTTCAGTCTTTAATAGCAAGACCGGCTGTTCTTGGGGTACCCAGACCCCTAAGCTAGAAGACAGGAACAGGGAGAACAATGAAGCCCCCATAATCCAAGGGGAAATGGTCAGCAACCTGCTACACCTCTTAGGCACACACAAGTCTACCGGGCCAAATGGGATCCACCCAAGGGGACTGAGGGGGCTGGCTGAAGTGCTCACCAAGCCACTTTCAATCATTTACCAGCAGTCCTGGCTAACACGGGGCTCCCAGTTGACTGGAGGCTAGCCAATGTGACGTCCGTCTACAACAAGGGTTGGAAGGAGGATCCAGGGAACTACAGTCCTGTCAGCTTGACCCCGGGAAAGCTTATGAAGCAGATCATCTTGAGTCCCATCACATGGCACGTACAGGACAGCCAGGTGATCAGGCCCAGCCAGCATGGGTTTGTGATAGGCAGGTCCCGTTGGACTGACCTGATCTTCTATGACAAGGTGACCCGCTTAGTGGATGAGGGAAGGACTGTGGATGTTGTCTACCTGGACTTTAGCACAGTCCTTGACACCGTCTCCCACAGCATTCTCCTGGAGAAACTGGCTGCTCGTGGCTTGGACAAGTGAACTCTGCTGGGTTAAAAGCTGGATGGACAGCTGAGCCCAAAGAGTGGTAGTAGATGGGGTTAAATCCAGCTGGTGACCAGTCACAAGTGGTGTTCCCCACGGATCAGTATTGGGGCCAGTTCTGTTTAATATCTTCATCAATGATCTCGACAAGGGGGTCACACCAACCCCACGCAGCGCTGCAGGCTGGGGGCAGAGCGGCTGCCAAGCTGCACAGCAGAAAAGGGCCTGGGGCAGAAAACGGCCATCTGCATACGAGCCGGCAGCGTGCCCAGGTGGCCAGGAAGGCCAAGGGCATCCTGGCTTGTATCCAAAACCGTGTGCCCCGCAGGACCAGGGCAGCGACCATCTCCCTGTACTTGGCACTGGTGAGGCTGCGCCTCGACTACGGTGTTCACCTGTGGGCCCCTCAGGACGAGGAAGACACAGAGGTGCTGGAGCGTGTCCAGGGGAGGGCAACGGAGCTGCTGATGGGTCCAGAGCACAATTCTTACGAGAAGCGGCTGAGGGGACTGGGGTTGTTTAGCCTGGAGTAAAGGAGGCTCAGCGGGGACCTTCTCACTCTCCACAACTACCGGAAAGGAGGCGGTAGCAAAGCTGGTGTCGGTCTCTTGTCTCAAGCGACAAGCAACAGGATGAGAGGAAATGGCCTCAGGTTGTGCCCGGGGAGGATGACAGTGGCTGTTGGGGAAAATTTCTTCACTGGAAGGGTGCTCAAGCATTGGAACAGGCTGCCCAGTGGAAGTGGTTGAGTCACCATCCCGGAGGTATTTACAAGACGTGTAGAGGTGGCATTTGGGGTCATGGTTTAGTGGCAGACTCGGCAGTACTCGTTTAATGGTTGAACCTGTTGACATTAAATGTCTTTTCCAACCTGAATGATTCAATTCAATTCAAATTGATTCAATACATTTTGGTTCAATTCTATCTCGTATTTTATTTCTGTCCTGTACTTTGGTATGAAAGCCACTCTTCTAGGAGCCTCAGACCTTTTATGCCCACACTTTTATGCTCAGTGAGGCTACAGTATCTGTGTATACCATCACCTGGGGGCAGAAGGGGAGATGGCACCCAGCTGTACTGCTCTGTGTGCAGCAGACACAGTACTCTCAGCTGGAGCCAAGGAGAAGCAACTGCACTGCAGCTCCTGGGCAGCCTTGCTGAGCCTTTCTGGATGTACTCTGTACCCAATTCTCAAATGTAGAGAAAAGTCATGATCCCGTTCTGCGAAGAGAGGAGCTGCCAGAGCTATTGGGAAGGAGGTAAAGTCCTTGTTAGCCCCTCAGGAAACCCATATCTGAAATTACCAGCTTGGTGTTCGTAGCGTGGAAGCCAAAACTACATAGAATTTACTGCAAATCAATGTGTTATTGCAACAGCTGTATTTTTCCAGTCCTAGTAGAAAAATCAAGCTTCTATGACCCTGGTTTACAAATGTAAGGTAACACAAAGTTTAAATTAGAACAGATTTGTTTCAATTTGGATCAATCTATCTACAATAGAAGAATCTTATGAACACTAAGGTATGTAGGAGTTCTTACTAATATTATCATATTTAGGTTGTCTGAAGACTCTGCTTCAGCTGCTGCTTTCAGAGCACATAAATACTTGCAACAAGTAGAGCTGTGTGATCTAGCAGAGAGAAAAAAAAAAAAAAAACCAACAAAAAAACCTGGCAAGTTCTCTGTTTCTTTGAAAACTCTCCAACACCATGAATCCTGTGAGAGCTTAATTAAAATGAAAAGGGAATTTTCAAAGGGACAAAACAAAATAAGCTTTTCTAATGGTCTATTTTTGTTCAGAGCTCAGAAAATCTTTCTCGTTTTCAACTGGTTTCCCCAAAACATAAATATTGGCAGCTTTAAGGTTTGTTTTTCATCCTCTTGAGCAAGAGGCAGTGAGGTCAAAAGCTTTTTCCAGTTAAGCTTAGAGGGTTTTCTTACTAAAGTTTGGATTTGTGACACAACTAGTGAGTCTAGAACAGTAAATACTACCATGAAACTGAACTTGCCATTTCAAGGGAATGATGATTAAATAGCAATGTATTCACTTTGCTGAAAATTAGAGGAATTATTTTTTTTCAACCACAGCAGTGCATAAAGGTCAAAGTCAAACAAATCCTACACAACACCTTAGGTCCACATGATTAAGGGTTATTTCTGCAGCCAACTTCACGCAAAAAGCAGACTTCTCATCTACCTCCATTTCACCAGCTAATTGAGCAGCTGGGTGTTGCTTTAACACAAGTCCATATCAAGACTTGAATGTCTCAGTCTGCATCAAGACTTATCTGCTCTAGCTATCTGCTCTTAAGCTACTACTAGTTGATATTTCAAAGCTTTAGAGACAAGAATTGCTGGACTTTGGATTGCAGAATCCTTTCTGACTTCACATGTGGCATATTGAGACACATTCCCAGATGCAAATCAACAAATTTATGACAGTTGCTGTTGCAGGTTTTCAAAAGTTCTGAACATACATGGCATTTTTCTGCTTAGTCATGAACTCTTCTGAGTATAGTCCCTAGTAACCATGAGTTCATGTACAGTGTGGTTGTACATGAGACTAGATTCACAGCATGTGAAATGGAGAGCCCAGTGTCATTGCGCATTTGATGTAGTGTTTGATCTTCTGATCTAAACAATGCAATATAAGGGCTTGTGTGAAAGTGTTGTAGCAGCTGGTTTATTTTAAACATGATAGACAGTTACACCCCACCAGAGGAAGAATGCAAAGCCTGGTCTTATTGCATGTGACATTGTGCTTGAGCAGATCAGCTAATAGGAACACATGTGCATGGTCATTTACGTGACTGATGTCAGACACAGTAATTAACAGTGGCAGGGTCCCTTTTAATTTGGAGATTCAGGACCTGGCCTGATGTTCCCTTAAAGTGCTTTTAAGTCAATGTACTTTCCTGTGCACTGCTTGCCAGTCCTGTATGCAGTGAACATCTATCCACTAGCAGAAGAAAGTGCTATGCATGTGTTTTTTCTTCCTGAGGTCATTTATGGGACAAAAATCAGTCTTCTAGATGACTACCTTAGGATTTTAAAAACATAGTTTGCGCTAGACATTTTAAATATTGATGGTAAGGTTTAGTCAAGATTGTCTGAGGATAAGAGTGGCTTATGCAACTGGTCAGCACACAGTGTGCTGATTGATTTCTCTGTTTCATAGGGAATCTTCTTGTAACTGGTCCAAAGACCAGCCCGTTCTTTCTCTATTTATTTGTAATTTAACCTAGGTACTTAATGAATTACAAAAGCTGACAGAAATTAGCTCATCATCCCATAAAGGAAATATTTTTATAATTAGAAACTATGAATATGGGTCACACTTTGCAGAAGGAAGCATAAGTCAAGCATCATTCTTCTTGATTTGTTCCAGGTCACTGTTTTTCTCTGCCTGGCTGCAAAACACTAATGGATCATCATGATAAAAATTCACTTTTGCACCCATCTGTTACATTGCACTTTTAATGTCTATTTTACTTAATGTATCTTGATTCTATCCCACTCCCAGTTGCAAACACACCACACTTTATTAGAATAAAATTTTATCCCTTTTGGTCCTGTAAACGAGAGTGGAATCTGTAGACAGTTTTCTTTGCAGCATTGGCAGTTTTAAATTTTAGCATATGTTAGCATAATGATTCATTCAGTACAGTTTTCAAGTGCACATTCCTCTGAGTCAGTTTTCTAGACACTGCAGTGGATCCCTATAATCTAAGTTGTTTATATTGTCATTAACAGAGAGCTTCTATAGCAAAAGGGTTAAAAAACAGACAAAATCAGTAGGGAAGATTTTTCGTGCTTCAAGGAATATTGAAGATGGGTAAATGAAAAGAGAGCTGGAAATGTTTTCCTGATAAAATGTGGCCTAAGCAGATGTCTTCTAATATAAGCACTGTTTGATAACCAATGAAAGACAAGAGACTTTTGACTACTCTGGCATTCTGTTGTTAAAAAGAAGGTATTGAAGAGGAAAGACAGACATGCAACAATGAATGTTGAGAAGAAAATATCAATAGAATACATCTCCAGAGCAGATGGTCTAATGCAGCAATTATCAACATTTTTTCTGATTCTGACTCTCTTGCAGATCAATTGTTTTCAAGCAACCCCAGATATAAGCATCAACAGTGGATGAACATGTATTACTATTAGGTTAACAACCCTGGTAGGGATTATGATCCCTAGTTTGGGAACAACTGGTCCAATGGAATTATTGCCATTTATGTGAGCCGTGGCAGCACCTCAATGCCTGAGCCAGATAACTGTGTTACCTGAAATAAGGGACAAATGTTATTTTGAAGAGCTTTCAGTTCAGATATTAGATGGATGGAGTAGACTGAGAGGTAACAGCAAGATAATCCTGACAAACATAATAAGCACAACTACCAGCCACCCACCTATTGCTAAATGGTTTATAGATTTTTTTTAATTAGTATTTGTATGCCCTTCTATTTTGTTATCTTTTCTGAGAAGTTACATGAACTTTTAAATCTGTATGCTCTGTGAGTCTTTCACCTATCACAGTGCCTGACAACTTTGTAGCTAACAGTAAGGTTTTTTTCTCTTGGAAAAGCCCTGGGGCAGAGAAGGAGGATGCAGGAACCCCACACCCTGCTCACAATGAGTGAGTTTGTGCTGGGCTGTTCATGCGATTCCTGTAAGTCAGAACTTTTCTCATCATCTCACCTTGATGGACTTGAGTTGCCATCACACCCTACAAGCTCATACAAAGCCTCTACACCTGCCAGCTGCGTCATGCCTTGTGACACATCACTTCTTCACTCAATGTTCTGGAAGCTTAATTGGAAAACCTTTCATTAAGGGCCCATCCTCTGGAAAACCTAACGTGCTAAACTGTGTTTTATTCCTGGGAGTGGTCACAGTCCCTCAATTCAACCCCAGCCACCCTGAGTAGTAGTTTCTAATTAGGAAATTTAGAGGAATTGAGGTTCCTAAGTCAACAAATTGTTATTGAAAAATCACCCTGACAAACAGAATTTGCAGCTAAACTTCTTTTTTAAGCTTTTCTGTTAGGGTAGGAATAAAAAAATAGCATTAATTTGGTCAGACATGGGGAGAGAGCAGCATCTGGTTTAATAGTGGAGGCATTAACCCAGGATAAAGAAAACTAGTCTGCTAGGCCCTGCTTCAAAGGACAATTTCTCTAACATATACTACATACATTTGGGAGTGAAGATCCCTCCCTTCAAGGTGAATGCCCTAGCCAGAAAGCTGTAGGCTTGTATTCAAGTGTATGATTTTTTCTATCACCTGTCTCAATGGATATTTAATTACACGTGTGCAATTTGGGCCAGTTTCAAGGCAAAGGATCGAGAATACCCCCACCCACAGATTTCCTTTAAGTTGTGAGGTCTGGGCATTCCCCTGCTAGATGGGAGTTGTGGTTCCACTTTCCTTGGGAATAAGGTATGTTTCCTTCATCTTGCATGAGTAATTTAACTGGGTAAATTTTAACTGGGTGGGAAGGTGGGACTACTTTTCATGTCTTCCAAAACTCTGGCTGACTCAGTGGCAGTTTCTGAAAGAAAGGCCGATGCTGGGGAAAGCACTGAGACAGATGGATCACAAGGCAGATTTAGCATATTCACCTAGTCTTCTTGGAAGTACTCCCACACCCAGGGGGCTGCCTTAAGCTGAATGAAACACAGCGCCAGAGTGTTTCTGTCCATCTGTCCTGACCAAGCAGGACCCTTTGGCAACAACAGATGCAAGACAAATAAGATTAGACTAAATATAAATAAGGAGGAGCCTGATTATCTCATACCTCTGATGAAAGTACTTCCCTAGAATGATGGGAAACAATCTTGAGTACCATACACTGTTTATACATTTCATTAAAAAAGCACCATTGAATAAAATACAGAAATAGCTTTGGGTGCAGAACCTGAATTCAAACCCAGACTTTTCCCCCACCCATGGCAATGAATATTTAAAAGCTTTCTTGGGGCAGCGGGGTGTGTGTGCAGGGAAGCACTTCCAAGTTTCATGTGCAAGAGGGTGCAAGTGATGTGCATATGTTTTTCTGCTGACTTTATAACCTTTTGAATTTTCCTTGAATAAAAACATTCCTGATGTCATACAGAGCAGTGATTCAGTCCTGTCAGAATAGGTGCTATATATTACCTGTTCTGGAAACCAGCAGTTGTGTTAGATTAAAACCAATAAAGCAATTGTCATGTTTTATTTTAAAAGCCCCTTTCCCAAAGTGCTAGATTCTAGCCTCAAGAACATAATGCATAGATTACAATAGAGCTTGAAAATCTGACCACCCTACTTGCATACAGAGGCATAGCAATTTGAGATTTTAGGTTATGCAACTGTTTGTATACACTGCATGTCTGAGAGCTGAAGCTGGCCTTGAACTAGAAAAGGATTAAATAAGTCAGACTCATTTCTTCATAAAACCCCAGGCTCCTTGTGACGCTAGAAGATTGTCTGAGTCATAGCTTCATATTTATAAACCATTGCTGGTGTTTTCACACATTTCAGAGTAAAAATAAATGTATTGTAAAGTCACTTGTTCAAGGAAATTCACCATCTCTAAAGCAAGTATTTTTGCTCTTCTAGTTATCAATTGAAATGAAAGGCTTCAACAAAAGGCTGTAAAGGTTTCTGGTTTTTCTGTTTGGGGATTTTTAACAGAAGCTTGGTCTATTGCATAAGGTTCCAAGAAGTTTTTAAATTGAATTGAAAATTTTTTGTGTCTGTTCAAAAAATATGCTGAGAAAGATACATTTTCAGTGCTTAATGAAATTAAATTTAAAAACAATTTTTCTAAGATGTTCCACCTTTTATGTAAAAATAAAAAACACCTTGTCAGTTTTATGTTGCAAATTTAATTTCATACAGTAACTACAATAATATAGCCTTGCACTTTGGAGATGCTGCAGTTTCTTTTAACAAATGGCTGTAAAATCAATTTGTATAAATTCTGGAACATACTGGAAAAGAAACTATGGCTTATGAATGACAGTATGACTCAGCCAGCCTATTAGTATCACAAGGAGCCTAATGTATTGTGAAGAAACTGAACTAATATTTGCTCAGCACATTGAAAACATAAAGAACATTGTAAGTGATTATTAATTGTTGGCTTTACTATTAAAAATGAGAACTAATACCTGTGTGAAATAAATGTATTTTGGAGCAATTGCATGAAAGAGTCCACAGGTAAGCTAGAAGCCTTATAGCAGACCACTGAATTTCCTAATCTGAATAGAGCTGTTGGTGGAGCTTGAATATTGCACCAAGATCTGTAGTCCCCTTGTACAACACTTACCCAAGTTTCAGGGTTAGATAAGGGACCCCTAACTGAATGCCTTGAATGTAAATCAGTTTGAGAAAGAGTTAAAAACCAAAACATTTGAAATTTAGGTGCTATCGTACTTAACATTTAAGGATTGGATCCACACTCAGAGTCCATGAGGACTCTGTGATACCTCTGAAGGAGAGATGTCAAGTGAATGTTCATACCCTGTAGGAAAAAAACCCAAGACTCTTCTTGCTCTTTCTGTCTCCCAATGAAACCTGAATTCTTCTCTGGCTTGTGTTCCTGTTGCCATAGGACTAGTGGAGCATGTCCACTCCCCAAAAGACTAAAATTTGGTGGTCTGAGACTGCCCTGAGTCTGCAACAAACCTCTCAATCTTCCTGGCCTTCAGTCTCAAGCTGAGAAGAGAGAAGAGTCTGGATTGGCAACTTTCTGCAAGATTATTGTAGCCATTAAGTCAGCAGGAAAAAAAAGGAGGATACCGATCTTGTTTCAGTCACATTTAAATAGAAAAAGATAATCACAGCTGCTGGTCCTGTCAAGCTTTTCTACTGTCTTGATTTCCCCCCGAGGATTTAGGCAAGGGAACACAGTTTACGGACTATGGTTGGATGCAGGAATGAATGACATGACAAAGTGTTAATTAACTTGTGGATGAGGCCTGCTAGTCCAGCAGTTCAGAGTACTGCATTATTCAACACTGAATACCTTGAAAACTAAAATAACAAGCTGCTGAGGGAGTTTTGACACCTCTTGGGTTAAACAGAAGCTTAAAAAAGATTTTCAAGATTACACTTGTCTGCTTAGGTACCTAAATTCTGCCTAAATCCCATGTTGGGCATCAAAGTCCTTTTTGGATTTGGCTCTGCGTACTTTCCTGCGTTGGGACATAATATATGGTCCTCAAAATACAGCAGCTCATGTGTTTGAATTTTACTAGCTAACTCTCATTGCAATGATTACCTGATCCTACTGTATTGATATAAAACATATCCTTCAGGCAATACCATAAAATTCATAACCGGTGAGTTTTACAGACACCAAACAAAATGTCCAGATAAATCTCAAGCATTCAGTGTGTACAGTAACTGACTTCATTTCTCAGCTGCCATAGATTTATTCATTATAAGGATATTATTGAAAATTATTCTGCATTATTTCTCAACGTTACATTGAATCTATATGAGCTTCAGAAGATGTTAATTTACTGCAGAGAATAGATGAGTACCCAGCTTTTGCAAGAAGAATTAGTTATTTTCTTTTAACACAAGAAAAACGCCTCAACACAGAAGACTTCTATATACTTTTAGCTACTCAGTAGAGAATGACTGCCAAAATCTGAATGGCTATCACTCCCACTTTGCTTAACTGACCTTCTGAGAAATCATTCCTGCTCTAGCAGCTGTGCTTTTTTGGGTTGATTGGTTGCTTGTTGTGCTAGCATCTTTGTGCAAAGCTTTAAAGACACTCCCAAACCACCAAAAATTTTCTGTTGCAGGTTAATAAATAGAAACCTTTCTTAAACAGGCAATGCTTGCAGAAATAGTCCCCACCCAAGCACACATGCTCTTATCTCCAATAGTGTTTGTTCCATTAATGTTTTCTGTGGAAAATAAATTCAACCAGCAGGCTGAGCACAAGAGGTTTATCTGCCTACTTACTTGCACTGTCTCAAGGGCCAAGTTCAAAACCACATGTTGAGTGATGTGCTCAGGTTGAAGTCTGCTTCCAGCTTTTGAGCACCCTACTCATCTTCTATATGCATCTTAACAAATTTGAAAGTGGCTCCTGTGTGAGTACAGGTAAATCTGGCTTTGCTCACATGTTTTCTGCATCAGAGCCTAAGGCTATTAACCAAAGTGCCAGGAACAGTGGGATTTACTTTCTGAACTGATCATGCATAAGATCAAGGAGTTACTGTCCGCTGACAGTGTCACAGTATTGAAAGCCAAGTTTTTACACCAGCTCTGAAACTCTTTGAATAGTTAGGGGCTCCCAGGAGTGAGGGGAATGCATGTGCAGCCCACCACTTCCTGCTGAGGTACTGCTGTTGATTTCTGAGATTCTTAATTGCCTAATTAAGCTAGGAGTACCTGTGCCAGGCTGTTCTGTTTAACATATGCTGTATAACAGTCCTAATTTATTTAATTTAAATATAGAGTATTTTATAGAAAATATCCAATATTAGCCTTAGCCTTATCTTCCAGCACTTTGTTTTAGTTCTAATATTGCTTCCCAAATTGAAAAGCTAATTATCTTCCCTACATAGCCATTAGAGATTCTGTTCAGCTTGCCAGGAACCTTGGGAACCTTGTTTTTTATTAACTAAATTAGCTGCTGGAATCCTTTGCTCCCAGATTTTTAAATCATTGTCACAGTTCTAAGGAGCCCTTCTAACTTCTCAGTACCTCCTTTGAACTAACCAAGAATCCCAGTAGAGACACAATGGCATGTCCTCACCTAACCAACTCTTCTTCTCCACGTTCCTGCTTTTGCTAACAAGCACACTGGGCCTTGCTTGACAAAATGTCAATTTCTGTTCACGTCATTCTCCAACAGAGACTCTCCCTCAATCCTGTTTCTATTCAGTGGTTATCAGTTTAGAGTCCCACATACTGTCTGGGAGTTTATGACCCTCATTCCTAGGACAGAGTTCAAAGAACTCTGGATCACTCACTTGCAGACAGTTCATAACTTATCCAAAATATGGTAACACAAAACATGTTTTATTATACTTTTTACTTGCAGGGAAGATGAATGATGGCTCTGTTTTAACTTTTTTATTTTCACTCCAATATCAATAATTTTTAATTTGCCAGGAATATTGTCTTACATTCTCATCCTTCCAACGTATATGTTAATGATGTCGTCAAAAGCTCTCCAAGCCAAATGAAAAAACACTCTATAGCCAGCCATTTTCCTGCCATTTGTTGTAAGACTAAAATGGCTTTTATTGCCCAATCATACTACTTATGTTATTGAAAAATGTACGATTTTGAAGATAAAGCTGGCCATATATGACTACACCACTTTCCCTCTGTTATATCAGCTGTATAAGTATACATTTATAGGTTCACAATGAGCTGGGATAAAGTGATTCATCCCTGAGAATTGCAATTGAGGAAACTGCAGCTGTCAATAGAGAAATCAACACTTGTTTGTTAACCATGTTTGTACCATTATAATTCATCTAAACGGAGCAACTTACCAAAAAAAAGGCTGTACACACACAGAGAATACTTCACTGTTACAGCTACGCGTCCCTCCAGCCAATCGTAACCACTATTTTCACATATTGGTAGTTCTTTCTAACTATTAACACTTTTAAAAGCTTAAGACATATCAGTGGTAGATTGTTCTTGGTGATCATTTCACACCAAATGGAAGGCAATGGCCACCTTCGTAGTCATAATGGAAGGAAAGTTTGGCCACTTTCATAGTCATAATAGGCTTAATCACAACCCCAAAACAGCCTCTCCTTGCCTGTACCTTGACTTCATAAGTGTCATCATCCACCAGCCAGACAATGCTGACTTCTCTGTCTATGCCAAGGTATTTCTTAGAGAGGAGTCTCCCTAAACTGGCCAGTGTTACCTTATTATTCCTTGTTGTTGTGCATGGCTTATCATCAATTTCCATTGCTCCAAGAGCAGAGCCAAAGGGCATCCTTCAAAACGGGCAAACCCAGTGCCATTTATTTTGGGAAAGAAAAGGCAGTAGTTCATATTTAACCATGGGTTATTATCTGTCTACTTAAAGTTTTGTATTGCTCCTGTCATTGAAGCATCTGAGTGTTGTACACATAAAAAGGTTTGGCAACAGGTTAATTTCCAGAGGACCACATGGAGCTTTTGGCTCTGCTTCCTGCTATTATATTCAATCGCTAGGATTTCCAAGGGGCCTGTGGGTTTAGGTGCTTTACTCTCACTGAAATTGAATGTAATTTTTTCACTTCAGTCCTTTAGGCTGTTTTGAAACTCCCTTCCTATACCCTTTCTAGCAAAGAGGGAAACTGACAGCCAGCATGCAGCACAGAAAATGTCAGCAGGCTGAGGATTTTCCTGTGTGGTCCCATCAGCTTTTGCCCTTAGTTTTTCCCTCACTCTTGTGGTTCTTTCTGAATCACGTGGTATGAGAAATTAGATTTGTTCCTTCTCCACAAATAGTAAAGTAGCATTTATTCCTAAGGTGTAATACCCAGGGAAGGTGCTGCTTACACCTGAGGAGGCCACTGCCCCCATGCCCATCCTTTGAATGCCTCTAGCCCCACTCCAGGCCAAAGAGTCAGAAAAAGAAGGGATAGTGAGTGCCTAATAAGCAAATTTAGGCTACATGATGCCAGTGGCAGCTTTTGGGCACACTTTAGCAAACCATTTAACAGCATGTAAGAGCACTGCACAACGCAACAGGAGAGGAACAAACTATATTCCATTGAAGCTGTAGGGGGATATGTAGATAAGAAGAATGTAATTGCCAGAGCAGTAATTTAGTCAGGATGCTAATACTCCTAATCTTGCCAAAAAAATCCCCTCACACCCTCAAGGGATATTAATGAACAGAAGTGGTTAAAAACTCAAGTTTTATGTCTCGTTTGAAAGATCAACACAGTTGTTCTGGACTAGACAGTGTAAAACTTTCCATAAAATAAAATGACAAACAAATCATTATTTGATTTTATATCCACTAGGAGCAATAAACAGAGAGGCCTCACAGCTTCTGCAGCGTCTGAGTAATTCTAAAAATTTCAGGACTGTATCATGTAAGTGGTAAAACATCTGTTCAGTGTGGAGGGTTGTATATATTCTTTGCAGGGTTTTTTTGTCATCTCTAGCTGATAAATAGTTTTGGGTCTTCCACTATATAGAAGTGGCTAAATGGAGAGCTTACTTTTTCAATGTCTTGTTTGACTCCTGAAAGTGCAACTATTCTGTCTTCAGGCTGGTTTCCACTCCTAGGTCTCCATACATTTAAATTGTTTGGAAAGATTTTTATGTTAAAGTACTGTGGTCAGGTTTATAGATAATAGATACCACATGACATGACTCTATCTTACTCCAAAGTCTTTCAGCATGATGTTTTTAAAGAGATGGTATTATCTACATAGGCAGACCCTGCAATTATATGCAAATTTTACAAGGCTGTGTTGTTTGTAGAGCTGGAGAACAGATTTAGGTTCTTGGTTGAGCATATCACACAAATACTGGCATAGCTTTAAAATAACATTCCCAGTTTCAAACCTGTTTTTATCAGAGCTGCCCAAGGTCGTCCCACCTGTGTGGCTTCAGGTCTCTCTGAAAAAGAGTATTTTAGCTTAGCCAATGGTTTCACAGCAGTCTAGAGTTTATGCTTTGGTGACTAGAGAACCTGAGTTTATGTGAGATTTCTTTACGGTACAAATGCCATTGGTTAGTGTCACCTATTGACACTATACAAAAATGTCTCCACTAGACTAACATAATCTCACTTCTAATTCAGATTTTATGTTTTATAGCTGAAACAATTACATTGTCAAACAACAAACTGTATTACGCAGACTAGTAAAGAGGTTGAATTTATATTAAAAATTAATTAACTTTCCACAGAGGAGACTCAACATTTTAGTGAATCAATGACTTTACCTCCCTTTTCTCATTCAGATCTCATTTTACGTTCACAGCAAATAGAAAATTAAAAGGAACAGAAAGAAAACATTGTCTTCTAGCCTCAAAAAGAACTTTTCACCTAGAAAAGGTGCAGTAGCCAACTCCCTTCCAAGACTTTTCATTTTCCTACCAAGTCCCTCTCAGAAAAAAAAAAAAAAAAACAAAAAAAACAAAAAAAACACCAAAATTTACATCCTGCAGAAGGAAGGTGCATGCAGAAAGGATTGCCATAGTTGCCACATAGATTTCTCTTCCAAAATGCTCTAGTACCAACAACATGGTTTGCATGGCTATAAAGCATAATACTGCACAATGTAGCAGACTTCCTTGCTTCTGCAACTGGCACTAGTGACATATGTTATGTCACTTGAGACAGATGAATTAAACTTATGTTGCTATTTGGAAGTTGTTCACATCTATCTGAATTGTTTACAGAGAGGAAAAAACAACTTTTTGCAATAAATTTGTGGAGCAATATACTGCTACCTAGGATGGAGGGAATCTGTCTTAGTTTCTCCTCTAGAATCTGAAAATATATTGTTCAGCTGCTTATAAAATCTCGGGCTCTCTTTTCCTAGGATATGCATTGTCTTGCACATATTACTGTTTGTTATTTATTAATTGCAGTTTCTCACCAAGGGCATTACCTAACAGTGTGGGAGCAAGTTTTCAATATGAGATTGACCTGTGACCTGTAGGGGTGAAAAGCTAATGAAGTCGGCAGGAGTAACCAGAATGAGACGGGGCTTTTAAAACTCTCACGCTTTTAAAATCCTCTCAGAGTAAAATTAATTCACTGACTCTTCTCACCTCTGCAAGCCACATTGATGGCAAAGAGATGGCAGGTAAGAAAAGGAATATATTTCCTGATGGTCTGAATCATTTTGTGTATAGGTCATGGATGTATATGTAATCTGGACAGACTGCAAGCACCGTATTTCAGTGTATCTAACACAAAACCTCTCTCTCTCCACTAGGAAACCTGAAGCGTCAGAGGCTCCTCTTGATACTGTGGCACTCAACATTTATTTTTTTTCTGAACTTTTCTTGGAAAAAAATCTGTCTAATTTCAAAAGAAGCTGGACAAGAGTGCTGACAGGTTTTTTTTCATAACAGTTTCAGAGAGAAGAGACTTTAGGATGGGAATGTCATTAAGTAGTTTCATCATCTTTTAGGAGCCTGATATACTGCTACCAGTGGTATTCAGGATATAGGCAGATGTCGTGCTGCAGATGCTTCATCTGAGTGAGAGAAACAGGTCTTACTGCTCTGGGAAAGAACTAACTGGTACAGCACCCAAGGGTACAGAGCAGATGAGAGCAACCACCAGCCGGACAAGACTTATTTACCTTGAATATATATCCATCACACCACACTATCCTGAAGAGTTTTCTACATAGCTCTGAGCAAAATATCAAGCTGCCTTTCTTGGAAGATAATTTCTCATCTTTCTCTCCTCCTCCAGCACCTTACTAACGCTATTTCAGTACATCAAGATTCAGATAGTTAAAGTTACTGTGCAAAAAGATCCCTTTGGAGTGACTGGAACCAAAGAAGTCAGGGACTTCCAGTAACCAGGCTGCTTTTTTTTTTTTTTTTTTTTTTGAGATTTCCAGAGGTTTAGCATAGAATATAAAAAAAGGTAAAAACAAAAATAGTACACCCAGAACCAAAATCTGAAGAAAGTCAGTTCTCTTTTAAAAGGTAGTCAAAGGTACTAATCCTATTTTCAGCACTTGGCATAATCACCATGAACTGTATAGCCATTAGAGCAGCTTTCTAACACAAACTAATACGGGAAATAGCCACGCAAACCCATTTCTTCCACTAAGAATACTGAAAAGCAAGAGAAAAAAATAGCTTAAATCCTATTAGGACAATGATCCCTATACATTCCAGTCCAAGATTAATTCTTTCCCACAAGGGCATATAGTACATGATTTCAACCCCCTTTTCAAACGAAAAAAAGAAAAACATTTTGAAGAAAAGTGAGAAAATTCCTGATGCTTTAAAGCCATTAAACATATGTTTAAGTACACGTGTAATATTCAGCAAAGCAGAAGCATAAAGTATAGTTTTGATTTTTTAATCACCTGTTGATAAAGCTCTATGCTGATTTGAAGAGTTCTGCAGTATGTAGACGTGTGAAAAAGAAAAGCACATTAAAGGGTTAGCTGTTTAAAGGGCCAGGTTAAACAAGATGTAATTATGGCTTCACTTAGTCTTTTCATTCCACTTCAAAGCTTCCATGTGTGGGAAGGGGTTTGGCAGGTAGGAGTCAGCTTTGGTGTCTTGTTTAACCTGACTTTTTTTCAATTACCAACCTTTGTCTAATATGCCTAATTCTTTGAGATACCACAGGACAAATTCTGCTTACTGACTTCAAAGAAGTCATGCTGATACCTTTGGCCCAATCCCTTTATAAGGATGAGCCACGATTTTTCTAATTTGGATTTTATTGCTGGCATAAAATCTTTAAAATTGCAGATGAAGGAAACTTTAAGGCATTGTAAGGAAAAAAAAAAAAAAAAAAAAGGCCCAGGATCATGTACTCTGAATTCTTTATCTTAATATCTAATAATAAACTCACAGGTAATAACATGGCCTGTGAAACCTTCTAGCTAGGTGCTTAATTAAAAAGCAAGGTCAAAGGTCGTTGCTTCATTTAGAATACAAATCTCTCCCTTTGAATCTGTAAGGGAGGAGGCAGTGTTCAATAGCCTGAAATGCAATGCCTTGGTTCATCAGTCCCATGCTAACCCTACCACAACATCACCATAGCTGAAATGCACCAGGCACGTTGGCCCCATCTCTGATGCCTTTTTAAGGATGGCATCTTGCGGTTGTGCTTTCTGAGCTTGATCTCGCAAGCTGCATACTGATGCCATCTGGAGGAAGGGCTGCAAGATCAAGATGAATATAATCGGCACCAGGGTGTTATCCAGGCAAAGTGGAACTCTGGTGTGTGCAGTGTAGGGGCAGGCAAGGGTGTTTTACAATGTCATCTGCATAGGTTATAATAGCAAATACACTGTTTCTTAGCCTTTTCCTAATGCAGCATAAAAGGGAAAGCAAGTCATGACACTTGAAATTTTTTACTTTAATGACAGTTGTAGCATATTAACTACAATGGTGGGCAGGACTTTATCAGACACAGGTAAAAGATAAGACTTGGCTTGTTGTGATAAGAAACAAAAATCTCCATGCAGTCCAAAATCTGTTTCCTCATGCAACTTAGAAATGTCAGTGGGAACACCTCAAACATGTTTGATTACTTTAATTCATCAGGAGTTAACTTGGAAAAACTATAATAGAGCACATATACACTACCTTAACATATACAAAATCAGAAAAGAAAATCAACCATCCGTCTTTTTTTGCCTGTGTGGTCCCTTCTGAACCTTCTACTTCAACAGCAATTGCCCACTGACATTGTTTCCCCAGGAAAAAACAAGTACCAGCCATGTCACAAAGCTTAGTGATTGAAAGTTATGTATAGAATTCTAAAATAAGTTGATGAGCTATAGCTTTAATTACCTTTGCCACAATGTACAACAAAATTTAAATAAGAGTAGACCAACTTTGTTGATCTACAGTATCCTGATGATGTAGATCTGTCACAGAAGTAGATTTTGATCTGCAGGATTAATTTCCTACCATTGCTGACAGCATTCACACTGGATTAAATATCCTCAAATTAAATATCCTCAAAGCAGATGGTTTACTTCCAGAGAGTTTAAAAGAATAGACCTTTGGTTTGGGCTGAGGCTTTCAAATTTTCTAAGACTACATCTCAGCCAGCTAACTCTTCATTGTGGCACTTAGGGACATGGTTTAGTGGTGGACTTGGCCGTGCTAAGTTAATGGTTGCACTTGATGATTCTAAAGGTCTTTTCAAACTAAAACAATTATATGATTCATTGTGAAATAGCACCTCTTTCTGCCACATTACAGTCTGAGGAAGACACTAGCAAGGGATATGCTTTTTCTTTCATTTGCAATTCTCCTTCCCTTACCTAATGGAATTAAGATCCAGTTCTCATTACAGTAGCAGTCCAAACCTAAGGGTCTATGAAAATCTGAGATGTAACCTCCACTATTTCTATTAATTTCTAACTACACTGAATGAAACTTTTTTTCTTCCTAACACTGACATAGAAACATAGATAATTTAGGTTGGAAAAGACCTTTGAGATCAAGTCAACCATTAACTGAGAAACACCAAGTCCATCACTAAACTGTATCACTAAACACATCTACATGTTTTTTTTTAAATACCTTCAGAGATGGTGATTCTACCACTTCACTAGGCAGCCCATCTCAATGCTTCACAGCCCTTTTGTAGAGGAATTGCAGTGGAATGAAGGCAGGTTAATTAACATTGATCATATACAGCTGTGGGCTGGCTTCAGGGGCGGTGGGTTGGCTGACGTGGGTAAGGTGCAGCTGTGGCTGGTTCCTGCTAAGTAGTTAAATGGCTCTAAGGGCGATGGAAGAGAAGGACTGTATGGAGTACTGGGTGAAGATACACCTAGAAGAAGCAGAGGGAGGTGAGAGAAAGAGTAAGCACCCCAGATGTAAGAGAGACAAGGAAAGGCCCTGGGCGAAGAAGGGGGCCTGGATGTAGAGAGGCTGGTTGGGAGAGGAGCCTGAAAAGAGAATCTGGACACAGCAGAGGCAAGAAGCAGGGTGGACTGGCCTGAAGAGGATGAAGAAACAGCATGGACAGTAGATGAACTGTTGAAGCCTTGTGGAGGATTAGTGGCTGTGCCAGAGCAAGGTGTGGGAACTACTTATTGAAGTTAACCTGGTATGGGATGGTGAAAGCCCCCTTGCAGCTGGCTATTTTTAAGACTGCTGTGACATCCCTTGAGTGAAGAAATTTTCCCCAACAGCCACTGTCATCCTCCCCCGGCACAACCTGAGGCCATTTCCTCTCATCCTGTTGCTTGTTGCTTGAGACAAGAGACCGACACCAGCTTTGCTACCGCCTCCTTTCCGGTAGTTGTGGAGAGTGAGAAGGTCCCCGCTGAGCCTCCTTTTCTCCAGGCTAAACAACCCCAGTCCCCTCAGCCGCTTCTTGTAAGAATTGTGCTCCGGACCCATCAGCAGCTCCATTGCCCTCCCCTGGACACGCTCCAGCACCTCTGTGTCTTCCTCGTCCTGAGGGGCCCACAGGTGAACACCGTAGTCGAGGCGCAGCCTCACCAGTGCCAAGTACAGGGAGATGGTCGCTGCCCTGGTCCTGCTGGGCACACGGTTTTGGATACAAGCCAGGATGCCCTTGGCCTTCCTGGCCACCTGGGCACGCTGCCGGCTCGTATGCAGATGGCCGTTTGCTGCCCCAGGCCCTTTTCTGCTGGGCAGCTTGGCAGCCGCTCTGCCCCCAGCCTGCAGCGCTGCGTGGGGTTGGTGTGACCCCCTTGTCGAGATCATTGATGAAGATATTAAACAGAACTGGCCCCAATACTGATCCGTGGGGAACACCACTTGTGACTGGTCACCAGCTGGATTTAACCCCATCTACTACCACTCTGGGCTCAGCTGTCCATCCAGCTTTTAACCCAGCGTAGAGTACACTCATCCAAGCCATGAGCAACCAGTTTATCCAGGAGAATGCTGTGGGAGATGTGTCAAAGGCTTTACAAAGTTCCAGGTAGACAACATTCACAGCCCTTCTCTCGTCCACTAAGTGTGTCACCTTGTCATAGAAGGAGATCAGGTTCATCAAGCAGGACCTGCCTTTCATAACCTCATGCTGGCTGGGCCTGATCACCTGGTTGTTCTGTACATGCCTCATGATGGCGCTCAGGATTATCTGCTACATGTCCTTCCCTGGTACCGAGGTCAGGCTGACAGGCCTGTAGTTCCCCAGATCTTCCTTCCAGCTTTTCTTGTAGATGGGTGTCACACTGACTAACCTCCAGTCAACTGGGACCTCTCCAGTTTGCCAGGACTGTTGATAAATTATAGACAGTGGCTTGGTGAGCTCTTCCATCAGTACCCTCAGGTGGATCTTATCTGGCCCCATAGACCTGTGCATGCCTAAATGGAGCACCAGGTTACTAACCATTTCCTCCTGGACTGTGGAGACTTTATTCTGCTCCTCCTCATCCTTGCCTTCCAACTCAGGGGGCTGAGTACCCAAAGGCAAGCTGGTCTTACTATATAAAGACTGAGGCACAGAAGGCATTAAGTACCTCAACCTTTTCCTTGTCCTTTGTGGCGATGTTCCTTGCTGCATCCAATAAGGACAATTATTCTTGATCCTCCTTTTGTTTTTAATATGTTTGTAATGTAACTCATTTAGTCATCTCTTTTTTATAAAGTATCATTCTGTGTTGTCTGACAAACCATGCCATTTCCTTGATCTTAACATATAGAATATCTCTTCTAGCACAGCATAAGGATGGTTGGTGGCTGTTGATTTTAGAAGTATCTATCACAACGCCATTCTATATTTTTTGCATTTCTGACAATTATGTTCATTTTTATGCTTGTCTTGATCCACTTTCCCATCATTAAATTCAATATGTTGTGGCTCTCATGCTCTGTTATCACATAAGTCATCTGAATATTTAGCTGATGATATCTTTATTTGCCTTCACATCACTTCCCATGGTTTGCACAGTTCTGGGCATGGATGTTTTATTTTAAATAATAATTGAATTCACTGAGTAAAATTTGTGATTAATATGGTTGTGAATTATTCCAGGAGCACCAGACAGTGGTGAATAATGGAAAAATATATTTTCTGAATAATTTATTTGAAAGATATAAGAATTGTATGATAAATTATTTAACGAATATGATTCAACTGGTCTTTACTCATTTTTAAGGTACCTTGCACTCCCTCTACTGGATGATTAGGTGTTTCCAAAAGATTTAAAAAACTGTGGAGTCATGATTTCAGAATTGTTTTTTAAAAAAATCTAAAAGTACTTGGCTAAAGGACAATGCATTTTTCAATACTGATATTTAAACTTAGAAGGGCATTTCTTATTGGGCAACCATCTTTTGTAAGGCCAAGTTTTAGACCTAATTACTTGGCAATGTAGGCTGAATTCAGAAAAATCGATAAATGTTACTCCTCAAGTACTAACTGACACTCAGTGATGAACTATGGCTTGGCCAGCATAGGCAAAGGCATAAGGAACCTGAGTAGTATTTGTGCAAGAGATGACTGGTGGCATTCACTGACCATGGGAATGTCTGGATGCATGCAGCACCTTGAGGTTTGCTGACTTAATGTTGGTCAAAGTCTTCAATAAATATTTAAGTGTCTGAACGTAATCTATTAAAATATTAGTGGTAGGAAATGGTGAGTAGATGTTGATGCCATCAGGCATGGGACGGGCACTGACACAGCTCAGTCCGCTCATCTAGGTGACCCCTTGCACACAAGAGGAAACACCGTGTCCTCACCCCAGTTCTGACCATGGCAGCAGGTTTGATGTGTGTCATACAATAAAAAAAACAGGTTTAATGTATTGTCCCAATAAAGCTGCCATGATCAAGCATGGGGCTGCCTGGCAGGTAACCCACAGCAGCTAGGATTATGTAATTTGCACCATATGATCCCTTTTCCAGTTAGTCATCCCTCCTTGGACCTCCTTTTCCCTGACCCACTCTCCTCACAAATGAACAAGTAATCCCCAATTACTTTTTCCACATTGGTCCTGGTTTTTTTATATCAATACGCAAATTGGGGCTAGGGTGGGGGTGTTATGGTTTCCTCGGTCATCTCAGCCTTGTATGCTATTTCTGACGTGCACTGTTGTCTTTGAAAAGTATCACTCTTGAAAGGCTCCCCAAAACTACCCTTTAATTTCCCATGAAGTTCTTCCCACCCTCACATAACTCTTACAAAATCCAGGCATCCCTCACAGTGCTAACTGTAAGCTTTGCCAGCCTCTTACATGGCTATCTGTCACACCCAGCAGTTTCCTATGCCATGGCCAGTAGCCCAGATCCTGTGTGGTTAGCTTAACCTCAACCCAGGGCACCAACTGGCAGTCTAGTCATAGTAACAATACTGAAAGACTATGATCTGCTCATTCTTTTTCCCCAGTACACAATGCTTATCTTGTCTTGGCTGGCCCTTCAGGTTTTTTGATTTCTGACTGCCAAAGGTCTTTTCAGCAGACCTCATCAGGCTCCACAAAAACCTCCCTCAAAGGCTAGCTAGAGAATGCTGTGGAGAATCATTGCAAAGTTTCTGATAAGCTTGATCCAACATATTTTAAAGGACAGTCTTTCCATTTTCCTTTTCTCTAAACTTCAGTCATGCCCCTTGAGAGTAATTTATTCTGGCAAAAGCAAATTGAATTTAATTCTTAACTTACACTGAAATCAGTATAACTTCAGTGAAGTGAAATCAGAATACAGCTAGGATAAGTGAAAGAAAAATCAAGCCTGCTTTGTGGGACAGCAAAGAAAAAAAGTCCATAATTGCTAACATTAGAATTGGTTCTTCTAAGTGATGGACATCAAACAACGAGATATATTAAAAACTATTCACTTACATGTGACTTTCTTAACCCCATATGCCAATAAAATAGCATCATGCTACCAATCACACTGCTATCAGCAGTCTTTAGATTACAGCTTTGATGGTGAGAGAATGGATGGCATCCCTTTGGAGAAATAAAGAGAACAGGAAATATATTCAAGGCTTCATAAGCAGAAATTCAGAGTGGAAATCTTGAATTAATTTTCTTAGTTCAGATTTAGGATTGTATAAATGTTTGTCATTGTTTCTAGTGTAAAAATGAAGAAAGATTCATATGAAGAGAATTTGTCAGAATACTCATTACATTTCCATTATCTAGGAAAAATGTGACTTGGGATCCATTAAATACAAAAGAGCGAACAGCTAACTCACTTCCTGATAGTTATATCAAGATTAGTTAGAGTAATATAGCAGTACCATACATACATAAGTGGTATAGATTTATTTGTAATCACTCTAAAAATGGCGTTGAAGAATTATTTTTGGCAAAAAGCAAAGAATGTGAGTTAAGATTAAGGGGCATAAGTTTCTACTGGCAAAATGATTGTTTCGTAACTAATATAAATATTCTCATCAATATTAAGGTTCTGGAATTCAAGCATTACTGAACAGTTCACTTCCTTCTTTAATAATATCATTCTTTTTATTCCTGCCTTCATAAGTGCATTAATATCACTAAAACAACTTATTATTTCATTTAGTCCAGTAACTGGGAACATTTTGAGTGTGCAGGTATTTGTAGATAGTCTTGTTACCTTTTTCAAATAATCTGTCTCTAAGAATGTGAGGGTATTTAAGACTGAAAATGGTATCTTTTTTCTTATTCATTTGATTTCTGTTAGAAACAAGGAGACCCGTACTGGGATCAGAAGCTCCACTGTCTTCAGACCCAATATAAAAACAGAACCAGACACCCACAGAAATTATTAGAGAGTACATGTATGGTACTTGCACTCATCTTCAGTGGGCCCAGGATGTGTTGGGGAGACCATGGATGTGCATTTCGCTCTGTGCCCGAGAGGTAAATCTGATACATTTGAGATCTATGGCAGTTGTGGTGCACAAACAGGTCACCCACCAGGCAAGGTCCACCGAGTCCATCACATTCTAGATGGCATGAAACTGGCAGGTTGAGTTGCCTCACCAGCAGCTGACAAGAAAAGAATAGTGCCATATCAGCCAGTTAGAAGCTTGCCAGGTGGCAGGCTTTACACTGTGGTAGCCGTTTGTGAGATGGGAAAACGCACCAGAGAGAGAACAAATCCACCACACGGAGTATTTTCCAAGCAGGTGTGGGAAATGAATTCATGCACTCTGAATACCACTTGAATACCTTAATTACAAGACCATTCTTTAGCTTGAAAAAGGAGATCATGTTGGGCAAATATGATATGGAAAATGCAAAGTCCACATAAAAGGCCTAATATGAATAATATTTCATTTTACGCAGACTTGCACCAAAACTTGGAGGAATTAACTCCACCTTTTTCTCACTGAAATATCTGAATTTCAGGAAACAGATTCTGAAATATTTCAAGGAATGAAATTTCCAAATTTGGTCTAAAACTGAAAGTTCATATAAAAAGTCATCTTGTTACAGCTTTGAGAGGCATTATTTTTCGTAGTTGTAAGGAACAGAGAAGAATTCAGAGCACAAGCCATTCTTTTCAGGACTGAAATAGAAGCCAAAACAACCCTTAGGTTATCATGTATTCAACAGCATATTTTTAGAGGAGTGCTCTTTGTCTGAAAGCATCAGCTGTTACTATGGTTGCTAAACACTGCAGTAAGACTTTTATGTTTGCATGTGAATTGTCAAATCCTAATAATATAGACTGAAACGTTATATGTCCCATGACTGCCTCAGACTGAAGTTTTGTGGAGCATTTTACCTCTAACCATTCCTAGTCTTTCTCCAAATGAGGCTTGGTTTTGTCTGTATTAGAAATGCTGCTGAGCTCCACTTTCATAAGCTCTTGTCCTTAGAGAAGGCACTAGAAATTTGGCAGGAAGGTGAGAAACTGGAGATTCACAGCTGCAGTGGATGTTAAAAGAAGCAGAACAGCAAACATGTAAAATACCATATCGTGTTACATACTTGAAGAAAACACCAAATTATTCTTTTAATTTGTTCTCTCTGCACTTTTGTTTGACAACTGCAAACTGTAGGTGATACTACTTCTCTCTCAAAAGCATTGTGAAAATAAAAGGAAGTTTGTGAAAAGCTAAAAGTCTATACAAATAAACTCCACTAAAAAAACATGAAAAATTAATGGTTTTGTTTGTAGAAAAGGGTTTGAAAAATGTATGGTAAAAAAGTAGGAACCACTACAAAGACCAAAGATGAAAAATTATTGAATAACCACTGTCTAAATGAGCCTCATCCTCCCTGTCTACTGAGGCACAGATTTAGGAGAGAAAGCACAATATATGGAAATACTGGTACTTAATTAAGATATGATAAAGATGTATCATTGTAGTACTTAATATACAAGACAGGCAAACGAAGGTAATACAGCCTGTAAGAACTCTGAGAACAAAATAGCCAGCTCCTCTGATGGCAGGTGGAGTTCTTGGGCATAAAAATGTCAAACTGATGTTACGCATGGATATTACTTTCAGCTTCTCATCCAAACCTTCACCAGCCTTTGATGTGAGTAGGGATCTAGACATGAATATGAACTTTTTTCCTGATCTCTTCTCTATAATAGATGGGTTCAACTAAGCTCCAGCAACCTAAGCATCACTGAAATTTGGAAAAATCAGTATTCTGCTGCAATCATAAGGTCAGATCTTCTAGGCTTTTCCAAAAACTTTAATTTTTCAAGCCTACCAGTAAGATAACTAGGCTCTCAATCCTTCCTTGAGCAATTCCACAGCTGTTCCTTATTAGCCTTTACAGAAAGATTGTGCAACACTATGAAATGCCTTGAAAACACGTGAACTAAACCATATAGCAGGGTAACCACGTTAGCTCCGATACACACCTCTGTGTGTGTGTATTGTCCTATGGAGTAACGATAAGCATTAAGAATTAAGGCTTCCGTCTGTTATTGTTGCCTTAGTATCCCAATTCGGAAGATTTAGGCATCACACCAGTTAGTAATCCTTTAAGCACCCAGGTCTCTGCCAGTAAAATCTCCTGATGCCTGGTTTGGTGTCCATGTCCATAGCTGTATCACCTATGATATTGCAGAGCTACACAATGTTCTCAGCCAGGAGCTCCTCCACTAACTTATTTCTAGATTACTGATGAATGATTGGTACCAACACCAACTACCAATGGGGATTTTTTGCTGTGATGGCATGTCCCTTTCACTCAGTGATAAGCACTTGCAGAGGGTATGGGAAAGTCGGGTTTGGCAGAGCAACAGAGCACTGTGCAATGGACAGTCATTTCTCTTGTCAGCATTTTTCACTGAAGACCTAAGTCTTTCTCGAAATCCTCATCTCAGGCAACTGCAAGCACGTCAACACCACACAGCAGAGTGTGACACAAAGTTAATGGGGATCTAAAAGCATATATTCAAGAACATAACTATCTTGCTTTTGGACTCAGCCCAGCTCATGTGAAACACAGTCTGTGAAGACCATACTCAACCACAAATAGACCCATCTCAGGCATATCTGCTCTAATTGATTTATACTTAATTGCTCTCTCTTCTGGTATTGTGTCAACCATCAGGACAGCTTATGAGCATCAGGGAGTACTGTGGTTCCTCAGGAACGTCCTTTTCATTTTACACAGCCAGGCCCACTTGACTTTAGCACTGTACAAACCAGGCAAGTCTCCAACAGGGCTTTTTGTCGGCAAATATCAAATTAAATTATATTTAAATATAATAAAAGGTATAATGTTTATATCATAAGAATTACTTCTAGTGAGATCTGGGTTTTTTCTCATTGTAGCCTTTCTGATGCTCTTTTGACATTTCACAGTGGATATTTTTTTTTAAGTCCTTCATGCCACCACTTACTAAATAAACATCTGAAGCATTTTTTAGATTTAGGATAAACTATATCAATTTCTTTTTCTTCTGCTATGGGGTTGGTTATATTAAGAGGCCCTGTGACTCAGTTAATCTTTGCAAAGGAACCATTACACTGGCAATAAAATGGGAAATGAGCACGCTGCAAACAACACCTCTGTACAGAGAGTCTAGAGATGCAAAACAATTTCAGAGAACTGTAGCCATTAGCAAAAATAGCAGATTACTTGTGACAGCTAACAAGATGTATGCACAGTATCTTTGACAGAGCTTTCACAAAGAACAGCCAGCTGACAGTAAAAGAAAAATACACAATGGGTTTTAAAGGAAAGGCAACCAGAATGAGTACCTTGGGATGGTGAACATCAGTGTTGACCTTCCAGACTACCAAAAATTCATGGAAACTGCCCACAGCGTCCCTGGTGGGTATGGTCCTAAATGTGCTGTAAAGCAGCTCTTGCTTGTTCCCCCTTAATACTAGTCAAATGAACGAAGGAGACAGAAAGGAACAGGTAGGAGTTTGAAGAGCAATAGTCTGAGCATTTTTTGGTGATCACTGGCATCTTGCAGATGGATTAAGTTTATGTGGATTCAAAATGCTGTCAGACAAATTTACAGGAGAAAAATCCATCAAGGTTTCCCAACCATACACACACCTCCTCTGATCCCTCAGGCTGCTGACCCAGGCATGTCCTGAGGCTGGGAGAGCACCGTGGGGAAGTGCCACTGTCACACGCACCCTGTGCTTATATTCCCCCTAGACATCCACTGCAACCACAGTCAGAGACTAGACACTGAAAAAGAGGGGTCAGTGGTCCCAGACTTACTTGCTGCCAAACACTCCAGCAGATTCCGTGTTTCTCTGACCCATGGCAATGCCAGGGAAAGTAAGACAGCCATAAGGAGCAAGTAACCATGCATATCCATCAAGATCCTTTGCCACAGCAGCTGATTACCACAGCAATTCCGGACCAGAGCCCTTAAAGGGATTTATGCCCAGGCATCAATCCCTGCTGTGAAATGCCGCCTGTGCATCTCTCGTGCGGACAGCAGCAGAAAACTGGGGCTGCCAACAATGTGCAGAAAGTACTAATTCTTCCTTTGCTGGGCTGAAGACCATGCTAGCTGCTTGTTATGAGAGAAACACCTAATTTTTGTTGTGACTACAGTGACACTTACTGCCACAGTGTGCTGTTTACCAGGGATGCTGAGCTCCTCACAGCCCAAGAAACACATTTTTACATTACTTGCAAAAGTAACTGTAATGTGCAGGGCTCTCTGGAGGTAAACCTAGGATCTGGATGGAATATATGTCACGATATATATACCTATTTGACCTGTGCCTCTTCATGAGAGGTAGTCAGAGGCCAGGGGTGCAGTTCAGACCTTTCCACTTAAGCCTGCACAAAGAAGTCAGCAGTCGTCAGACTAGTGTTTGCAGTAAACATAGTTAACAACAAATACTAAAATGGTAAACCACAGATCATTTAGGTGCTCGTATTAATTCTAAAATCATTTCATCTCCACCATTGCATAGAACTATATGTCTAGTCTTTATTATTACTGATGCCAGTTTATGTGGTATAATTGTGCTGCATAACTCTGGCTGAATTTGTTGGGGTTTTGCTTGTTTCTCTTTTCCTGGTGACACCTGTATCATGAATATTTTAGCACTTTTGTCAAAGATCCTTGTAGCCCTAGGAGAAAATTATTATATTACAAGTGTATAGGTGAATGTTGCAATGTGTAGGCCCTGGTCAAGCAGGTTTTAAGTGTCTGGGATGATTCAACCTCTTAAATGTCTTACATATGTACCAATGTACATGACAAACTAGACTTTGTGGTCTGGCTAGCACTAACAAGTAGTGTGTAAGTGCTTGAGCTCTACTCACAGTTTTTCATGTAAAACCTATTGTAAGTCTTAATGCTCACTTGGTCATTAGTCATTAACACTGAAACACAGAATCAAAAGGAAAATTCAGACTGGAAAGGACCTCAAGAGGTCTTCAGTCTAACCTTTGGCTCAGACCAGGGTCAGCTGTGAGACCGGACCAAGTTGTTTGGGCTTGTATCAGATGGGTCTTGAAAACCCCCAAGGATGGAGACGGCACAATCTCTGTGGACAGTGTGCCACTGCTGGGCTGTCCTTAAGGGGAAAAAGTTCCTTCCCCCTTACAACCATTCTGAACCTGTCTTGGTTGTTCCTAACCCTCCAACCATGCATCGCTTATGAAGAATCCAGCTCTGTTTCCTTGATGCTGTCCCCATAGGTACCAGGGGATGCTGTTGAGTCACCCCAAACCCACCCCTTCTCCAGGCTGAACCAGCCCAGATCCCCCAGTCCCTCCTTGCAGGGCAAGCACTCCTGCTCTCAACATTGTGGCTATCCTCTGGGCTTGCTGCACTTTGTCAACATCTTTCTTATACCATCAGAGAGATCCAAATAAGACTTAAATGTCAAAGGTATCTATAACCGTGGTGTTGATCTTCAACATTCCTGTGGGAATACTTAAACCAAAGCAGTTTAAACTGGTGAAGTGGTCGTGCCTTAAGTCAGTGCTTAAACTCAGCCTCATTTGATTTACAAAATAAGATTTGAAAAATGACAATGCGGTTTTGTCACCATAAAATGACCGTCTCCTGGAGTTTCTGTACAGTAGCAGAAATGGAAACCAGCGCCCCCAGCAATGTATCAGTTACAGCTCACAGAAACCTCGTCCAGTGGTTACAGAAATCTTTTCAAGCACTTTTTGTCAACAAAATGCCTCAAAAGCTTTCTTAATAAACCCTTACAGGTTTCCTTGCATAAAATACTACATTTTTTTTCTGGAAATTAGCTTTCTAGTGGGTGGCCTGCTTACTGAGCTTCCAAACTTTGAAGTCAGTGAAAACAAGGGGGATGGAGGGGCAGGAAATTAGACACACTGGAGGACAGGCTTACCTGAGGGTAGTTTTATGTTAGAAAATGTGTTAGAACTACATTGATTTGGTAGAAGGAACAAGGAAAGCAAACAAAGAAAAGCTACATTTTAAATTCCTTTTACTTTCAGGTAACTGTAAGTGACAGTAGTAAAAAATGATGCAGCTCCTTGTTTGACCTTTCAAACGCTTCCACTTCAGCTCTGGGTTTGTCCTGTTTATGTTGGCTTTTTATGAATATTCCAGAAAACGCTTTTGTTGGTTAAGAAAGTTTGCCAAAAGAATAAATTTCATAGGTGGAAATTCAACTCCAGGAAGTCAATGGGGCCTCATTTTTTACATTCCCAGATGCCCGAGAAGAGCAGATTGAAGGTCATGATCAGTCATTCGCACCTAAAACTTGCTTTGAAGAGTAATACTATCCAATGAGAAATAGAAATGGTATCATATGCCCTATGTGAGCAATAAACACAGTTCAGTCTTCAATGATAAAAACACATAAGATGCAGCTAAGTAACAGTGTATTTCTGAAGTGCACATTTTGTAGACAGTACTTATTATAGGCTGTATCTCCTTTAAGATGTCAGGGGTGAAGACACCTGTAACTTTGCAGACTATTCTGAATTTCACACAGGGGCTGTGTTATTTTTTCAGAAGTATTTTTTCTTAATCTTAAATTTTCTTTGGGTTTCTCTGTGTTCTCTGGTTGCTTTGTTCTTTCTGGGTCTGTTTTTTGGAGGAAAACAGTTTATTCTTTCTATGCCTTCCCTTTGTTTTCATAGCAAGCATTCTATCTTTTTTATTGACTTGGCTTACTTTCTTGATTTATTTTTTTTTTAAATATTCTTTCTGTTTACTTGGGATGTATTTTTCCTTTGGACTGTTTTTCCCCCTTTCCAATTACATCTTCTTCTTTCATGCTGTTTTTCTTTGCTCTGGCTTTCTACTTCGTTCCCCTGCTAGTGTGTTTGTTTTTCAGATTGTGCAACTTCTTTAGGCTATGACTTCTATCAGCTGCCGGTACTGAGAGGAGTGAGATACAATGGACGGGTCCTCCGGGACCACTGTTTCAATGCACTGAGAATGCACCAAGGACTGAGGCAGACCTAATCATATCGCACAGTTTGATTGCAGTGTGATTACCCATGGAAGAAGAGTTGTTTTCTTTCTCCCACCACAGAAGGGTACATAGTCAGCACTGAATAAGAGAAAATGAATGACATCAGGCAATTGAAATACTTTCTAAATAATGGATCCACATCCTAGCTATACAAACTAAGAATGTATTCCTATTATTGCTGAACTCCTCAGAAGCTATATTGAGCCCTTTAGAAAGGCACTTTCACATGGGAGCAGTGAAAAAGAAAGCATTTAAAGAAAATTAACTTTTTTTTCCCCAGAGTTCTAGACAGTAGATGTAAAATGGCAGCACAGGAACATACACTGTAGTAACTGCTCTAACTCAGAAATGTGTTTTATATAAAGACAGTCAGAACAGATGCTTAGAAATGCATGGGTTATGTTTTATCCTTATTTTAACATGGATCAAGCTGAGATCCCCACTTCTTTCTAGGAAAATAGAAGTTGAAGGGAGGGGGCGGAAATTACTATTAGGAAAAGCCTGTTATTTGTTTCAACTGCAAAGATTTCTTTTAGGAGTGACTTTCACTGGATCTCCAACTGCACATGCACATTTAGACCTTAGGTCTCCACCCTAAACAGAGGGATAAAACTCCATGCAAGAAGTAAGAAGGCACAGATCATTCCCTGTCAGCTACCAGCACTAGTGACAGGTGCCCAGGGCTCCTGCTCTCCCGTGAGAAGAGGGGAGAACAAGGCAGCAGCCAGGCAGGGAGGTGCTGATAGGATGAGAATGATGTTGATGAGACCGTATTGCTCTGCACAGTGAGACAATGGTCCAGTAGCTAATGCAGTACCACAGAAGTAAAGATATGCGAGTTTAATTCTCTGCTCCATTACCTGCCATTGCAGTAGTGTTGGGAAAATTACAAGATCCTGTGTTTTGGCAGTATTCAGGTGCCTGACTGCTACTAATTTCAAGGGGAATTAAATGCATAAATATTTTTTTTAATATCTGGAACTTGGTACCAAACCTTGCCACCTCTGGGACGTGGACTGCCCTGCCTCCTCCTAGGGGTAGGTGGGGATGAATGTGTCAGGGACATATTGCAGAGGTATTAAGCATGCAGCTGGTGGAGATTGCGTTTAGCATCTTAGATGTCATGTAGAAAGTACAGTTATGTGTGTAGCTGCTAGACATGACTGAGTGGAGATGTCTTTAAGCACCAAGCTCTCCCCAGACTACCTCCCACATGCCTATCATGCTTATGAGCACACTTTGACCAAGTACAATTTACCTAAAAGAAATACTAACTGCTTTCAGCAGAGGAATTCTGGGGACTTCCAGGAAGAAATTCACATTATTTTATCTGCCTGGTATCAGTCACATACCCTGTAAGGGCTGTTGCATACAGGGAGCTGATGGGGCCAGCAGGACATGCCAGGGGCTGTCATTGCTTCCCCTGTTTTACCTGGAATCACAGTGTGCACATAAAGACCCCTGATATTCCAGCCATAGTTTAAGGAAAGGCTACTCACAGCAGAAAGCAATGTAAGTGGTAGTATCATCTGGCTTTGAAGCCATTCATATCCAAAAGCATATATAGCATATATGTTGGCTGTGCAGCCAGGCAGTCTGAGGGAAAGCCTAATTTTTTTTACATTAATAAATCTGTGGGCAACTGAAGTAGTATCCATCTCTTACTTTTTCGGGCTGCTGCCTCACAAATGTCAAAGTTTTTGAGGAGAGGTTGAAAGAGAGGAGCAGCCCTGTCAATTTTTGTCATGAAGCTCATCACATCACTGGGGAAGCTTACCATTCAATGCAGGAGACAGGCATGGCTAGTGAAGCTGGTGGGATATAACCCATAAAAGACAAAAGGAGCATGCCAGAGCTCTGCAGGATAAGGTGAGAGCTCAGGTTTGCATCCCTTCTGACACAGGAAGAGCAGTGGTGGTCCATGAGGGTTGCTCCAGCTCAGGGCCTGCAAAGTGGCAGCAGGGACCCTGTTGAAGGACCAGGGGCAGAGGACACCCCCAGGGAAACTGGGCTGCTACAGTCAGGATGGGACAGAAGAGCCATCCATGTTTTCTACATTATTCTTTTCTCCCCGTCCCACAGAGTTGATATAGTCTTGGTGATTTATGTGATTTATGTGGAATTCGGGGCGGGGGTGCTTGTCACAAATTTGACACTTTGACATCATTATGGCTTTTATAGGAGCAAGGAGGTTGTAAAGAATAAGCACAACTCTCCTTTCAGTGCAGTAGCTATGGCAAACTGGGAAACAGTGAGACGCAGATAAAATTCATATGACAGATAAATGGGTATTTCTGTGAGAATGTGTTCGAAAGAATTGTCTTAGTAAACAAAATAATCTTAAGATCACCATGCTGGGGATCACAGCTTAAAATAAATAGTAATAAAATTTAGAATTTATTTGTGAACATCCAAGTATTTTATACTTTTTCATAACCACTGCAAGCACAAAAATGAGAGTTCATTCATTTCCCAGGTATTTTTATTATTGCTTCTCTAGAACACTTGGGTTATTTCCTCATTCAGTTTAAGACCTTTCATCATCCCTTTATCTAATCTCAGAACAGCATGGGATCCTACTTCCACTAATCTATCTTATGTGTTTAGTGGAAGCTGATAGCAAGATAGGGAGAGGAGTTAAAGATACAATTTTAATGAAAAACAATGATCAAAATATTTGGTATGCTATTTGGAGTACAAAATGAGGGCTACAATTTAAAATGCCCCACAGGCTTTCTGTATGCTGTTGACTAGATAATGTCTACATAATAATGTACATTACCTTCTTGGGCACCATGGTGGCAATTTGCCACATGGATGTTATTGTTCAGTTGTTTCAGCAAGATCCTGGAATCATGAACTACAAGACAACCCTGAATGGCATTTGTTACAAGTTTTTCCTCCAGTATATGAGACTACAAATACAGATTTCATTTTAAATGGATTTGGGTTGCCTCTGGTTGTACAAAGAGATTGATTCCTATGAAGTGAGAAAGCTCTGGTGTATCGCTTTGTAAGACTGACATGCATGACAGACATGGCTTCATATGACCACATTATTTATTAGATTATGAGCAAAGTTGAACACTGTCATGTGCTGAGGGAAGAATGTGTCTCATCTCTAAAAGAAAACCTGGCTGTGCTGGTGAACAGCAAGAGAGATCCCTGGAGACATGTTGCAGGAGGGATGCACAGGGGCTTTGACGTGAGGATTTTCCTTGTTGCAGTGTTTGTCCATACTTTATCTTCTTTTTATGTACCACTTTGTAATATTTTTTTCCAGTCAAAGATTTCAAAAATCTGCTTAGATTAGTGAAGACAGCTCATCCCTTACACAGTAAAGGGCTAATATAATAAAACCCAAAGATGTTTGCAAGTTAGCTCCTCTTCTGAGGGAAACTGGAACCCTGTGGAAGACACATATATTGCACGTCAAAGCCCAGGAGATAATTAATTCATAAAACTAGTGATTCAGATAACCAGCTGAGCAGAAAACAATTTAGTACTAGATAAAAATAAATGTTGTACAAAGTATGTTATAAATCCTACCTTTGTCTGGAGCTGAAACCAGTAGCCTTTGCAGGTGCCCCCATTTCCATGGGACCCCAGGGCAGGGTTCCACTGCCCTGCCTGCACCCCTGTCCCCTGCCTGGGGACAGCCTTATCCAACTTCTTGGCAGAATGCAGCTCTGACCTTCTCATTTTAATTACCTGGCACCAGAGTACTTGTGGCATTACATTTTCTTCTAGATTGCATTTTTGGACATAATGCCTAAAGCCAATCTAACAGCAGTTAGAGGCATATCTACACCAACATAAACATGTTGATGCCATCTAATTCAGTTAATTAACTGAAGCACTGTATCACCCTGATGTGGCTATGTTGCTTCTGGGTCTAAAGTTCACAGGCTTGCAGTTATTTAAAATCCCTGCATCCCCCTCCACTGTGAAGCTGGATATACTCTGTGTCTTTCATTAGTCTCCACCAAAGGTTTTGTTTCTGCACCTTACTTAAGTCAGTTTTTCTATTATTTATTTACCTCACTGCAGTGCACATCTTCATGACCATACATCCTCATTATTGTTCTGCCCCTTTATAAACCCTTCACCAAGCTTTCTCTGCTGCTTATAGATTGTATAAAAGACTCCTGAGTGTTGAATAACCGATCAGCCGATTTCCGAGCTTATTCTGAAGTGAGTAACTAACAGCAGAGCCACTGTTGTACATAACTAATGAAAGTGAGAACCTTCCTCTGGGTCTCATCTGCACTCCCATATAGTTTACTCTTATTGTCATCTCTGCGTTTGAAATGGGATTTTATTACAGTGACTCCAATACTGTCAAACTCACCACCACTGCTGCTGCCACCACCTTTAAATAACTAGCTTTGAGAAGTGCAGATGGGACCATTCACTAAATTGTCCTTTATTTTCTCTGAGCATTTGTTATTCATTGGTATTTTCTGAATAATCCAGATGAGTAACATTGGAGCTATAGGCTGCTTACAAACCATCCGCTCCTGCTATCAATGTTCATTACTCCTGTTGTGTGACTTGGCTGCCTAAGTTTCTGCTTTTTGATTTTTACAGACAAGAATAACAACAAGGGAATATGACCATGAATTTTCACATAAAGCACCATTTTTGCTAACGTTCATTATTTCAAGATGTGTGCAGAGAATCTGTGTTTTCCTCTGAAAGGACTTATACCCCCCTCAGCCCTCTCAGGGAACTTAGAGGGACAATCCCACCAGGTTTGCCATTCAGTGGTGGGGTTTCACTTCCTTCATATCTGAAGATATTTCTTGATTTGAGTGAGCTAAAAAACTATTCTGGTTATATGTCAGCAGCATGCATGCAGCTCTCTCTGCAAGGTGAAGAAAAGCCTGTGAGCTCTCAAGGTCCTCTGCTTTTTTCTTCTCGCTCCATTAATCTAATAAAAGATGTTGCCTCTCCTTATAAACTCTATTCACTTTCTGAGGGAACAGAAGGAAGCCGGGGCATTTGCATATTGAACAGAATAGAAATTGTTGCGTGAAGCTCCCCAAAGAGCAGATGAAAATAGGCACATTTATTTGCAGCTGTCAGTAAAACCAAGAGAGATGAAATTTCATTAGTACTTTGCCAGAAACTGGAAATCAGTAGGGAGCAAGAGCCCTGAGAGCTCTTCCTGACACAGGGAGCAGATGAATGAAGGAGTCAGTACATTTAGAGATGCCATGAAACATTTGGAAATGCCAAGAAACTAGCAGGCATCACAGGTCAATGCCCTGGACTACCAAAAACCCTGGAGAAAAGGAAATGGCACTTTACTGGAAGTGGAGCTAAGGTGTAAGAAAGTGGTGAGGTTGTGGGGTTTTTTCCAATTCACTGTGTTTCCAAAGAAGTAACATCAGAGTAACAATGAAGATGCAGCCAAAACTGTGAGCAGAAAATAAAGTTACCACATTTTTTAATGTTACATAATTAAATATCTGCATGATATTCCAGATTTGAAGGGGTTAAGAGGAAAGGGCTCTGGTTCCAGCCACCTAGAACAAGAAGAAAAGCAAGAGTGTGTGAAAAAGTGGCTCAGCAATGCATCCTTGACAGTTGGATTGATATGTATTTGAAAATGTGTTTTCCCGGTGATGTGGCAAGATATTGGGGAACAAGGAGACAAGCAGTTAGATAAACATTGAATGCTTCAAGAGATGTGAATGTGCTATGACAAGCCAGGGGCCATCATTTTTTGTTGTGCAAAGCAGCACTTACCCAAAGGAGGGGATGTGAAGGGATGCAGTGCTATGAAGCACCACCAATCCATGGCTGAGCACCACTGACAGGGAGCTGCTTCTGTTGCTTACGTGCTCCTTCCTCTTCTTCAGCCAACGGTAAGGTCAGTGACTACTCCTCAATTTCCATGCAGGTCAGTCATGAAATCATCCCATCATTACCCTTCACCACTGTGGGAGCAGTGTCTCTGTGGCAACTGAAAAATGAATCACCATCAAAATTCATAAATTTTGAGGTAGGTGACCAACTGTCCACACATTTTCTGTGATCACATGCAATAAAGGAGGTTTTAAAGAAATTTCCCCACTTTGTTTTCAAGATGTTTGCAGAAAGGCTTGTCTTTCTGCCTAGGAGAGTAAAGCATCTACAAGCTGATTTCTACTCCAGACCAAACAAAGGAGCTTGCTTCTCTCCAGGAAGTCTCAGCTGAAACATATGGCATATTTCAGTTTGCATGTACCTAAATTTGATGGCAACTTTAGAGGTGCCAGAATAAAGACTGTCTTAACATAGCTTCATGTAGTCATCTTAAAAGAAAACTGTACATATATAAGCCAAACCTGCATTGAAAAGATGCGCGGTAAAATTCTCAATGGTGTTGTCATGACAACAATGAAAGTCAGCAGATCACCAGTTAAAATCATCTGTGATTTCAAGATTTTCCTGGAAAAATGTAAGCTGACTACTCTGGGACGTGATGAGTTTGAAAGACTGAAGTGTGTTGCCTTTCTGGAAGGGATTGTACCTATTTAAAGAACTACATGTTGATATATTTGAAGATTACAAGTGGCAAGTGATGCATTGCATCACAACTAAAGGGCTCAAATCTCCAGCAATTAGGCTGAAATAAGGTAGTATCTAAATTTTCTAGAAACATAATCTCTCATATCAAACTGAAAGTTTTCTTGGAGAACTTCCCATCTCACCACTGAATGTATCACAAATAAATAAATAAAAGGATTATCCTAGCACTTAGTGGTTCAGAATTCTTCAAGATCAGTTTATACAAAAGTGTAGAGATTTTAAATGGCCAAAAATATTCAGGTTATTTAGCAATCTGGTATCAGATAAAGATGGGAAGCAGAAAGTGATTTTAAACAGAATTCTGACTTGCAATGAGGACTGTGTAGGAGACAGACGTTTCATTTCACAAAGGATTTTGTGTTTTCCAATCTTGACTTGGTTCTGAATCTAAATGAAATATAATAAAATATAGAAAGGAAAACACTGAAAAGTTTTCATTTCAGATTCATAAAAACATTTCTGTTTGTTTTTACCCATTTTTATTTCCCTCTTTGCATCATGAGTTATCTCTGTCCCTCATCCTTGGCTATGTCCATGTCAGTCCTCTCTCTTAACCCCTGGCTATTCATTTTCTCTTCCTAATCTCTTTTAACTACTCACTCACCAATTCAGTTATTGCTCTTTTACTCCACTGAGACCACTTTTGTCAAAGCTTTTTATAAACCTTTATATGTCTTGCTCCATCACCAGCTCTCCATTCTCATTCTCTGAAGCCTGGCAGCTACTTCTGACACTGTCAGCTGCATCCTTCTTCTCCCAGGTTTGTGTTTTCTTCATTTTGCCTGCCTTCATTCGCGCGCCACCCCCCTGGTTAAAAAGTTTGAGGACCCCTGATCTACACCAACAGGACTGACTTATCTTTGTGCCCGTCGATCTCCCTGTGGCTCACCCTATGGTACAGTTTTCACAACAAAGAAATGGAGGAGCACAAATTTCACTTGCTGGTTCCATAGTTTTCCAAAGACACATTTCATTTGAAAGTTTTCAATTGACAATTTTCAGTTTATGGATGAGTGGAAAATTATACAGGGATAAACATCTCATCAGTTTTACACAGAATATTCTGAGTACTGTGCTACAGCAAAGACTCACATCATAACACGTTTAGAACCTAATTTCCCAAACTAGAGAGAAAAAGAAATATAAAAAGATACTTACCTGAAAGTCACACAGAAGCTCTGTACCATATTGCTTTACAGCCTGCCAGAGTCCTCAATTACTGACACAGATCTACGCAAGGAATATAACCCTGTATGCATAGATTAACATATCATCCTACCACCTCTCTAAAAAGGTAAGAAAAACATAAAGAAAGAACTTTAAGCTTCCACAATCCATTTCTTAGAGCATTCTTGGAAGTAAAACCCTTGTTTTAGCATTTATTTTATGCCACAGCTCCTTCAGAGGCAGATTTGTAAAAATGCCCAGGCATCTCACAGTGCTGACAGGTTTCCAATCACATTTCTAAAGGTGCTTTTATAAATTCTGTCATGCAGTTTTCTGTAACATTTAGGACCTACATTAATTTCCTCTTGCTCTAGTCTTCCCTTCATTTCTTTAGTGTTATTTTGCTAATATTTTTTTCCAAAATATTACATGGCTCTTGAAAGAAAAATAGTCTTAAAACACTGAATAGGACTTTCAGAATCTCAGAAAACCTGAGAAGAAATATATCCATCGGGCCCTTCCCTATCAGCAGAAAGAAATCAGACTGTACAAAAATAACACCGATGAATGCCAATACGTTCTGAGGCTTGAGGTGTAAACTTCACTGATGTGGCAGGGCTCTGGAGTGACGAATTTCCTAAAACAGAGTTGTATGTGATCAAAAATGATGAACGGGTCCTCAATACACCCACTGTAGATGGTTTGTACACAATTTTCTACCATATTGCATTATGTGCAGTTGTGCTGCCTTCTTAAGCAAAGGTATTTTGTGACATCCACAGTGTCAAAACTCCATACTGTGCCTGTGATGACTACTGGTCCTGATTTTCAGACCTAGTTGCCTAGAACTGCATGGCTCAAAGCAAGCATCTTGTCTTCCCACAGTACTGAGAAGCCAGTAGCTTCAAATGAAAGTGCTTCTGGTTTACTTGGTGCTGATATTAGCTCTTTCTGGGACTCAACAAGCCATAACACGGTGAAGCTGCCTAGTCTGCATGTCATTGATATTGTAAGGTTTATGCATTATATGCAATGCTGGAAAAGGGTATATTCTTCAAAACCTTCAGATGAAAGCTGCTCCAGGAATGCAGGGAATGATGATGATTACTCCTCTCCCCATCAGAGATACTGCTTTTCTCCAAAGCAGCACTGTGCTGGATTGGTGATGCAAGCATCGAGGAGAAAAGGCTGTGCTGTCTCCCTGTGCACAGTTGTCATGAATTCTGCCTGCAAATAGCAGCAGAAAACAGACCATAATGGAGCTGTGTCAAGATTTGGTGAGCAACATAAATGATCAGATCTCTTGCCTGTGCAGGTAGGAAAAGGAAAAGTAATTAACTCCAAGCCAAAACCCATGGTATTGCCTTTGCAGCAGCAGTGCTGGAAATGTATCGGTGCTGTTCATTTATAACACCAAGTGGAAGGTCCTGCACCTGGGTCAGGGCAATCCCAAGCACAAATGCAGGCTGGGCAGAGAACTGATTGAGTGCAGACCTGAGGAGATGGACTTGGGGGTGCAAAAAGCTCAACGTGACCCAGCAATGTGTGCTTGCAGCACAGAAAGCCAGCTGAATCCTGGGCTGCATGAAAAGAAGTGTGGCCATCAGGTCAAAGGAGGTGATTTTCTCTCTCTACTCTGCTCTCATGAGACCCCACCTGGAGTACTGCATTAGTTGCGATCCCCAACATAAGAAGAACCTGGACCTGTTGGAGTGAGTCCAGAGGGCCATGAAGATGATCAGAGGGCTGGAGCACCTCTCCTGTGAAGACAGGATGAGAGTCTTGGGGTTGTTCAGCTTGGAGAGGGCTCCAGGGAGACCTTACAGCAGCCTTCCAGTACCTAAAGAGGGCCTACAAGAAAGCTGGAGAGGGACTTTTTACAAGGGCGTGTGGTCACAGGACAAGGAGTAATGGTTTTACACTGAAAGTAGATTTAAATTAGATATAAGGAAAAAATCCTCTACTGTGAGGGTGGTGAGGCACTGGAACAGGTCACCCAGAGAATATGCAGATGCCCCATCCCTTGAAGTGTTCAAGGCCAGGTTGGACAAGTCTTTAAGCAACATGGTGGTCTAGTGGGCCACCCCACGGCAGGGGGGTTGGAACTAGATGATCTTTAAAGGTCCCTTCCACCCCAAACCATTCTGTGATTCTATGAATAAGCACCAACAATCTCCCTTCATGTCCTGGCTGGGCACTTAAGTGGTGAGGATTGGATTAAATAGTGTCATACAATCACTGCTGCCCACAGCGTCTGATGGCTTTGATGTAAATGAAGCAGGAAGCTGTTGCTCTCCATAGTGAGCTGATATGCAGGGAAAGTGAGATCTGTAGAGATAGGATTCAATTGTGGGAACTTTGTGGTGTTAAATGAACCTGCTTTGGAGGGCTGCCAAGGGAGGAGATGCAGGAAAATCTGATGAGAGATACCAGGCATGAGAGTTAATTGTGTTTCGGAGGTTGGAGAAAAAGCTAAAATTAAACCATTATCAAAGAAAAGCCTTGGACAGTTTGTTTTTAAACAGAGTTAATGGCTGAAGCCTGTAGAAAACCTAATTAAAAGGGAAAAGAAAACAAACGAGGTTTAGGACTGTGGCAGTGCATTCAGAAACAGTTTCATATACGGATTTTCTGCTGTTCCCTGCTGTATTTCTGTGACTAAAAAAGCCATTATGGTGAAGCACACTAAAAAGAGTTTGTAGCTATGTATGAGGAAGGTATTTGGCATAGGGTTGCAGCACGAAGCCCCATTGCTTATTTTGGTAATCAGAAAGGACAACTGGGAAACAGATTTTTATCTCTGAGGTGAATCTGAAGCAAACATCACAGCTGCTCTGAGCTTCAGGTCACAGGGGTGCAGCAAGATGAGGGCTGCCAACAAAAATGGTGCAAAATGTAAACACTACAACCACCCTGAGATGGAATCTATACACCATCCTTTTTCTAAGCCCTGACTATGGGTGGGAGTTATATCACCTAACTTTACATGCCTGTACTCCAAATGTTTACATCTAAACACATCACCATGACCTACCTTTATATCTGAGTAAATAAGATTGACATTTCTAAGGTGTGATTCAGCTGGCCCAGTTAGATACCTACTTTAGGATGACATGAATCACACCCCAAAAGTGTTTGTCTCCCCTGACTTATTAAAGGAATCTAGAGAAATAGCTTTGGTGTAACTATATTTACCTTCGGTCAGATTTAACACAGCCTTGTGAATCACCTGAAAGGGATATTTATCATGGATTTGAGCTACTTACTGTTCTGACTTCCTCAGAAATACAAGCCCTAGAGACAAGCAAGGATTGCTTTTCCTTTACTGCTGTGCTCTTCACTTTCTGTGCTCAGTGGGGGTTGAAACAGTTTCCCGCAAAAGTTTAGAGAAAATTTGAGACTTCTTATGAGTTCTTCAGTTGCCTAGAAATGCCTCTAATCTTCAAAAACATGTCTGCCTTCCTGTTCTGGCCTTGCATAAGGCTCATCTTATGACTTAACAGTCCTCAAATTCAGCCTTATACAATTGCCTAGGTCAGCTCTAAGCTGCAGCTGTGTTTGCAAAATTTGTATGGGAATTTTGCTGGTAGAAAAACTGGTTTGGTCTACACAGAATTCACTTACTGAGTGGTTTATAGACTTTCATGGTGAGAGGGGTTATAACTGGTTATTATAAATGTTTCTCTTTTAGGTCACTATTATGCATCAGTGTAGTTTTATCATCTTTGGAGCCATTCTCCATGTTCTGAAGAACGTGTTATAGCACCAGTGTCATGCATAGACACCTGTTTCATTAGCTGCCCTAAATGACCATGTATTGCAAGTCTTCCACAGAGGTGGAGATAAATGGCAGATGTTTCTGGCTGCACTAAACCAGTGAAATAAGAAACAAATAAATTAGATATCATGAAAGACCAACAGACCATCTAATACACTGATTTGTGTCTGGTGCTGGCTAGTATGAGCTATTTCAAAATCAAGTGAAACACATCTTTTAACAGGCAACTATAGAATCCAGGTCAAGGGGTTTTATCTCCAATGGTTACTGGTTATTGCAGATCTTGGGCCAGGAGACATTTATACCTTTGGTGTTCCTATCCTTCTTCAGTTCTGCCTAAATTTTGGATTCAGAAATACTTTACAGGAATTATTTCCATCAATATTTTTTTTTTGCAAGGAAATGTTTCCCTTTATCAACTTTAAATGGGTTGCCTTCATTTTCATTGGATGACCCATACATAGTTCTCATGTTTTATGAGAAGTGAGAGGTGAGGCTATGCATATGCCCACTCTTTTCCATTCATTGCTCTATACACCTCCACCAGTCTACTACTTATTGAGGGCTCTGCTAAATTAATCCATCTTGTTCTTATTAGATGCCTCTCATAAATTCTTCCTGTGTCTAATAGTATTCATTGCCCATTTCTAAGCCTCCCTCAATTCATTCTGTATCTTGAGCTTACACATTATTCAAAGTGAGTATATAATAGCATCTTCTTAGTTATAGTATCAGCTGGCTTCCCATTTCCAAGTGTTGTTGGCTTTTTTCATCCTGCAGAAGAAGAGGCTGAGCTGGAGAGGATGGTCTTCAGCAGGAGTTCCCATGTGACTGCAGTAAACTCTTGAGGAGGATATGTTGATGGAGCTGTAAACCTTCAGCTTGTATCTCTCACTAGGCAGGAAAACAGGACCACACAACATATGAGCAATGAGTAGTGAGTGTTGCTGGGCTGTAGCACTGGATTCAATCATACCTCCAAGCTTACACCCCTAGGTAAAAGCATGAGCTTTTATATTGACAGATACTTGATTAAAAAAAAAAAAAAAAGGAAAGTGAAATTCAGTGTAAAAAGGATCAGAAAAATAATATCTGTCAGAGCTGGTATGTCTTCTAGTAGCAACATGAAAATAAGGCATAGGCAGAAATATCCCATGATGGTTCTCAGATCTGAAATGCAGCAACTTTTCCTGCAGAATACAATAGCACAAAGTGCATCAGGTCTTCTCAGCTCATAAACATTTTTTAGTAAGCAGTCATGCAAAACACAATCACAAAAAATATTTTTGCCAAACTAACATTACAGTATTTCACCTTGAGAATCTCAGGTGTTGTCAATTTGTGATGTCAACTTTATTTTGAAGCATTAGAGTAGTATTGCATTTAATTTTTTTAACTGTTATTAATCCAAACATAAATTCTCTACATTAAAAAAAGCATCAATAAAGCAGGCAGTAATGTAATAAAAATATCAGAGCAAACAAATGGTTGTTTGTAAACTGGCTGTGCTGAATTATGAACGGATGAACAACAATTTTTCTAACCTTTTTAGATGGTCAAATACAAAATTATCTCTAGAGAAATTCTGAAGGAAAAAAGAAAGGATCACCAGTCTGGTTAGATCCAAAAGTACAGAGATACTTAAGGATTTCATTTTTTTAATGCTCTCAGAAGTTAAGCATCGAAATACCTGCAATGAACAGCTGCTGTGTCCTTGAATCTCATCTGTATCTGTATCTGTGTCTGTATCTGCATCCCTACCTGTAAGATAGGGTCATCCTTCTGATCTCATAGCAGAGATGTGTGTATTGAAGTCACTAGTGACATGCTCAGGTACAAGACTGATGAAGCAAACACCTCCATGTGCAGCTGTGTTCTCCTCCTCCTTTGGAGCAGCAGAGGTTCAATAGGTCTTACCTCACGTGCAGCTAAAATCAGGGCTGGGTCTGATGCAACCCCCCTGGGAGAATGATGAGCCCAGCTCCCTCTGGGTTGTGCAAAGAAGCACTGGCCAGAATGTGATGCTCAGGTGGAGCCACTCACTGTTTATGGTGGGCTACCTCTGAACTGCAGGACTGGGATGCTGGAGGAGCTTCAGCTTAGCAAGGAAGTCAAAGATAGTTTTGCTGTTGATTTCAGAGTAAGGATCATCTCTGTCCCTTTGTTGGGGCTATAAACTAGATCACTTCAGAGGATGTGAATGTGTATAGTCTCTGAAAAGCCACACAAACATTACTGCAGCTGAATGCTCAGTTTCTGTAAGGGTTACATAAAGAATGTTTTTCTACTTTTGTCTTATTTGTCATGAAGAATTAAGCCACCTGGAATAATTAACTCACAAAGGCTGTCTGTGTAAAAGCTGGCAGGCAAGGCATGTTGAGCTAGGAAAACTTCCATAGCAAACTTCATGTTTGAAGAATATGAAGAATATTTGAAGAGAAGTATTTTAGTGGATTTGAATAAAGACAAACAGAAAAAAAGACAGTAATCATGGAAATGCGTATGCTATAATCAGAAATATTTGCAGTAAAGATGATTTTAAAACTACAGGGAATAATTTATCAACTTTTTAATTTATGAACAGTTATGTTTTCCTCTTTTTTTTTCCCCAGTAGATTGTTCTCTCTTTTCAGAGAGAAAAATGCTAAGTCTAGTTTTTCTCTACTTCCTCTCCCCTAATCCATTATTTTTCCTTTCAGTGCTTTGATACCCCTTATTACTGTTGGATTTGCCTTGAATGCATTACATTGTTCACACATGGCAACCTCTGTTTTATATGGATATTTGGGCAAAGAACATCAGAAGATCTGTGAATAGTGGCAGTGGCACAGCAGGGCAAGCGCTGCGGAGGAGCACCAGGCAGCGGGGGAGGCTGTGGGGCCTTCCATGGGAGAAACAAGAGTTAGGAATGCAGAATGAGAGAGGAACAGAAAATGGGAACATAGATTGATTCTGCCATTTCTTCTGTGTCAAGGTAAAAAAATGTCATTTGTGTGGACAAGAAAGCAGCTTCACAGTCTGGGAGGTGGGATGCACTTGAAGTAATACGGCAAGGGCAAGGCAGCAAGGCAGGGAAGGGCTCACGTATTTGGACAAGGGGATTGTCTTCATCTCTGGGACTCTAACGTCAGAAATCCACCCCCAGGTTATAAACTAGAATTTCTACAGAGCACTCCTTTCTGCCAATACCCCTTCCAAAAGGAAATTCTGGAGACTGCTATGACAATTTTTATTTTCTCTGCTGGCTTATTAATCCTCTGCCCATTCTGCTCCTTCTTGCCCATTTTCCTTTTCTTTCTCTTCCTTTCTGTACACTACATCCTCCCATGTGCAGCATGTAGGCATCTCTAGATTATTAATGTATTATGCCAGCAGCCAGATTTTCATATCTCTCACAGGTGTTTATGAGCACATCTCTCCGATGATCGATGTTCACTCACTGTGAAAGTACAGTTTCAAATTTGCCCTTGAAATGTGAAACAATCAATGTTGGCAGCATTTATTCCTTCCTGTCAAATATTTTTCTCTTTCTAGACTCTATAAACAATTTAAGAATAATGTCTTATGACAGTGATGCTGCAATCCAATAGGGCCTCCCTTGCTTTCTAATTTGTCTTACATTTGTTCAAATCAAGGGGTAAGGAATCTAACAGATACCAGTGACAGCATCTGGGTTGATCATCTTGTCACTAATTGCTTCTGTGATTAGTGCAGACAAGCAATGGAGAAGGTAGATACAAGTTTCTAACATTTTTAGGTGAGGGCAGCTTTTAGCCCATCTGTTGGTTGGCCCATATGTCCACTAACTTATTCAGCTTCTCATCTTCTTGATTCTAAGGAATCCCCCTCAAAGACAGGTTAGGATTTTTCTAGGTTTTATTAAAGTGACAGTATAGACTGCTTTTGCATAGCTCACGTGAAGTATAATGTTTGCTTTCTGCAGTAGACACCAAACAAGTTTGCCAGGAGGTTAGTCTACACACCTCTCTTGCAACATTATCAGCCCAGGCTGACAAATAACCATTTAAAGTACTTTAGTGTTCATGAAAAGTTCAATATTAGAAAATATTGAATAATTTCTAATTATATAGAATATAGAATAAGAATATAGAAAAATTCAGTTTAACTGTTGAACCAGTGCAACAGCAGTGTCTGAATTTCTCTCAAACATTACTGGACAGACTAACTACAGTACTGAAAAGTCAAGTCATTTTTCATATCCATTTAATTTCTGGAACTCCCTGCAAAGAGGAAAGCACAAAGTGCTATGTGTTATCATGGTCTCTTTTTATATCTCAGTGACTTTTTGGTTGAAAATCAAACCTTTAGAGCTGTCTTTAAGTGCTCAAGAATTTAATGCAGATGTCTTTGACATTAGGGCAATTACCTAAAAGAAAAATCCATAAAACCTGTATTTCTCTGAACATAGCTGGAGACAAGCAACCAGAAGAGTTTCTGCTATAAGACTAATTTATACAACACTCAACCCAATAGACCACAACCAATCCTCTATCCAGAGCACCACATTCCTGAGCCCATTTTTACTTCTTCCTTTTCTACTTCCTTCCACCCACAACCAAAGCAATACTCAATGAAACTACTGACCTTCATGGGTGTGATCTGTTTTGGAGGTTGTATAAAGAAATTTGTCTCTTTTTTGTGTTTGATAGTTTGAGCTCAGCCACAATACTATTTTGAGGATAAATATAATTAATTAATTAACTACAGGGATTAATGGTGTGATGTAAAACCAGGTATTGTGAGAATCCTACAGCCTGTTCCTCATAGTTCCACCAAAATAACATCCTCACATCTACTGAAAACCCTGTTTTAGCTCTGAGCTTCCCACAAGTACAAGTTGTCAGCAAGCACACTTGATTTGCCAGAAGATGTGTCTGGTTAGTAAAGTGGATAAATTAGTGTTATAAATGTCAACCAGATCTGATGCTCCTTTTTCTGAGGGAGAGACTTTCTCCTTCACAGTGATATTCCAATGGCTCATTTTTATCACAGTTTGAAGTGGTTCCAGAAAAGTAGAGCATCCTGTTCTGCCAAGTGTTGAAGAAAATCAGCAGGAACTAATAGCTGGGGTAAGGCTGGCACAAGTGAATAAGGCATGCAAGACACTGGTTCACAGAAACCTACCATGCTTAAAAGGGAGAATGGTAAAATTATAAACAGCACTGAAAGCCCTCATAACATAGGACTGGATTTGGTCAGACAGACATTGTCCTAGTACTTCATGTTTTATGTAGACATTTAGAGAAACCCAAGTAGAAGTTTAATTCAGTTTGCACTTTTGATCTGCCATTCATTTTAAAAACCCTTCTCAGAAGGCAGGAGTGCAACCTACTAGCTACCTGTTATTTGTCTTCTTCAGAAGATCGAGAGCTTAATCTGGTCTGGAAATCATAAATTTCCTTTCAGCAACGGCATAAAAAATATGAGACAGTAACCTCTGAAGGCATGCTGAGGAACCAAAGTGAATACTATGGAGACAACCCTCAGTAGCTAGACTGTCTGCTGCTAGTCCTAATGCATTTAACTGCAGTGTAGAATACTCTGCTGCCCCAATGAATATGCATTAAGTGCCATTTTCAGTACATTACAGGTTTTTAGACAGCTGCTTGCCCTTATTGTCATGCCTATTGCAGTTTCCTTTCCACTGCCTGTCCTGAAAAGTTAAATATAGCCTTCTGAGATACAGCAATCCTGGAAAAGGTACCACTTGTTGGCTCTGGTATGTGCTTTTGTTCTCATCAATTCCTCATTCTTTTCAAACCTGATGTATAATCCCTTTTAAATGGGTCCCTTTATGCTATAATTTGGAGCTGCTCCAGTTGATAATTTATGCTATCGTCACTAGTTAACATGATCCCTAATCTCAGTAGCTTTTATCAAGCTTTTATCGGAGGTACTGCTTTGAGTTGTTTGTATTAATAACAGTTAAGAGCACTGACTTGGAGCGATGGTGTCTGTTGCCTCCGTGCCCAGCCGCTCCAGGGGGTGACCTTCTCTCCCATACGAAGCAACAGCTAATGAAAAAGCACCTCCGCCTTTTCTTGTTTTCAGGTTCACACATCCTTGAACATATACTAGTTTAAAGTTTGTTTGACATCTTAGATCAGCTGAAGGTTGTAAGTAATTTAAAGTCATTCATCTAAGTCAGCACCTAAAATGAAAGCAGTAAAGGTTTATTCCATAAGGAGTTACTTGTGAGCAGCTAAAAGTGTGTAACACTCCATTGCACAGTGCAAAGCCAAGCTCAGTAGAAAGTAGATGAAAACCTATACAGAGTTTAAAGGCCATCAGCAATTATTCATTTTACCCCAGACAGTCAGTACAGGGGCCACTTGTCTTTTTATCAACGGTATCTGATAACATGAAGAAATTAATAATTTACAGAGGGCAGGCAGTACTTTTCCATTAGAAGCTGTGTGCAAAGGAAGAAAGAACTGCTGGCACAGGCCAGAATGCTCCCCGCAAGGTCGTTCTGCCTCAGTGCTGCAAATGTGTTTCTTTTTAACCCTTTCACAATCGAGAAAAAATACAGCTCTGGATTACATGCATATTTTACCTTTACTGAGTGCAGAAAATAGCCCACAGCCATGCTGGGCTTCATGCGTTTGGTATCCTCTGGTCTCGCAAGCTGTACAGCTTTGGATCTAGCAGTTCCTTGGGTGGGAGATCTCATGGGAACTCTTCATACTTTTGGGACAAGTCAAAGGTCTAATTCAGTCCCACTGTCACTGTGCAGCTGACACCAAAACTCAACAGGTTACTCAGTGGGCAAAAGAACTGACAAAACATGGTTTCACCCAAGGTGTGCATCCTTTGCCCACCAGTCTCACCGTCCCACTCCATCCCTTCGTGCCCTCTGTGGCATGACCCAGTGCAGGGGACACCCACACAGTGGCTGCCAACAGCTGCCTGTGTGCCCATTGCCTGCCCAATGCATACACCTCAACACAGGCACTGCCAAACGGGATGCACCAACACTGTCTCCAGCCTACCTTCTCATCAGTACCTGTCTGGGTCTCTTCTCTCAGCTCAGACACTGCCTCTTGTGTGACATTTGGGATTGCAATTGTCTCTGAGCCTTCAGTCTCTCTTTCCTGTTCAGATGAGACTTTCAGAGAACAGGAGGGGAGAATAGATGAGCAGACCAACAGCGCAAGGACAGAGGTTTGCCACGTCATCCTAGGAAGCCAGACTAAAACAATAAAAAAGCTCACCCAGGCCATACACTAATGAAATATTATGGCTACATACTTGAAAGAGCAGGAAATTATAACATCATGATTCCTACAGAAACGCTGTCCTCTGCTACATGCCCAGCATAGTCTTTGATTAAATCTGTTAAATCTGTAGTCTATCATACATCTGTCCATGTTGTTAAGCACATACCACAAAATATACTAGATGTGCAATAGTGCATAAACATTGGAACTTGTATTATTTGTAGTTAGAAAGATTAAATAAATGCTTAGAATATTCGAACCTGTCAAAAATCTAGAGACATACTAAATCTGTGTGATACCCAGTTTTATGCTTACACATGATTTCTTCCTGTTCCTGATGAAAAATGTTTTTGAAAGACTGTCCTGAAAGGGACATGAAGTGGGGAGGAAATCTGAAGGATTTCCATGCATGGTGTTCTTCAGTTTGTCTCTTCATTTTGTTTAATTAAGCCACGTGTGTTTCCAGAAGAGTTTTTAATGCAGATTTTTTCAACAGCACTATGAGAGCAACATCAGACAGCATGGAAAATCTGTGCTGAGATACTAGAACAAGCAGGACAGGATTTCATCAGGCTTAGTTAAAAACCTCTACTCATGCCATTGGAACATTCTCAAAAGTGCAGCCATTTATAATTTTATAATTGGCCAATCAAGGTTGGAGATTTTTTCCTTCTAGCTTAGTTATTGAAATGTATTTTCATGATTCATGGAACACTCTTTATGTGTCAAGTTTTTTCCCTGATGATATATCAGGTTTCCTTGTAGGCTTGTTGCATATCCATCTTCCTTTTTCACACTGTGGATAGAGTGAAGGAGGAGAATTATGCTCCAAAATTGAGGCCTAACTGAAGTTTGTACTTAAAGAAGGGATCCAGTCACTTTGCAATGCTCAAAATAGACTGTATTATTCCTAAAATTACAGTACTTACTGAGTATGAAATGGATTTTCTGAGAATTTACAAGTAAATCCATTAATTAGAGTTAGAGTTAATTGAAAATAGGTCCTTTTGCACCTTCTGTCAGACTTTTATTTATCCCTAATGAATTCTGTTATAAAATACAGACCCTTCATTATTCATATATCATCAGAATTCTTTGAAGCCTTTCCATAGGACATTTTCAAAGTAATTATTTTAGGACTTATGTCCCTTTTGGCTGTTATTCATCAGAGCTGGGAGTTTCTAATTTATCAGTGAGAGAAGGGAAAAGTGTTGTTTGGGGGGGGTCCTCAGAAGAGCTCATCTCCTTGCTTGCTGTTGGCTGTTGCTCTTGCTCCAGCAGTTCTCAGGGGAGAGAAAGAAAATGAATCATCTATGAATCAGATCGATCCAATGACAATTTAAATCCCTATAATGCCATAATCATATTGTTGTTACACAGTGTCATGCCAGGACTAAGGTTGTCCAAACAGACAGACATTGTTTGGTGTCATAATATTACCGCATTTTTCTGAAGCTGAGGGTAGCCCTAAGTTTCTAGGATTTATAATGTTTGTTCAAGAGATAATTCTACCTTCCCTATTGTATTTTACCCTATCTGTAAGTGTTTATTCTTTTATTACCACAAGGTCTAGGAATTCACGTCCCAAATGCCTTGTACTAAATACTACACAAGCAGAGAACAAAAAGCTCTCCCACCCCAATAAGATTGCACTTTAATTACAAAAGATGAAATAAAGAATAGAAAACCAAAGGGAAATGTACAAAAACATTATATATTTCTGGCCTCTATAATAAGCAGTGACCTCTACCTGCTACTGGCTAGACTGGTGAGAAGTATCATAAGCCTTGCAGTGAAGGGTGATCTTTTAAGGAAGGATGTGAACAAGTCCAAGGTTTTCACTATGCAAATATCCGGGCATAAGAGGCAAGAGGGGAGAAGATATATGTGAGGCAGTTAAGAAATATATTAAAGGTGCAGAGAGCTGGATTGCTGGAGATAGGCAGCAATACGTTGATGCAGTTAAAAGTACAAGAGGAAGCACAAGTGATGGGAGGATGTCAGGTGAGAGAAGCAGCTTGCTTTCACACCACAGAAAAAGGGCTGGAAAGGGAGTAGCTGAATAACCAGTAAAGAAAATTACCTTTGCTTCAATTTTCTGAACTGATAAGAAATAAAGAGAAAAACATTTTGCAGTAAGCAAGATGCAAGTATTGAGAATCCGTAAAGAAGTTTTATCTCAGTTGATACACAGTAGAGGTTGTGTCACAATGACTGCAGACCTAAAGTCAATTTAAATGTGTTTTTCTCTGGCAACATACATGACTGCCATTAAAATGTATTTCAGTGCTGTAATTCAGACCTTGCTTGTTCTCACATGAGATCCCTTTGCATGGGTATAACTGCTGATATTCTGACTGCCTAAGGCCGCCTGAACAGCATGCATAGCACACGTATTGCAAACCACCGGTTTCCCACCAGTAGCTGCAGAGCAACAGTGGCCGGTGAGGCCAGGGCAGTACACGCCTGTACTGCACCCTCCTGTGTAGCATAGACACCAGCTCTCCTACAGCACTGGGGGTTCCTCCTCAAGCACCTTCTCAATCAAACATACCCACTGACACCAGGCTGATGCATGATAAACCGAAAAGGAAAGAATGAAAACAAAAAAAAAAAGGCACATTAAAAAAGGCATTGGAACAAATACTGGTGATCTGAGATAGCACTGTCATCCAGACAACTAAAGACACAGATCTCAGCCACTGCTCCCCATCCAGGCTTCCCTTCCAAGGGAAATTTGGAAACATTCTCCCTTTCATTCTGAATTTCTTTTTGCTGTTTTGGAATTGTAGGTCCTCCCACAGAACACAAACTGCAAATTTCAAAGCAGCTGTATTTAAACTCAGTAAAGAGTATAATACAAACAACTTTTTTCAGTCAAAAAGAAATGATAGAAAATTAAAGTACACACAGTGATTGTTAAAATAGTAGATCATCACATAAATTTGCATTAATTGCACAAAAGCTGAAAGTACTTCATTAAATAGTCTCATAACACAGTAATCTCTTTAGAAAATTATTTCTGGGATAAGCATGTAAATAATTACATACTCTCTGTCCCATGTAGTTTTATATGCCTAAGCAAAGGGGAACAGAGTGATATAGCTCAAGAGCACTCTGATTTTTGAGCAATTGATTAAGAAGAACAAGCATTTTAATGATGTTCATCAAAAGTGCTGTACATATATGAATTGTATATTCAAGCATGTGAGGATTTGAATGCCTAAGTGAGGTTCAGTATGGAAAAATCAAGAGTGTAAATGATGTATTGTTAGGAATCAGCACTGAAGGTAAGGATTTGGAAGTAAATCTGATTAATTTCAATGTAAATGAGCAACGTGATACTGCATGTAAGTGTGAGGATATAATTGGTCCATGCAGGTCCCTGTTGCGATACTCATATTGTCAACTTTGTATTCTATAGTTTTAGTTTAATGAAAGAATTTGTTTATGGTGCAGTTTCAAACTTCTTTTTATTCTTAATAATTTTTATTTCCACTGTATATGAGTGTTTTACAGTAATTAATGCTGTTATCCTCATAACAATAGTTTGGCATGAGACAATTTCTGTTTTTGTAAAATGTTGGATTTACAAACTTTTCCCATTCTAGATTAGGAAGAAAAGTCTTCAACTCATGAATATTCAGATAGAATCACTTTGGAATAGCCCATAGGTTGCAGTAAATTCATCAGGTGCCATGGAGAATATTATTTTTTTTTTGCCTTGAATTTCTGTATGCTGTCACTGAACATGAGATATGCCATAGCTGAGGTGAGTCTCCACAGCATTCTCTCAAGAAACTGGCTGCTCACGGCTTGCATGGGTGTATACTTTGCTGGGTAAAAAGCTGGCTGTCTGACTGGGGACAGCACGTGCTGGTGACTGGAGTTATACCCTGTTGGTGGCCGGTCACAAGTGGTGTTCCCCAGGGCTCAGCACCGGGGCCAGTTCTCTTTAATATCTTCATCGATGATCTGGACGAGAGGGTCGAGTGCACCCTCACTAAGCTTGCAGACGCCACCAAGTTGAGTGGGAGTGCTGATCTGCTTGAGGGCAGGAGGCTCTGCAGAGGGACCTGGACAGAATGGAGCGATGGCCCGAGGCCAAGTGTGTGCGCTTCAACAAGGCTCAGTGCCGGGGCCTGCGCTGGGGTCACACCAACCCCACGCAGCGCTGCAGGCTGGGGGCAGAGCGGCTGCCAAGCTGCCCAGCAGAAAAGGGCCTGGGGCAGAAAACGGCCATCTGCATACGAGCCGGCAGTAGAGGTGTAGAGGTGGCACTTGGGGACACGGTTTAGTGGTGGACTTGGCAGTGTTGGGTTTACAACTGGACTCATTGATCCCAAGGATCTTTTCCAATCTAAATGATTCTATGGTTCTATGACTTTTTCTTTAGTTTAGCAATACTGGCTGGATGTACTTGACAAAATGTTTGGTGAAGGGGATTCATTCCTAATACAAATGGACAGGTTCCTGGGAAAAGTTGTGGGGTTTTTTCACATGTTCCAAAGAAAAATTGTATTAGCTACTTTTAAACATCACCACTCAGGCTACTTTTAAACATCACCACTCAGAGGTGGGAATGTGACACTATCCTTCATTTTAGGTAGGACATCGGAGTGAGCAGAGATTATATACTTCATCTAGGAATATAAAGAGTCAGCAAGACAGAAATGAATAGTGGTCTCCCAGATACTGGCCATGTATCTCCCAGTTTTCTCTCCTGCTAATAGGAGGAAAAACAGTATAGGTACCCATGTGACATTTATTGCAACTGTAACTTTTTGCTGCAGTGCAGAAGGACTTTCAGATTTCCAAATACCAATGGAAAACCTGCTTGGCTTTCAATCAAGCAGGTTCTTCTAGTCTTCACTTTTGTATTTTGAGACAGCTTACTATAGGAAAGACTCATTAGTTAAAAGGATGCTTGTGAACTTCTGCTCTAAGACAGCAATGGGCAGGGTGCTCAGTCACAGATTAAACAGCTTTGGCCAGAGGAGTTCACTCTCAGAATAGCATTTCAGGCACCACCTTAATGCTTTGCATCCAGAAGTATCAGGGCTGGGAGGGAGGCAATCTGGAATCAGAGTGGTTTTGAAAGGGAAAGTATTCAGAGTATACTCAGTAAAAACTCTGTATACATTTCAACTACAGTAGTAAGCACCCACAAAGCGTACAGCATCCTTCATGTTTTCAATATCACTTTTAAGTCACAATCATAAATTACATTTCCTTTGTGAATATATGATAAAATTATAACATACATTAGTTAGGTAGAATTGCCCAGCTGTGTTTAGTGATAGCTGAACGGTAACCAAGAGGTGCACCTCGGGCCCAGTTTCCCCCTTAATGTGAATGTGTGAAATGTCAATGTGCATCATTCATCTGTGTGTTACTCCTGAAGAGCATTTTTTTGTCCTTTCCTACTCATAAAAGTTTTTTCTTTTATTTTAGTAGTGTTGGCCCCAGCACTTCACTAATGAATGAAGCCTCCTGGCTCATATTTCTTCCTAGGTCTAATGTTAAAGACCCGATTCTTTTAGATCTTTTCTCTTCCTTTTCTAAAAATACAACAAGTAAACACTTAACTCAGCTGAATTGCAACTTAACAGCTGACTGTGCAGGCCCATGCAAATCAAAATGATATCTTAAAAATGCAGATGTAGTCATCAGAGTGCTAATTAGTAATTTGGCTGCTGCCTCTCCGCTCTAGGTCTTCACTTTAATTGTAAAACAGTGAGAAAGTATCTTAGGGTCATATTCCACCTGGCCTTCCCAGGGGAGTAAGCATGGAGCACTCTTTTTGTGCCTGGATAGGATCCGTGCCGCTTCCAGGAAAGCAGCATGAAGGCTTTGTATCCACGATGGAAATACCTGCCTGAAGTTCCTGGCTCATGGAGGTGCAACAGAAGTGATGACTGTGGCAGAGAGAGGTGCCTTCATCTCACTGTCAGCAACAGGAACAAGGGTACAGAGGCCACCACACACCCACCTTTCCATGTGGCCCCTCTCCCCAGAAGAACAGCACACTCCTCAGTGAGAGATGGTGGTTTTATCTTTCCAAAGAGCATCTGTGCTTTTACAGCCTCTGCATCCTGGAATCGTATGTGAAAAAATGTTCTGCATCCTTGAGGCAAGTTTTCCTTGGACTGGCACGACCCCATGCTGCCATCACCATTGCAGTCCTCTTCACCACCATGAATGGGAGCTGCTGTCATCTCTAGTATTTTTGCAATCATTCCTTTTCTGTTGTGAATAAAAAGATTAATAATACTTTGGAAAAACAGTTGTGCTGCATCCTTTAAATGGATGATGTCGAGATTTGTTCTGTAATCATGAGACTTCCTTGGGAAAGAGTAATTCTTGTTTAGAGGTGGGAAGAGCCGACAGCTGGGGTCCCGTCCTTCACCCATCTCTTTCTCCTTCCCAGCCATGATCAGAACATTCCCTTAGCTTGACTGTTATTGCTATACTTTTGATCATGACTTTTAGATGGCACCTTTTTTTATGTTAAAGCTCTACCTTAATTGCTAGATAACAATCATTTCAGCTTTGTATCCACATATTAAAAAAATAGAAATCTTTTTAAGGGAGTTAATAAAGACACTTTCAAAATTTTTATAATTTAGTGATTCTGGTGTCATTGTGGCCATACTGTTAAGACTCATATTCTTTGCATATAAAACATATATAACTGACATATTAATATATATCACTCTTTGTATAATCGTGATAAAACTGTACCTTCATCATGAAAAATTTGTGCCGTCTCTTAGAAAATCTCTATTGTTCAATGAATTAAAAGATTTACCTGAATACATTCATTGTGTTCGACATGTACATTGCCAGCTCTCTGTGTTTCTTTGTAAGGCTTGCAACACTGGTTTTCTTTTCTCAAATTATCAGTTCTTAAATTATTTTATTCCTTCAGAATCTGAAATGTTTTTATCTGCATAAATATTTTTCTAAGCATCATGACTGGAAAGAAGAGCATGAAGGCAAAAACTCTAGAGCCTCAAAAACCATGAAGAGAAAGAGCTTACACTTTTTTTTTCTTTTAATCTTATTATAGCCATTCTTATGGTAATGGTGAGAGATAAGGGTAGAGCTGTAAATGTGAACATGTTGCATCACATTATTTATAAAAAGCAAAGAATTAATCCTCTTCTTAAGTGAAAATCAATGTACTCTTAATGGCACCTCCATAATTAAGCTGTTCTGAGTCTGATGTGCATTTAGACTATGACCATTTTATGTCACTCTGGTAATATAGGGAAGTCCTGAAGATGTTGCAAAGGGGCCAGAGAATAACAACAATTAGAAGCAGTACACGTAAATTAAGAAGCTATAAAAAGACTTTGGTATAAATGTCCTCATTTTCAGGGCTGCAAAAGAAATTCCTATTGAAGTCAAGCAAAAAGGAAGCAGAAAAGAGCAGAAGACATATTCCAATAAAAGCACTTGTCAGATCAGCTCTATTAATTAACCATAAAAATGCAGATTAAGGATACTTTAGATAACATTAAATCCTCCTCATACAAAGCTAGTGGTCACACAAACTTTATTCAGCAATATGGGAGAGAATTTTTTCCTTGTCTAGATAAACATTTCATGCTTTTCCAGACAGCTCAGATTGTGGACCTCTATCTATGTATGCCTGTAAGTGATTTTTCTAACTTAGCTTTTCTGAATGTGCAACATTTGGAACTCGATATACACATACAGCAAGCAGTCACACAATACATGTCAGATCAATATTTCATGTTTACAAAATTATTTTTTTTCAGCAGTGACACTTTATCTCCTCTAGTCCTTCATCCTCCCTGTCAAATCCCTAACACAGAAAAGTCATTTTTAAATTAAGAAGTCATTTCTCTCTCCTCTTAGACACAGTAATAGTCTTCTAGTTGCTATGTGGCATGACTTGGTATGTAACAAGCCAAGCAATTGGCAAACACATGCCTCTCACTTTGCTGTTGTACAGTGGACTGGTTTTGCCAAGAACCCTGTGGCTTTCATGATTTTAGGCCCCGAATTTTTGATCAGCCCTGAGGGGAATATATAAAATAGTGGGATACGAGGTCTTTCTTAGCTTAGAACAAAACCTCCCCCAGGCAGCAAAGGAGATAAACTAAAAGGCTGTGGTAGTTGCAAAAGAATTGGTTTCCTACCAATTTCCTTGCAAGTTCAACTACAAAATCTTTATGTGGTAGGCGAGACCGAGACTTCCTCTGATAGAGATAAACATTACAAATTTAGGACAGACAGAGCCACTCATTTGGGTGCAGGTCTGCACAGATTGCCTGATGAGGTGTCACTCCTTATGGTCAAAAGGCTGGGGTGGTTAGGTGTGCTGGGTGAGGTATCAGACAGCAAAATGGTCCCCCAGGTGCTCCAGAGGGTAGTCCAAGACTGATTGTGGTCGCTGTTAGAGAACTAAGGGATATACAGGAGCATGCAGCACCTCAAAGGGATGGTTGGAAGAGTTAAATATTTATTCCCCTTTATTTTCTGAACAGTGTGGAGGGTTACACACTCAACATTTTGGCTTTGGTGCATACGAGAAAAAAGTTTTTCACCACAGGAATGACCGACAAAGCACATAAGGGTATGATTAGTTTTGTATGAGAAGAGATAATTTGTTATCATTTTCCTTGATCTTAACTAAAAAAATGCATGTGTTTTGAGGATCTGAAAAAGTACTGACAGCTTCTCGAGAGTGCATGATTATCCCAGGCATCATGCTGCAAGTCTTTAGATATGAGGGCACTGTAACACGCGATGCTGTAAATGGGCTTTTTTAAGCAATGGCTTTAATGGGATTTCCATAATTCCCCAGTAAGTGTTGAGCCTGACTTCACATCTACAGTATTTTACAGCAACTCACAATTGTGAATTTCAGGAATGTAATACCTGATACAAAGTAAGATCGCAATAATGCTCTTTCTTTGCCCAAGACCTCTGTCATGGATTAGAGCACCTTTGCTGCAGAAAGCAGCTTAAAGACAAAACTTACCTCTAAATTTTAGTGTTTAGGTTTCATTCATTGCATTTTGAAAGCAAACTCCTAAAATAACTAATTCCCCTTTTTTCTCTCCTCCTCAAAGTTGCAGCACTTTATTGCTTCAATTTTACAAGGAAATCTTTCCAGAGGAAAGGTCTTTAATCATAAATTTAATTATCATCTGCCTCATGCAGAGCTAAACATTGAAAATCATCCATGTAACCTTCCAATTCCATGAAAACTGTTAGTTTTAAATATGGCTTCCAAAACAGAGATGAATGAGATGCGCCAGAACTGGAGGAATCTGAGTTTGGTAAGAAGTTACAGTTCAACACACCGCAGAAACAGGCCATCATGAGATAGCTTTGTTATGAAGTTTTCATTATTTATTTGTTTACCTGTACTCCTGATTCTCTTGGCCCTAATGTAAGTTTATACAGTGAATAGGGTCATACATTTTTACTTCATGGCATGGTGCTTGGAGCTAATATAATACCCCAGAAATAAGTAATGGCACTGAAAGGGAGTAAATTCAGAATATTTTGGAATGGTCAAAATGCATGATATTTTTCTTTTGAAGAAAGCACAGTATCCTAAGAATCCCCAAATAAATATAAGTAGGGAAAAAAAGTCACTCTTCCATTCTCACACCAGAAGAAATTTTAGACATAAAAATTGAGGAAAATAAAATTAAGTTAGGTGGTTTTAATCATTCCAGCATACTTTATTTATTATTTTGTAAATATGACTTCTTTAATCTCATTTGAAAAAGGCCTATTAAGCATAATGCACTGAGCATTATGTGATCAGAATAAATTTCATCAATAGAGCTAGCCTCTCTATTGCAAATTCATAAGGAAAAAGCATAATGAACTAAGTCATTAATTCACTGTGTCATCACTTCTCAGTAGCTCTACACTTCCTGTGTGGTATAAATTTCTGTTGCTTGTTTTATTTGTCTTGGCTAAGCTTATTGGCATAGAAAATTACAAGGGTAGAATAAGGTTTTTGCAAGCTTTCAAATCTCTAGAAGGAGTTACAAACTCTAATCGGTTTGTCTGTTTAAAAACAATAAAAGTCTGCTTGGTTGAGATGCCTAACTTTCACTTATTTTCAATTTTCTTTTCAAATGTATCTGGATAATATATCTAGGTATCTGATCTCTTCTCAGATACAATAAAAATGCAGTATTATTTGGATTGGAAAGACTGTGGGTTTCATTGAGCCCTAGGCTGCAAGTCAATTGATTACTCTTAGTAACAACGCACTCTGGAATGGGCACTGAATAGCGTCATATATTTATTGTCTGGGCTGTTAGTCTTACCTGGTCCCAAAAGTAGGGCAAGAAAAAACAGGACCAAACACTCTAAGGTTTTCCTGATTTGTACCTTCTAAATGGTAACCACAAACATTGCCGCTTGGGAGCAGAAATCTCCTTTCAGCTGTAATTCTGAAATAAACTGTGTCATAATTCTGGATTTGAGGATAAATCTTTATCTTGCCTTATATGCTTCAGTGGGATTTACATTGCCTTTGTTCAGTTATCAGCTCTGCTACTTACAACCTTGGGCAAAAACTTAGGACTAGACCTTTAAGGGCAACAGCTGTTGTGGTGCTAACTGCTGTAGTGCCAAATTTTTAAAACAATAATGAAGCGATACAATTCTTTTCTCTAAAAAACTATTGGAGCAGCAGAAGATAGCCTCCTTTCATCTGCAGTTAAAACATTTACAGGGTTTTAAGACAGCAGTACTGATTCTTCTTTTTCCCAAGAAAGGATGACCGTAAGCCTATCACTTAGTTATAGTAGTTGACATAAACTGAGAAGAGAACAAGAAGTGTCCTTTAATTTCCTCCTCTTAAAACCCTTCCACACGACACAGAACAATATGCATCAGGAGGGAAGAGGAGACCAGGTGTGATTATAACTCACTCAGACTGTACAGAGCCCTCCCCATGGCACAGAGAACCCAGATTCCAGTCCTTGCTCCTCTGCAATTTTCCTCCTATGTCATTTTGCAGTTATCACTCAATGTCATTGAAACACTGACCCCTCTCTGACATCACAGGCCTCTCTCTGTATAGGTATATCATACTTCTACAGAAGTATTGAAAATACAGCCCTGGCAGTTCCTCAGGTAACATTGTGTTGGGAATCATATGAATACCAAAGATGAAATAACACTAGAAAGGGATAATTTACTACTTGTAGTTCGGGTGATGAGTGCAAGAAGTGGTAATAGACATGTAAAATTCGCTGTATGAATACCTGTCAATAATTTTCTGACATGCAAGTTCTCCTTTCTTCTGGAAACTTTAGAAGATGGGTGACACAATATCAGCTTTTGTTTTCTTTGGATTTATTTTTTTTTTGAGAAGCTGAGCAGCTGTACTTCAAATGACCATGAAGAAGGAAGCTGGATGGGATGCTGTGAGCTAGTGGCAGACAAGTGTCAATGCATGTTCAGTTGAAATGTAAGTGATGAGCAGTGAGAGTCCTTTCTGAACTAAGCTGGCCCACTTTTTCTATTTTCCTGCTGACAAGACAAGCGTCAGAAACTTTCATCAAGCCTGACTTTGCTCAGGGAACATCAGCAGGAAATTTAGCAAATAATTAGCAATCAGAGTTCACTGTGAAGAACTGAGCTGTGGAGATATTTTTTTCCATCTCAAGGTAGAGGGCTGATAATGAGGACTTCCAGTCTGACACAAATCTCTGCTCTCTCATTGCCTCTCTTTCTGTTAGTCTGAAGGTTACAACTTTGAAAAAAAACCCAACAAACCCTTTAATATTTCTATGTTTGATTTTTTTTTTCTTTTTGATGAGGACACTCAGCATGGTTAGTTAAATTATTTTCTTCCCGCTGTCTCTTAATGTCAGCCAAAATAACAAGTTTGCATAGGTAATGGTTTACATAAACTACTTGTTCTCTCAGCCCTGCCAGTCTGGTGCTTTCCAGGGGACAGCTTCAAGAGGAGGCCATGTAAGAAGTCAAGCACCCACAATTTCAACTAAGCTGTTAGTGGATTAACAGGTAGATAGTGTCTCTCAGGACATAGTGTCTCTCAGGACTAGACCCTCCGTATACAGCTCAAGGCATGATACCTCAAAGTCTGCCAAGTCCATCATTCTCTCTACCTCATTAAACACCTACTTCCTTTTGTCTTGCACCCAAGATCTCACCATGAGAAGTAAATTACATCCAAGTACATTTAAAGCCACACCAGAAGTGTGGTATTATTGGTGATGGAGGGACTGTCTGTCAACACTGCTTGTCCAGAGAAACTAGCAGGTTGGCAAACTGTCACCAATATGACTGACTGGTGGTGATTAGCTTAAGGAATAGCAAGAGACCTATTTCTACTAAAATCTTCAGTAAGATTCCTGTTCATTTAGGAAGGGCCAGGATTTCTGCAAATATGCCTATTTTTCTGCACATTTGCTTACATAACAAGCACATGAATTATGATACCAAAAACAAAATAATGACTGCATATATCTATGTTAGACCCTTGCCTCAGAGTTAATGGGCTATTTATAGAGTGAATAACTGTGAGTAAGGTTCATTTCCCATAAGACTCAGAGTAATTTGGTTTAGGTTTGGCCTAAGGTACAGAGAAGGTACAGTTTACTGGGATTGGGAGAAGTCATCTGGAACAATTTGGTCCTGAGAGTGTGTGTGGTGTAAAGTTATGTAAAATGTGGTCTCCTGAGGATTACAGAGGTCAAAATTGGCAAGTATTGCATAGGAACTTCTGAAATACATGATCAGTGCTTTCCACACATGTGGTGCAGAATAAAGCTCATCCTGGGACTTCTAAGCTGCCTTTTTCCCATGGTCACAAGAAACCCCTATTGTTACAAACAAAAAATCCAAGGTACATTACTGGTTTTACTTCACATTCCCACTAACCTACACTTTAATGATCAAATAAACATCAGAGAAGTAAAGTCAAGACAGCTTCAAATTTAAAAATGAAATAACTGTCATTACTGTTCAAGAGAAAGTCAATTTCCTTATAAAAACAATTTATTCAGTATATTACATCTATTTCATTTTCTAATTTTAAAGATAACTAGAAGTAGGACAGGAAAGGAAACACTTCCATGGAACAAACAAGCTGCCCAGGCTTGCATCAGTGGAAGCTGCAGTGCCTGCCCTGCCTCCCGCCTCCAGAAGCACCATTGCCAGCTTTATATTCAGCATTTCCTTTTTCAGGATTATTTGTGTTCATGTGGTATCATTCACCTGAGGATCTCAAATGGTTTACAAACAATTTAACCTATCATCACTCATTCAGTGCTGGAACGCTTGCTCCCCTCTCTGATCACCCCAGCTGCCACCCTGCACTCCACCACCTGGTAGGCTTTCCAACCAGAGCTGTCATTCTCAGGCATGGGCCGTGTTCCCTGCACACAACCCTAAAGTTCCTTCATCAATCTCCTGCAAGCCCGCCTTGAAAAGCACCTTTTTCACCATGTCAACAACATTAAAACAAACCAGCAATATGGCAAATAGGTATATTGCTGAGGCTATTGCCTGTTACACCAGCCAGTAACACACTCCTGAACGTGCGGTACCCAACCATTGGTGCACTTCTTCCTCTCCTTGGAGGACTGTAAGATCCTTGAGGTAGGGACAAAATTTTTTGTGTCTATGAACTACTATTAAGTAGCTTTGGTTCAGGCACATAACTTCAGACTCCTAGGTGCTATGACATTGCAAATATTATAGAAATAAGTAATAAATCTGACAAATGTAAATAATCTCTCTAGATGTGAGGAAATGAGAATCCAGGCTTTTAGTTAACTTACTGAGTACTTAATCACATAGCCTTCCAGGATACTTGAGCATACCCGATATTGCTGAAGGTGCAATTTGAGTGATAAATTATGGAGCATATAATGGCAATTTTTAATATTCACAAGGCCAGTCTATTCATGTTCAGAAAATCACTCTCTTTACATGAGAGAGAAGTAAATGACCCCTTGGATACATGACAACTTTTATCACTAATCTAATATATTTCCTTGGCACATACCACTGGAGCATTGAGGACCAGAGGTACCATCCAGTGAAGTGAATGGAAGGACCCCTGTTGAATTGGAGAGAATTTAAATCAGTCCTGAAGCCAATTAAGAAAACTGGACATTGCTTGACCAGCACAGCATTTATGTTGCTTTCCAGTGTCTGTCCATTTTCATTAATTTTTAAATAGAAACACTTTTAAATTTGTGCTGACACTGCTTTAGCACCATAACACTGAAATCTCCACTTACCATTGGCTTTTCATTTTGGTGATAGTCCTATTAAGAGTAATGTCTATTACTTGGAAAGGTAATATGGAAAGACATCACACAGTTTGCATTAACAGTGCCATTGTGAGCTGGTAAGCACCAACAGATGCCTTAATGAGACAATGGAGTGAATCCTGCATGCAACTATTTATTCAGCCTATTCATTATTGACTTTTCATGGTTCCTTGATTGTATTTAAAAAAAAATAATCCAGCACACTTACTTCTCTTGTTTAGTATCATGCAGTTGCATGTTTTCAGGCATTTCCTTTGCTTGACACACTAGGCCTCCATGACAGAGGAAGGCTATCTTCTTCTTACTTAATTGATGATTCACAGTAGACAGATGAAATTTCTAATGAATAACATTTTCCTACTCAGGCTGATAGACTCAAGTAGCTAAAAAGAGCAGAGGTGTAGAATCTAGCTCATGTCATTAAACATTTGAATGGTATTAATCATTACTAAAAGGTAATTACTTTTATCTTTTATCCTTAAATGTCCATTTGCAATGGCCCATATGAACCCCAAACTTGCTGTCTGCGTGTGGGTGATTGGAGAAGACTCATTTGGAAAGTGGGGGTAGGGTCTTGTCACAGCTACAAAAGCTGGCACATAACTGGCCATCAGAACTCTTAAACTAGACATCTGGCTGAAAAAGAGGGAACTGATCAAAAAGTTTTAACATGGACTGAAAAACAAGGTAGTATTAAATCTGCCTGTAAAACTTGTTTGTCCTGTACTTAGGGGGAAAATCCTTACTTATTTTGAAATTTCTGGATTTCTGTTCTCTCTGTTTTATCATATCTCACATTTATTGCTATCAGTGTTGTGTAGGTCATGGCACAAAGACAGCATGGAAGGAAACCTTTCCTATGAAAGGTGCTAAGGTGCAAAATGTTCTTTCGATCACAGGCCTTAGGCAATGCGTGTTCTGGCCCACAAAGGTGTGCTCATGTCTGCCACGAAGTACAAACAGAAGTAGACCAAAACATAAAGAGAGCTGGTGGAGGTGGTTTGCTCATTTGCTTGATTGGCAGAAAGCAAATAAGTGGTCACAACACTGATATCCAGAATGACCAGGAGCTGAGTGTCCAGGCATTCATCTAGGAAATGGGAAACGTGGCTTTTATTTCTATTTTAAACCTTGCTCTACTGGAACTTAAATGAAAATCTCCATTGGTTATAGCTTCACTTTCACATAGCTTGCACTTATTTTTCACCTTCTTCATTAGCTTGTTTAGAACCTGAAGTCAATGGGAATTTCAACAGTGACTTCAGTGGGAGCAGCGTCAGATCATTAAACCTCAGTATTTTTGAAAGTATCTTTTAAAAGCCATCCAGAAGGGAGCCATGGGAGAGAAACTAAATGACGTGATTTTACCTTACTTCAAAGCTCAGGAAAGAAAAAAAGAAAGAAAGAAAACCTACTCTTTTTCTTCTTTAAATGCAGCATCATGTACAGCCTGAAGGAAATACTTTAAGAAGTCAGAGAACTGAAATCCTGCCCTGCGATTGTGTTCGGTATGATATCAATGCCAGGTCTAATCGATGGCATGCTTACAGTGGCTCTGTTAAATGTTTAATTAATTTGGTGATATCTGGTGCTCTCCAAATCTGACTTGCTGTCTTCTAGTCCAGATTTTCTGAAAATCTTTCAATTATTATTTTTACTTAAATCATTCTTGCTCCCTCAAGTGTACCCCTTTTCTTCTAACTCGGTGCCAGCTTGTATAGGCATCCTAATTTTTCCCCTCGGTCCTTTGCACCTCCTGCTTCCTACTGCTCTTCCACTTGCACACCGCAGTCATTATTGATCAACTCCCTTCATCTGTCTTTTGTTCTAATAATAGCTTTGTTGTTATATATACTTAAATTGTCCCTGATCATATCTTATTCTCCATACCATTTGCCTCTTCTGTAGAGTTCTTCTCTCCATACTTAGCGGTTCCAGGAGCCCTTGCCTCTATCTGTTGCTTCTGCCTGCTAGGAAAGCTTGATGCCTTAATGCAGCTGGAAACCTCAGTGTATTGTTTTGCTGCCTGAACCACCCAGCTTTTTAAAGAATACAAAAAGTTATGTTGAAACAATCTTCCTGCAAAGTGCTTTAAGTGCCAGAGGCTGAGCCACAGCTTTAGCAGAGGAAAAACAAGGAGGTCAGAGCTCATCCGACATTGGCAGTCAAGCTTTAGTGTGACCTTGCAGTACCTGGGATCTCCTGTGAGAAAGGAATGTCTCCTGCTGCCAGCGTCCACCAGTCTTCTATGGAGTGGACTCATTGGTTACCCATTGTATGTCCAAAGGGAAGAGAGGAAGGCAGAAACATACAATTGCTCCTGCCTGTTCCCACTTAGCAGAAACACCACTGGTGGCCTGGGGACAGCAGGCAGCCAGCCAGAATTCTAGCTTCATTTCCCTTCTGACCTGTGCTGCAAATTTATTTATGCAATTGCTTTTTGAAGCAGCAGCCCAGCACCTCTAAGTGCTTGCTTGATCACCTGCTGATTTCTCCAGCCTGTCTTTTCTCAACAGTTAGGACCTGTGAGTGATTTATAAAGAAAGGAAATGCTAATGGAGTGACATATACAGATGGAGGTATTGGGCCTGTTTTCTCCCTTCCCAAACCAAAGGTCAAGCATACATTATCAGTCTGAATAACCTTCAGAAAAAGAAAACCACTAGCTGGGAAAGCAAAAAGAAATGCCTTTAAAATACTGCCTTGACATCACCTTGCAAAATGGTGATAAATAGGCCTAAAGATACTTCTGAATTTCTGTGTCATACATGAAGGAAAAAGTCCTAATTCCTCAGAACCAGCTGAAGGCTTGTCAGCCTGAAAGAATTTACTGCCTATGAGAAGAATTTCACAAATTATAATGATTGGCCTAATAAAACCTTACTTCTTCTTATATATCTTGCCAAACGCTCCACATATATGCAGTAATGGTTACAAAAAGGTATATGGGCGTCCAGAGGTGTGTTTCAAAAGCATACCAGCTTGGAAAGCCTGAAAAATGCTGTTTCTTTATAAAGCTCTGCAGAGATTTGCAATGGGAGCCATTGGTAAGAAGTGACCTGTTGGTGTAGATGCACTACTACAATCAGCTACAGCTTAATATTATAGTGATCATTATTACCCAAATGTTGGCATTTTGTCTGGATGCAAACCAAAAGACTCCACATTTCTTATCACACTACAGATTTCTCATCAGAAGCACCCACCTGTGAATGAAAGATATTAGCCCTCCAGACCTGGGCCTGGGACACTGGCTCCTGCTAGTTTAGTGGTAATCCATAGTAGTTGGTTTGCTTTTGCTGTCAAATGCTCATTAGTCCTGTTCATCTTGTGCTTCCTCTGCTGACAAGTACCAGGAGTAACCCTTCCAAGAGGCATTGCTCAGCTGGTTCAAAAGCTGGATTAAAACACGTTATAAGCATTTATGGAACTTAAAACAGGGCCTTTGGATTTGTGAAATGATAACATAATGGTCCTCCGAGAACCTGCTTTTCTAAGAGCAATCATGGAGTTTGAGTCAGTGACAGAAAGAAAACACCACACCAGTGTGACACAACAGCAACAATATTTCTAGATGATTGATAAGAAAAACACTTCCCAGAGGTAATTTTGGCAGGTACTCGTTAATTCTGTTCTCCAGCTGCCACTATGACTCATAAACCTGCCAGCAAGAAAAGACCTCAAGTGCTCACCTAGTCCCTCCTCAGAAACAGGCTTAAGTTTACACTTTGAGACCAAACAAAGCGTGCGTGGACTGCTTTTACATCCTCCCACTGAAGGGGATTCTCTTAGCAGCCTCTTCAGTTTTATTTCCTGCATTCAGCTTAAATCTTCTTCGCTGCCAAAATACTCAACAGGCATAGCAGGCAGTTCTTCTCTCTTTATAATAAACTTTTACTTATTCAAAGACTGCTATCTTATTCCACATTTATCCTGCTTTTTCCAACCTGTATAAACCAATTTTTTTGAATGCATTCACAAGCTGTGTTGATCAATTCTCTGATATGTTTACTGTTCTTCTCTTTATATTAACTGCTTTTTTTAAATGGACACATTATTCCAGGCAACAATTTCTCAAGAGAAATACAAGAGAATAGATGTTTTCTCTGTCTTCTGTATGAGAAATTTACAATAACAGTCCCATAACTACAATGTCCAATATGTAAATGTTGCTTTTCCACACTGCTTTCCCAATCTCTGTCTTAAGAAATGTCTTTCAGTTTAATCCTAGAAAACAAAATCTTAACTTTTACCCAGAAGGCCTATTTTCAAGTCTGGTGGGAAATCCCAATTAGGTCTTTGTTATGCTTACATTCTTTGTGAAAATTACAGCAATTCTCAAAATGTCATGGGAGAAATTCTGTGTTGTAGGATTTTAGGAAAAGTTATTTCTATTACCATTATTTGACTTGTTCAACAAAAGGCAGGGATACTGGTCTCTGTCATCAAGGGTAGCAGATCATATCCAATAATGAACATGTGGCTTGTAAAGTCAATATTGGCAGCTCTGAGGGCATGACCAGTGTCACCGAGAAGATGAACATCCATGCCTTTAAGGCCCAGATATGAAGGAAGGCACACAGTGAGCAATGATAGTCAGTAAAAGATGTGACATCCAAAACCCAGTATAACTTGTCAACTCTCTTCTAGTCCTCTGAGAGAGGAGGTTTTGTATGCAAAATGTTATGTACCCAACTCCCTTCTCCACCAGAAGAGGAAACTGATGCAGAATTGCCAGATTTTTCTTAAGGTAACTGAGTTTATTTATAATCCAACTACTAGATCACAAGACAGACTGTCAGATGGCAGTCATGTATTTTCAGTCCAAATACCAAGGGAGCAGTCCTGCTTAAAGTATTGGCTTGAGTTAAAAAAAGCGGAGTTAAAGATTAAAAAAAAACAACAAACTATCCTGAGGCTGTTCTTGTGTTTCAGCCCTTAAGAAAAAATCCAACAACCAAACATTTCCTTAAAGATGAAGAGTGCACACAAGAAAATACTCTTGGGAACGTGGGTGCAATGGCACAACCTCCTGGTTGTTTCTATCATGGCTCAGAAGTCAGAATTGTTCCCTGGGTGAGCTCTGCAGAGAGCAGGTACCAAGGAAGAGACCAATTTTCCACCAGATCTATCCAATCCGATGCAAGGCCATGGGCTTTTAGCCGAAGTACTTTAATTGCTTCCTAAGTGTGACCCCAGGATCTGGTTAGATGCCATTGTGCCTGCTACAGACAAGTCTTGTGAAGTGCTTGATTTTCTCTATCTGGACAGGCAGTGAAAGTTACTTTTTTACTGAAACTGTAATGAGGACGGAATTGTCTTTTGAGAAGCTTTTGTTGAGTAGAAGCTATAGAGTCCTATTTTCCTTTTATTCTGCAGTAAACTCATTACTGTGGCATTGGCCACAAAGCAATGTGTTCTCCTTTTCATCCTGTTCTTTGTCACGTTAAGACAAAGCCCCATTTCTTTGCTATTATTTCTTCTTTTTGGTCTTTGTAATTAATACCCAGGCCCTTGCAATGTTCTCTTTCTCAGGGCATATTGGAAATCAACAGCCAGAGCCACAATCTTGGGCAGAAATCCAGGTCCCATTATCCACCACCAGGCCCAAAAGAAACTTTGTTTGCTAGCTTCACCCGAGGCTACGCTCGTCATTGCTTCCTGCTGTTCAGTTGCTTGCTTCTGTGTTTTCTGACCTTCTTTCTCAAACAGTGCCCAGCCTCCTGCACCATGTATTGCTCTGGCTCTGACAAGCACTAACTCATACATCTTGGATTCACGACTGACTCTATAAATATTTCCAGATCGGTCTGTAGAGGGTCCCTTTTTTCTACTTAGCTGGTAAGAGATATGCTTAGAAAACCTATTAGGTTTAATGAGTTCTGCCATTATCTATAGGCCAAAGACTTATCCTGTAGTAACTTTTCCATATCTAAACAAGGTTCAGATGGCCTTTGGTACCAGAGAATTGCTTACCTGACAGCAATATTTGAGGAAGGCAAGAAGGAAGCCACAAGTAGGTGGAACAAAATGAGTACCCATGTGCATCTAAAATTATTTGGAGTGCTTAGAACCCTGCCTGGAAAAGACAGGGTTACTTTATATTCCACATGTTAAGAACTGATGATTTATTATGATCAGTATTCATATCCACCTATAAAAATCAAAACTGTCCTAGCCCACATATTTTAAAACACATGCAATTTCCCTACCCAAAGGAGGGTATGTAAGATCCATGCAAGGCAAACTTTATGTGAAAAGGAGGTCAGGCTAGGCCAGAAGCTTACAGTTTCAAAGAAACTCAGTATTTCACACTGGCAATGAAGCTGTCTTTCCAAGTTCCTTGTAAGCAATACAAACAGCGCTAATCAAATATGATTGATTAAATAGCAAAGAAATAGAGTATTCCTTTCTTAAGAGGCACTTGAGAATTCTGTGTACGTGGTAGGGGGTGGTTTCTTCCACATTTTTTAAGGTGTTGAAAACAAGGACAGACAGTCAGACAGATTTAAACTTAACTTGATAAAAGGGTGCAAGTACATGAATCAAACATTTTGTGTGAAGCAAAAAGGTTCTCCTTCACAAGGAGATGCTGTTCAGTTTGGAACTGTAGGAGAAATTATACAAACCATTGCCCATAGAAAACATGGCATAATGAATAAAATTTGTCTTGAATTATTTATTTTTAGTGCTTTATTTTATCTCCTCTATCTTGCAAGACCTGGAAATTGTTCTTGATGAGAGCTTTTTGAGTGTCTGAGTCTCAAATTAAAACAACACATTAATGTCTTATATACAGTATAGAGGCAGAAAGATTAGAGTGGAGTGCTTAGAAACACACTGGATACAACATTTTCTTCTAATGGGACCACTAGTGTGTGCCACTTTAATTTACTGCCTTAAAATATATCCATAAAATATAGTATTCTTGGATGTATGATGACCAAATAAAATTTAATAGATACACAAGTGGCAGAGCAGAACTAATCCTTTCCAAGATACCAGCTCTATCATAAACTGTATTTATTTTGGAATCTGATTAAAAACATGTCTTGCAGCATTAGCAAGACCTTAGAGAGAGGGAAATCAAATGTAGTGTGGTTCATAAGGGATTTCAAATGGCCAGATCATCTATAATTAGAGTTGGGTTTTTTTCTTATTATTGAGGAAGGATTGTTTTTTTCTTTTTATATCAGAGCCTGTAATCCTTTTAATACATGTTTATAGCAAAGCCTTCCTGTCTGTGGGTAACAAAGAAGAAGCCAACCTCCTGAGTGTGTCTGTGCTGGGCTTTACATACCAGAAATGATGATGATAAGTGATCTTCAGTCCAAAATGCCACCACACCTTAATAGAGAACTGTGTCGGTGTAGCTTGTTTGTGTGCTCTTAGCCCATGCCAAGTGCCAGACACATCAAGCTTAGCTTTTAGTGAAAGGGGATTTAAGAAACATGTGCCATAACCTACAAACCTACCTGTGAAGAGTTATTGGAGCTAATCAGGGGTAAATGTGATGACAAAAAAACAAGGTAAATTCATTATTCATTTGATCCCCTAGTCTAGCAACAAAGCTCCAGTGTATTGCTGGTCTGATGGACTGAATGGACACTAAAACTGACATCTGTGCTTTCCAGATTCCCTCCCAGATATGTCACAATAAATCACCAAATATCCTCTTGCTATTTCAATATTTTTCTGCATATCAGACTATCTTAGGGAATATCCTATAAAGGGGAAGAGGACAAGGAACGTAATGCAAGCCACTTATGTTTCCTTTTGAATGTAAAACATTTACCAGTATCTAGGGGTGGTACTCCAAGCTTTGGCTACGTCAAGCTGAAGCTCTTGGGTGAAAACACTGTCTGAAATTGGTGAGGATAAAAAAAGCCACAGAGACAAATTCAATGAAGAGTGTATGCTGAAGTGGTGCTCATACAGAGAAAGAGAGCCAAGCTAGCTCTAAACTTACTTTGAATATGGCAAGCAGTCCAGTCAGCATGGTTCAGACTAATTTCCCCTACTACCATGACTAAATAGGCCATATGGGATATTTCCTTAGACATTTCCTTCACTTCTTTTCCTCCGACACCCTGCAGAAGAACTCAGAAGAAAGGCAGAGAGAATCTCTCTGACAACAGACAGGGAAAGGTAACTACAGTGGCCAGCAGTAAGCTTATTCCTGCACAAGAGGCCCAAACAAATCTGCTTCTGTAATTTCAGTCACTGTTTTCTTCAACATGTCCTTGGTTATCACTGCAAGTCCACACCCACAAAGTTGCTGATGCTCTGTAATAGAGAAATACAGAATGCTGAGAATTTTTTTCCCCTGTTGTTTTTTTTTTTCTTGGAAGAAATCTCTTTTTCAGTAAAAGCAAATCTTTTGTATGTGAAAAAGTCTATTATTTCAAGAACTTGAAATCCTGTCTGCAGAAAAGATATTTCAATTGATTGTTTTTATCAGATAAGGTATTTAGGAAGTAGAAGATTACAGCCAGAGTATAAAATTGGGCCAGACCTTGGGCTGAGACTGTGTCCTGACTATAGACACTGACTAGGTTACACAGGCAGAGGGTTTAAAGCAAGAAGATCTGTAAGTAGCCTGTAAATCATGCATTAAAGAGAGCTCAAACAAAATGCTTCCTTAAAAGAGAAGCAGAAGTCTGATGGAAGTCTAAGGAAAAGTAGGAGGGTTTGCTCCTTACAGCACCCACCATCCCAGGGAAGGTGCCCTGCAATCATAAAGATTTACCTCCCTCTTTTGAAGCTTGCAATTCCTGTTCAGCCCCTCTCTGCCGGGGGGAGAGGCTGAGCTCTGGGAAGGTTTACTCTCTGTTCAGCAGCACACACTGATTCTGATACAGAAGCCTGTTTTAAGTTTCTCAGATATTTCACTTCTCTTTTTCTGAGGAAAGTTACTTATGATGGATGTAAATGGAATTGCAAGTCCAAATAGATTCCTTTTAAATCCATCCCTCCAACACCCCCCATCTCCCACAGCGTGAGAGGGCAGAGCAGAAATATAGGATCCTGAGCCAGGTCTGTCTTACAAATCTCCATTTTGCAGTTTTAAGAAGATTTATGAACCTAGGAGTAACCAAACTCTTTAGGGACCTTCTACTCATGTCTCACAGACACTGAAATGTTTTATCTTCATCTGGTCTTTCCTACTTACCTCACCTAAGTCTGTGGCAGCAATAGAGGACCATATAGGGGAACAGCCAATTTTTCACATCAAAGTCTTCATTATCAGAAAAGGAAGTCTTCACTCTCTCTGTGTGTAGCGGAGAAGCAATCTGTCCCTTTACTCACCACCCTGTCAGACACCACTTCTTTGTGCTTAATATACTGCGTACATGGAGTAGGGCATTCTAATTTCAGCTTCAGTGGTAGAAAAGGAGTTCCTGCCCATAAAAACCGCATGCAATAGCTTGCTGAACTCTTAGAGGGAAGCCAGTCAGACTGCAAGACACAATAATAAGTTTCCTTCAAAATATATCTGATTACGTAACAGATTGCTGTATTAAAAATTAAATAAGGCCTGAAATATACAGCAATTTGCAGGCACTAGGGAGTGTGCCTAATAAAGAGAGTACATTAGCTGCTTCTGCTTTTTGAAATCCAGTCTATAAATACTGTAACATCTTCCTATTTACTTCAGTGTGGGAGGGCCAGACTTTGTGAACCTGCTTGTTAAAAACAGCACTGACTTCAGTTTGAGTGACATTTTTTTAGTTATGCCTTGGTATTAATGCTGGTCTAATCAGCAGCTGATGATTGCTGTTAGGTCCCTGAGGACACTGTACCCTGTGCATGCTTTAAATACAGCACAAATGGGGAACTCAGTCCTTCCAGGAAAAGTTAGCAGGACCTTAGCAGGATCCTAACCTCTCCCAGGGGCCACACAGCAATTCATGGGACCCAGCAGTGTTACACTGGTTTGGCAGTGGTTATGCTAATGCCTGTATTAACCCCTCAAGCGTAGTCAATACAAATCAGATATTTGTCAGACAGAGCTGCTTTCCAACACGAGCTGGGAACACAAAGGCACTTCAGAAAGATCCCACTTAGTATCACCATCTGCATCTTATGGTTCCCAAACACACTTAAAAATAAGACCCTTAGGGTCACAGTTCTCACTGAAAGTCATACATTATGTTAAGTGAGATATAAATTTACAAGGACCTGATTCAAAGAAGGCCCTCCATGCTCACTTTTCATGGAATAATTATTCATCAGCAAGGCAAAAGAGGAAGAAGGAGTCAATAGATAAGTTACTGGGGGACTGACCTTCAGGGTGAAGTTCCAGTCCCTGTCACAGTAGCTGTTCAAGTATTTTAAACAAAGGAAAACAGCCTTACCAAAGAAAACTGAGAGCCCCTTGGTTCATGTCCAAGCCTGGAGGCTGGGATGCCCGCTGAGGATATGGGCACCCACTTTCCTCCAGGAGCAGAAGGCTTAGACCTAAGAGTGGGCTGTACTCATGAGGCCACCAGTTAAAAGGAGGCATTGCCACAGGCAGTGTCCTGCAGGGACCTCGGCCTGCACTGGTGATGGCAGTTGCCCCACAACAGCGGTCACAAATGTGAACTCAGCCAGATGGTTTGCACTAAGCAGACACAAAGGATGGCCTGAGGATCAGAGAGGGACCAACGTCCTCACACATAGCTACTGTAGGACTGAGTCAAAAATTTTAGGACACTGTCACATCATTCTGGGGGTATGCTTCCACAGCATTGCTCTTCTCCAATCATACAGAAAGAAGCCATCAGTCCACCACTTTTCAGGGGTACTTTGCCCTTTTGTTTTTGTAAAGCTGCATGGAAGTAGTAGGTAAATGAATGTGGCTCAGAGAAGTTAAATGAAACGACTGTGCACTGGGTTTGTGTAGTTTCCTTCCTGTCACATTCAAACCCATCAGCAGCCCAGTCCAAGCACACACTGGGCTAGGTTAGCAAGCTCATCAGGCATGCTATCCTCGCCTTCTGACTTCCTCTTGGAAATAAAAACTGTGGCCCTAATGAGAATTAATTAGGGCTGGGGGTGGAGAGAGGGGATCCATCGTGGTTTTGTTTGTATTGTTTGTTTTCTGTAAACCCATGCAGGGGGAAAAAAAAATCATATTACTTCTCCATGCAATATAGTAAACGTAATAAAAAATGAACACATGGTAATTAGCTTCTCCATTAAGTATACCAAGCATAGACAATAGCAATTGTGCAGTGCTGATTACAGACATTATCCTTGCCTGGATTTTTTTTTTTTTTTCCCATCATTCAATCAACACTGCTAAATAGAAACTTCAGTGTTCAATATTATAAGACACTAGTTGGCAGTTATACAAAGATGCCTTACACAATGTCATCTGGCTGCTTGCCTGATTCTCGTATTACCTTCCTGTCTTCCCTTATACACTAATACGCATGGCTGATTAGAAGAAAAATGCAGAAGCTGCTTCCTTCTCTTCTTGCTTTTTTCTCCAGCTTCATGTCTTGAGGGAAAAAAGGAATCACATTTGCTAATTTCAGCAGCAGTGCTTAACCTGGGAATGGAACAATTCCCTTTCAATTCCACATTAGTTATAATTCATACACAAACACTGCCTTGCACCAGACTAATTGGGCAGTCTTTAATTCCACTCTGAGAGAAATGTTGATTACTGTTGTACTGAAGTCCTCTACCAGCTTCAGTAAAGAGACCCTCAGAGTTCAAAATAAACATTTTCAGGGGTTGTACAGTATCCAGGGGTTAGATATCTGGAAATAGGATTTCAGACTCAAAATCCCAGAAGTTCAAATGACTCTGGAAAATGTCTAGAAACTCCTTAAGTGACTGCTTTTGGGTGGATTTGCTGATATCAGCAGACCACTTGGGGAGTCGCAGTACAGTTTATGCCAGTTTCTTTAGGAGGATAAGCTTTCTCACAGGACAAATTTTTTCACACTGAAAAACTATGGTCTTCTGTATCCTTGTTTACACATATCTGGTTTACTCTTTGATTTCTTATGGTAAAGCTATACCAAGGCAGGTGTTGTACATCCAGGTTTTTCTTACAGGCCTTCACTTTCCCCCAGATATTTTATCCAGGTTGAATTTGAAGCCTGGTCAGGTGTTCAGGATTTCCAGATGTCTAGCAGCCACATTAGTGCTCCTTCTTCTACGTATCTGAAAATCCTGGGTCACTGGGCATACATATGGACAAACCTTATAGCAGAATATAAGTGCCCAGGATGCCTGAGACAGATGTCCATGTGCAAATCATCTTCACAGCAAACACATCACAGGTCAAATAACTGGTGAGAGCACACTATCAGTGGACCTTTTAGGAAAAGCATGGGGAAAAAAGGTGGGAGCTTGATGTTAGGGATAGGAATCTTTCGACATTCTTAATTCATATACTTATACATAGCTATAGATCATCTACAGACTGACATCTTACCTTGCTATTTAGCAACTGGTTCTGGAAACATACTAGCTTATGAAAATGCAGGTTCTGTAACAAGTGACCCGAGCACATGCAGGGCAGCTGGACCTGTGTCCAACAGGATCTCTTCTCTGAGGACTGGACAGTAAACACTGCAACCAGTCAGCAATAGAAAACTTAAAAAACAATTTTCCCAATTTTTTCGATCACCATAACAAATATAGATGGAATTAGTCTAAGAATTTGAGGAGAGACCTTCAAATTCACATGTGTCTATGTATATATATATATATATATGTAAATAAATGCATACATAAAAAATCACATACTAAGCTATGTTGGTATATATTAAAATGTGTGTGTGTTGCACAGACAGGAGAAATTGTAGGCACAATGGATAGTCACTGCTCCCACACTTGTGGTCCTTCAAATCACGGGGCCAGGCAGCCCAAGGTCTATCAGTATTGTTCGAGGCTGAGGAAAAAAAAAAACCATTGAATGCCTCCGCCTCTTCCTCATCCCTACTAGTCAGCTCACCACCTTCGAGAAGTAGCAGTCCACTCCTACAAACCAAGACTTTCCAAGAGCTGCTCGTCACTGCAGTATGATATTCCCAGCTGATGTCTGGGAACCTGAAATCTCCCATCGAGACAAAGGCTACCACTCCAGGAATTTCTCCTAATTGCCTGCAGAGCAACTCATTGGTGCTTACATTCTGGCTGGGTGATCAGTGGTAGACACCCACTACAACCTCCCCTTTGTTTTCCAGCCCCCTAACCTGCAACCAGAGGCTCTCAACCACATCATCACTAATGGTAAGGGCTGTACAATCAAACCTCTCCCTTGTGTGCAGAGTGCGACCTCCAGCTCGCCTGCCCTGCCTACTGCTCCTGAACAGCCTGTAGCCCTCCATCCCAGCACTCCAGCCATGGGATGCATTCCACCAAGTGTGAACGCCTTCAGAGTCAGGACGCGCTTGCCTGTGTTCAGAGGGAAATTCATGCCTTTTCATTTGTGCCCACTGGTTCTCGTGCTGTCAGTGGTCACTGCTGAGAAAGGTCTGGCTCCCTCCCATCCAGCATACACACACAGAGGCACCTTGCCCTTAAAATGGAAGCAGAGCAGAAAACTGCAAGAAGAAAGGGAAAAGGGGTCAGGGGAAGCATTCTGTTTCGGTGCTACTTGCTGACCTCAAAATGCCGCCCCGCTGCCTCTGCATCTGAGGAGGCAGCAACCTGCTACCCGCCCGCATGCCCCAGCAAAGTGTTGCACAGACACTCACAGACAGACGGCTGGCTAAAACAAACTAATTTATTGTCATGTTTGCGTCGCAGGATTACAATAACAGGATTACAAGCAGTATCGGGATCCTCAGCTGCAGTGGCATCTCCAGCTGGACCGGCGGACATTCCCCACACGCCGGTGATGCTGAGCTCCCCTCGGGCGGTGTCGTGTCCGTGCCCAGCTTGCTCAGAGCTGCGGCACGCACTCCCCAGGCAGTCTCTGGGGTGAGCAGATTCTCTGGGCCAGTGTCCACAGTTGTCCCTCGGGCCCCACCGTTGAGAGATGAGAAGAGATCCTCAGGGTCTCAGGTACGGGTGGAAAAGCCTGTGACCACCAGGTGATGGGTGCAGAGCTGCAGACCTCTGAGGTGGAAACTGTCCTGCTGGGTGTGCCTGGCCGTGTGCCTGCAAAGCAGCATCTCGACAGCAGCGTGGCTCTCTGGCCGTGGCGTGCTGCTGGTGAAGCTGGCCTCCCTCCGCCTACTCAAGGCTCAGCCTTGCTGTCCCGCCACACCTCAAAAATCATCTCAGTGCAGATGTCCATCTTGGAGGCGGTTGTCAGCTGGAACCTGCAGGACTTGGAGGAGGGCAGCAGCGTTAGCTGGCAGTGGCTCGACTCAGGCAAAAGCAGCCAGGCTTTTTTTACTACTATTTGGGCCCAGCAGACAATTTTCACCACGTCTAAGCAGGAGTGTGTGCAGAGGGTGTGGAGGAGGGGCGACCTCTGGTCCTCCGGCAGCTGGTCCTCGGGGTGGTGGAGAAAGCACAGTGTGTCTCCCAGCAGCTGCTGCCTCAAGCACACGCACTCCAGCCCCACACGGATGCTGGGCTGCTCTTCTGGCAGCTGCCCCGTGGTGTCCGGCTCCAGGGTGAAAGAGTGCCCGGGGGGTGGCCGCAGGAGCACAGGCAGGCGGTAGGTGATGCTGTTCCCGTGCACACTCCAGGTTTCACGGGCACCGTCCTCCCCAGTGGCTGGGTACAGCTCTGGCATGAAACTCCTCTTGCACAGTATCTGGCAGGCCTTGAGGAGGTCACCCACCAGCTCCTTCAGGGCCTCGCACGTGTCAGACAGGTCCTGCATTGGCGGTGGGGTGGGCACAGCCATAGAGCTGACACCGCTGTGTGCACCATGGAGGTCTTCCTCCTCCCTGTCATCCTCCTTTCTGTCCTGCTCACTGCGGCTGCCAGAGGCAAGCTTCATTTTCCTGACCAGCCAGCAGACACTAGCGAGCAGCACCAGGGCCCCTGCAACAGTCCAAAGCGGCCACTGCTGCAACGTGGGAAGGAACGTGCCCCTGCTCCGGTCAACCTCCTGCATCACCCGAGTCGTCTGCTCATCCAGATACGCCTTACGCTGACGCATCCGCTCGTCCGTGGCCGTATCTCTGTGGTGAAGGCCCTTCTGCGTGGGCTGCATGGCCAGTATAGCCAGGACGAGGGTGAATGTCACAGCCATGGCCTAGAGGAGGTGGGAGAAAAGGGGGCTGAGCAGGGCTGGGTGGGAGGGAGCGCGGGGCTGGGGGAGCGGGGCAGGAGCCGGCTGGAGCTGGGGGCCGGTAGGAGAGGGGGTGATGGAGGTGCGAGGGAGCAAGGGCAGGGTTTGTGAGCACTGTACCGGCGGGAGCCGCGGGCTGTCCCCATAGAGTCTCCCGAGGCCCCATCCCTGCCACAGGACAGCGTCCCATGGAGCCACGGGCACGCGTCCCATCCCCAAAGCCGCTCTGGGCACCTGCCCCCAGCGGGAGCCCCCAGCAGCTCTGCCGCAGCCCCGAGGGCGGTACCGTGCCCTGCCCTGAGGGGCTCGCCTCTCGCTCTGGGTTAGAAAGGCCCTGGGCATCTGCCCCGTCCCCCACCCAGCCCAGCCTTCCCCCTGCATGCTGCACTCACCGAGCGCCGAAGGCAAACTGCAGTGGGGCTGCCTGGTGATGTCCCTAAAGACAGCTCCCATTGTGACACATCCTCGGTGATGTCACAGCCGCCGGGACAACATCACCCACCCAGCAAGTTCCAGTTGCTTCTGAGAAGCAGCTTTCAGATAATACAAACCCAAGCTCCTGCTTCATCTCAGGTAGTAAGGAAATACTTGAAATACATTCAAGTAAGTCATTTTTAAACCGACCATCCTTATTTTTAGTTCCCTAAATTGGATTCAGGATTCATCTCGCCAGATACTAACAGTCAATATCATACATGCTTACTTCTTCCCTTCTGTCAATCTTCTCAATGTCCGTGCACCTTCATTGGCTGGTGGAATATTAAAAAAGAGTTTATAAATTTTACAAACTGGAGGGTAAAGAGTTTTGACTTATTTGTGCTTTCCAGCTGGGACCACCACAAGTACTGTGAAAATAGAGTTGTCAGTGATATAGCTGCAATCCAGAGGGAATATGCCGGAAAGCTCAGGAGAAAGACCTTCCCTCCAAATTTTCCAGCCTGACTTGCTGGAACTGGGAGCTTTAGACGACCGAGGTAATATTACAGGAAACAGCAGTTCTGGTGTCTTAACTGTTCTGTTCCCCCTCTCCCCCATTTCTTGAACATCTCCCAGTGAATTCATAGACTTTCTTCTGTCCGTCAAAGAGTCTAAATCTTTGATGACCTTTGTCTAATCCTAATCTTAAACTTTGGGCTTTCTTTTTTAATTTACAAACAGAAATAGTCCGTCCTTTCCTCACAGGCAATATTTTAAGGCTTTGGGGTATTATTTATGATCATTCCTATAATTTTATCTGGAACTTGTCACAATTGTTAGCAAACTTACGGAACACTTGACTTCACACCAAGTGATAAATAAATGCTTTTTTCCTGTAAGGTAATGAAACTTGCTCTCTGCGCTGTATCCATTAAGATTTAAACAAACATTCTTTGGCACGTCACAAACACTTTTACCAGCAGAATAATAACATTTCCTCTGATTAAAGTTTGGCTATCTTACAGGTCATTGATTAACAGGAAAAAATTACGATGACTTACAAGGAGGGAGTGGATATTAAATAGATCCCAGATTTGGCAAACACTCAAATTTTTCTTTTTTTATAAGGGATATTTTCCTGGTCAAAGATGGAAAATCGGAACCAACCAATTTTTTTATAGACGTTTTCTTTCACTCACAGATATGTGTGTTTAAATACAAGTTTGTTTAACTCTCACTAATTCTTCTGCTAAATCCAATATCCTTGCAAGCTAGCTGCAAGGTTTTTGTATTAATCAGCCACTTCATAACTCCAGAGACATTCCCCTCCCACCTGATCATCCTTTTCTCCCTCTTTTTCCTGCTAAACCTCCATGTACATTTGGGATTGGCTGTCTCAGTAATGCTTCATCATCTCCTGAGACACAGCCTTTGTTTGCTCAAAAGTCTTTTAAATGCACTCACAGGTGAGTATGCACTAGGCTACAGATATTATACTGACCTACTTGGCAACAACAGAAACAGACAGAAAGTCCTTAACAACTTTTCTAAATGAAGGTGCCAGAACAAGAGGTGTTATTCTAGCATTAACCTTATTCTAGCAGGTGGGAGTTAAAATAATGTCCTCATTTTTCATCAGTGATCTCCAGTTTATCCATCTGCAGGTGGCACTTGTTGGCATATTGTGGAAGCAGTTTTGGAAACAGGACTTAATAACCCTCAAACCCATAGAAGAATCCCGTTCAGTGACATTTCCCTCTGTGCATTTATTCCTCGAGATCTATCATTTAGCCAGGGCTTAATCCCATTTCATGTATTCAATACTGATAATTACAACAACTAATTTTTTACGTAAGTGCCATGCAGTGCTAAGGCAAATGTGTTAAAGAAGCCTATCCATCTACCTTGTTAAACAAAATTTAAATTAAAAATAAAAAATACATCAGGTTTGTTTCACAAAACCTCTGTCATAAAATCATATTGTTTCATATTTACATATTTTATCCTTTATCTTTTTTTTTCTTTTCAGATTTAATCTTTCCCATATTCTCTGCTCTTCCGACTTGTACTGATGGCAGGTTAGCCGTTCTTTATGCGATCTGTGCTAGCCCTCTTGCTTTTTTGAGTGTTATCGTAGAATTAGTATTCTTTCAGCCATCAGTCTTTTCCCTGTTTTTTCATGATACTTTCTAGCCAGGTTTTTTGGAGATCTTGGAAAAGTTCTCTTTTTGAACATTTATCTTTCATAGACACGACCATCTTCCTTAGTCACTAATACGCTGGACAGCCATTCCTAGCACTAATGCAATGAAGTACCAAATTCTCCAGAGCCTGTTTGCCTTTAGCAGTCAGAGAAAGTGTCAAATATTTCATAGGCCATCTGCATTAAAATGTGTGTGTGGCACAGACAGGAGAAATTTTAGGCCACCTACAAACCTTCTAACTTTGTGACTGCTACGCTTATGCAAATGGTATGATATACAGGCAAAGAAAAGATCTAGAAACTAAGTGCTGGGTAAGTGGAGATTCTCCTTGAAATATCTATTTCTTCAAAATATGTGCCTGTGAAGGTAATTTCTGTGGCCAGAAGATGAGGTCTAGGATTGCTAAGCACTGCAGCAGACAGCTTCAGCTGCTGCTTTAGCCTGCATTGGATGGCACAGGAAAGTTGGGCTGCGGTTGCCTCTGCTCATCTGCACAAATGTGCTTTCCTGTGCAAATGGTTACATCTTTAAATTAGCTAATACTTAGAGCAAATTTCTTCAAAGAGCCTTTCAAATCTGCATCAGTATTTACTTCAGTAATGCATTTTGAAGCTTCCTGCAGTCTTTTCATGGTGAAATATCCTGCTCTTGTACATCTTACAGTAATCTTATTAAGTGATTTGCACCTCTGATTTCTTAAGTCAATACATGGTGTAACATGACATTGAATTACGTCTGACCTTTCTGTTCCCTCAAAACCACACTTCGACACAGAGGTATGTGCATTTTACAGTAGATATCGTTTACTTTCAAATGTGGTCACAAGAAGCCAAAGGTTGCCAGTATTACCTACCTTATCTGCAAAAGCAGCTGGTAAATGCATGAATACCCAGATTGTTATAGTCATTTTTCTTCTCCTTATTTTCAAGCTAAAATAACGTTATAGCTTATAAACTACAAACAAATAAGGCAATGAACTCAGATAATGCTCAGGGTTGGGTACCTTGACACAAATTAAGCGCAGTCGTTTAAGATCTGTAACAAAATCTGGCATTTTGCCAGTTTGCCAGCCACTAAATTAAGGGTCATTTAAGCTGTGGTTGAGATTTTTGTTTGTTTGTTTTAAAGAAATAAAGAACTACTTTGAATTCTTGAGCCTAAATCATTAGAAGACACTTGTTTGTGGTAAAAGAGGTATTTTTGTATTAAGCTGGCATGGGTGCTACACCCTGACAGACTGTTTTCACACTGTGAAGCAGAATCTTTTGGACAAAGTTTAGCACAAGGCTCTAACGTATCAGACCAGAGACGAAAATGCAGCTAGATAACACCATGGGATAACACTGAAATATTAGTTAGGAGGAAAGTTAAGTGCTGGCAGCCTCAGTGCATCAGGCTGGGGTTTTATGAACATCAGGGTGGACTGAAGGACTCACCAGTGCCAGCAGGCAAAGCATGGCCCTTTCTTTTTTTCCCTGCCACACAGACCTCCCCCTCCTGACACTGAAAAGGAAAGCACTATCAGCCATTTTTACACCTTCCTTTTAAAAAGGTTTTGTCCTGTGCCCTGTGCTCTGCGGCGGTGGAGCAGAGGCTGTCCCAGCTGTGAGCAGAGCTGCCTGACTCTTCTTCACCCTAGACCCCAGCTTAGGTCACACACCACTAAAGGAGCCATCCCCTGTGCAGGCAGAACCAGCATCCACTCTGATTCACTCACTTTTTCCTCCCTGTCCCAGCACGCTCTGAACATAGGTGACTGATGGGAGAAGGGACATAAGGACTGTAATTCCAGCTCTGTGCCAGGCAGGAACTTCTTTGTTCCTGGAGAAATGGAGTAAACACAACATTGATAACAGGGAGATGCAGTGCTACAGCTCGTAATAATAAAAGAGGCTTCACCGTATGAAACGACCACGTTTTACATCTGTATCATCTAAATCAGGTTGGTTTAAATGCTAATGCTTTCAGTTCTGCGACACATTTTCCCCTTAGTTTAATATCGCCTTGGTAGTGCGACCTCTAAGCTTTTTTCACAAAACCCCTTTCTCCCGTCTTTTGGTGAGAGAAAATTAAGAATAAAGCTCCTGTGTAGCAGGAACCAGGGTATGAATAAGCTCGTTCAGAACGTAGTAGTGAATTTTGCCCAATTTGCATGAATTTCTCAGTGTATTTTGTACATAGACCCAGAGCTTTGTATGTATTGTAATTAAATCGCAGTGTATAGAGTGCTGGCTCCCATTGTTAATGTTAGCAGTGCCATAAAGTCAATGGTAGGCAACACAAAACTGAAGGAAATTTACCTCAGTGTTGTTTTTTCTAATTTATATATAACTCACTTGGTCCCATGCTCTTTCCTGAAAGGTCTTCCTTTGCCAGCAGGGCTGATAAATCTTATGGCCTGAAAAACTAAAAGAAAAATATATCACAAATGTGCTAAATTATTAATTTGAGTAATAGGTTTGATTTAATTTAATCTACTTTGCCTCTCAGGATATTTCTAAGATTACTTTTTTTTTGCATAATTGAGTAAGTGCAAAGAACAGAATGGTGAATTGCACAGTTGTTTTTATTTTGTTATGCCATTTCTTATTCCTTCGCCAACTAACCTGCTCAGACTCTCCTTCTTTCTTCATTTTTATGTTTTATTTTTTACATTTGTGCCTTTAGATTCAAGTGTTACATTTACACTGCAAGTACACAGCACCTAACACATCAGGGCACTAACCTATGACTGTTCCTTGTAATTTAAATGCATTATTGCAGAACTTATAGCAATTGTTGGTTTTATTAAGGAACAAATGCTCTTTGGCATTTATGTTCATTAGATATATTATTTTGTTTCAGTCATTGTATAATGTATTCATGAGTAACGATTTCATTACCCTGGTCACCACTTCACTGAGACATTAACAGACATTCTTCCTCTAAGAGTATAGTTTGGTAAGCAACCAACCGATAATACATCAACTAGAGGAAACGTAGTCGAGAGGACAGAAACTCCTGTATGGCTGGCAGCTATAGATATACCTTTGAAAGCAAATTTGCAGTTGGACGAGATAAACCATGCAGTTTGCTGTAGCCCCAGGCCCAGTTTTTCATCTAAATCATAGTGCTTGCTCAGCATTTGCCATAAAGCATGCGTTCATGTGGGATTTCAGCAGAAATGTACCAAGAAGCTCACTCCACCAGGAGGTGTCAAACTGGATTCAAGCTAAAGCAAATGAAAGTTTGTCATTTTAGCTTTTAATAAGGCAAGGGAGTAAAAAACATGCCAGAATATGTGTCATCTAAGTTAAAGACTGGCTAATTGCAATGAACTGAACATGGGAGTAGGATGCTAAATTGAACTATGTCTTAGTTAAAAGAAAAGTTGGCAAAAGGCAGCCAATGCTGTTATTCTTAGTCACCATTACCATGATGGTTTACTCGCCATAACCAGCCACAGGGAAAAACGACCTTGGGAGTGAGGAACTGGTCAGGGATCAAGTCTGGGTTCAGTTTGCTGTTCTGCCACAGGGGCTGCACGTGACAGGATTAGATGGTAATATCCTGGCTCACAACTGCAGGCGATTTTTCTGAAAGAAACAGGAAATAAACAGATACTGAATAGCAATTCAGTGTAAGCAGGGCTGATTGTGTGTGCAAGAATTATATATATGTTACATATATATATAATGCATATATATATACATATGCTAGAATACTTACTCAGTATATACAAAACCAGGCTTTGCCTCAGATGAACCCACATGAATGAAAAGCCTTAACAGTGGTATAAAAAAAGTGGTATAATTCTGTCCTATCAACTTGGACACCGAGATAGAGTGTCTTTTCAAGTTCTATGACCATCAACAATAGCCCAGAAGCCCTGATTTCAGCTGGGAAATATAAGCAGGGCTACCATATGGATTAGAACAGATGAGATCAGAACAGAACAGAACAGAATAGAAAGCAATAGGACTATGTCAGTTGGAAGGGACCTACAACGATCATCTAATCCAGCTGCCTGACAAATTCAGGGCTGAACAAAAGCTAAAGCATGTTCTTAAGGGCATTCATTGTCCAAATGCCTCTTAAGCACTGACAGCCCTGGGGCATCAGCCACCTCTCTGGGGAGCCTGTTCCAGTGTTTGACCACCCTCTCGGCAAACAAACGCTTCCTAATGTCCAGTCTAAACCTACTGTGGCCCAGCTCTGAACCATTCCCATGTGCTACCACTGGATACCAGGGAGAAGAGCTCAGCACCTGCCCCTCCACCTCCCCTCCTCAGGAAGCTGCAGAGAGCAATGAGGTCACCCCTCAGCCTCCTTTTCTCCAAACCAGACAAAGCCAGCTGCTCCTCACGGGACACTCCTTCCAGCCCTGTCACCAGCTTTGTTGCCCTCCTCTGGACACACTCGAGCACCTGAACATCCTTCTTAAGCTGGGGGGCCCAGCACTGCACACAGTACTGGAGGGGAGGCCGCCCCAGCGCTGAATACAGCAGGACATCACATCCGTGACTGGCTGGTTACACCGTGTTTGCTGCACGCCGGGACGCGGGTTTCTCCCTTGGCTGCCCGGGCACACCGCTGACTCATACCGAGCCTGCTGCCCACCGGCCCGCAGCCCCCTTTCTGTGGAGCTGCTCCCCAGCCACTCCTCTCCACGTTCATACTTGAGCCCAGCATTGCTCCAGCCCAGGTGCAGAATCTGGCATGTGGACTTGTTCCATTTCATCCCATTATTAGTTGCCCAATGCTCCAATCTACCTAGATCCCTCTGCAAGGCCTCCTGTCCCTCAAGAGAGTCAACAGCATGTTGCAGTTTGGTATCACCAGCAAACTTGCTAAGGGTGCATTCAACTCCTGCACCCAGACCACTGATAGATGTACGGAACAGGACCGGCCCTCAATTCAAACCCTGAGGAACACCACTGGTGACCAATCACCAGCCAGATGTACCCCCATTCACTACAACCCTTTGAGCTCTGCCCTTCAACTGGTTCCTCACCCAGCACATCGTAAACCATCTCATCCCACAGCTGGACAACCTGTCCAGAAGGATGCTGTGAGGGACAGTATCTAAAGCCTTACTGGAATCCAGAAAAACAACAACAGAAAAAAACCAAAAAAACAACAGACTTCCCTTCACCCACGAGTCGGGTGACCTTATCCTACAGAATACCAAATGAGTTAAACAGGACTTTTCCCCTTGTGAAACCCGTGTTGACCGGGCCTGAAAATTGTGTTGTTCTTTACATGCCTTTCAACAGGACCCAGCACCATCTTCTCCATCATTTTCCCAGGAGCTGAGGTTAGACTAACAGGTGCGTAGCTCCCTGGGTCTTCCCTCACACCCTGCTTGTAAACTGGAGTAACACTGGCTAGCTTCCAGCCAGCAGGGACCTCCCAGACTCCCAGGGCCTTTGGCAGGGGATCAAGAGGGGTCCTGCCATAATGTCCACTAGCTCTTTCAGTACTCTGGCATGAATCCCATCAGGCCCTGTGGACTTGTGCACATTCACTGATACAGCTGGTCCTTTACGGTTTCAGTTTTCACAAATGGATAGTCACTGCTCCCACACTTGTGGTCCAAATCACGGGGCCAGGCAGCCCAAGGTCTATCAGTATTGTTCGAGGCTGAGGAAAAAAAAAAACCATTGAATGCCTCCGCTTCTTCCTTATCCCTACTAGTCAGCTCACCACCTTCGAGAAGTAGCAGTCCACTCCTACAAACCAAGACTTTCCAAGAGCTGCTCGTCACTGCAGTATGATATTCCCAGCTGATGTCTGGGAACCTGAAATCTCCCATCGAGACAAAGGCTACCACTCCAGGAATTTCTCCTAATTGCCTGCAGAGGAACTCGCTGGTGCTTACATTCTGGCTGGGTGATCAGTGGTAGACACCCACTACAACCTCCCCTTTGTTTTCCAGCCCCCTAACCTGCAACCAGAGGCTCTCAACCACATCATCACTAATGGTAAGGGCTGTACAATCAAACCTCTCCCTTGTGTGCAGAGTGCGACCTCCAGCTCGCCTGCCCTGCCTACTGCTCCTGAACAGCCTGTAGCCCTCCATCCCAGCACTCCAGCCATGGGATGCATTCCACCAAGTGTGAACGCCTTCAGAGTCAGGACGCGCTTGCCTGTGTTCAGAGGGAAATTCATGCCTTTTCATTTGTGCCCACTGGTTCTCGTGCTGTCAGTGGTCACTGCTGAGAAAGGTCTGGCTCCCTCCCATCCAGCATACACACACAGAGGCACCTTGCCCTTAAAATGGAAGCAGAGCAGAAAACTGCAAGAAGAAAGGGAAAAGGGGTCAGGGGAAGCATTCTGTTTCGGTGCTACTTGCTGACCTCAAAATGCCGCCCCGCTGCCTCTGCATCTGAGGAGGCAGCAACCTGCTACCCGCCCGCATGCCCCAGCAAAGTGTTGCACAGACACTCACAGACAGACGGCTGGCTAAAACAAACTAATTTATTGTCATGTTTGCGTCGCAGGATTACAATAACAGGATTACAAGCAGTATCGGGATCCTCAGCTGCAGTGGCATCTCCAGCTGGACCGGCGGACATTCCCCACACGCCGGTGATGCTGAGCTCCCCTCGGGCGGTGTCATGTCCGTGCCCAGCTGCTCAGAGCTGCGGCACGCACTCCCCAGGCAGTCTCTGGGGTGAGCAGATTCTCTGGGCCAGTGTCCACAGTTGTCCCTCGGGCCCCACCGTTGAGAGATGAAAGGAGATCCTCAGGGTCGCAGGCATGGGTGGAAAAGCCTGTGACCACCAGGAGACGGGTGCAGAGCTGCAGACCTCTGCGAAGAGGGTCCCCGCGGAGAGTCGGCCAAGTCATGACAATCACACCAATATGGCTACATGCCGTGCTCACTTTATTAAACAAACAGGTCATATTTAGAACTTAGACCAACCGCTCACCTGACTTTACACACAGGTGATTGGATAAAGGTTTCTGGTCATGCGGGCATCCGTGTCGCTCACTGGTGAGCATGCTGCAGGCGCCAGATCAGAATGTGCCGATGAGAGTGTGTTGTTTTGTGGTTCCCAGGACTTGCTCTGTACCTGGCTTCTTATTTGTGCACAGCTTGTTTTCTTTCTCACACTGTTTGTTCCAAGGACGATTTAAAGTTGCTCTGCAACTTCAACTAGCAGGCCTGGGTTGTCCAACCCCGACAATGGTAATATATGTCCCCGGTCCTTTAAAAATCTCTTTACATATCCCCCTTTTTCTTTTGTGGCAACCCATGTCTGTTTCACAATAGATGTTAAACCTTTCTTCAGACAAGAAAATAAACAGCTAAAAACTAAAAATATTATAACAGTGGTTATAACAAAGCGTATTCCTTCCATCAATAACATCTTTAGCCAACCTGTTATCCGCAATCCTCTCAACCATTCATCGAAGGGATTATCATCAGCAAGAATATGCTTCATGTTTCCCTGCAGTTGTGACAACTTCTTGTGCATTGATATGGAATGATCAGAAAGGTTCATACAACACATCCCTTCAAATCCTCACAACCATGTCCATGTGCTAATAACAAATAATCTATTGCAGCTCTATTTTGTAACATAGCGTGCCTAACACTATCTACATCAAGCAATAGCAAACTTAAAATCTATGATGTAAGATTAAATTGTTTGTCTCCCCAGCACGCTAACCTTCATATATTCTTAGCATTTAATGCTGCCATTGCCTCCGGCATAAATATGGAGGCTAGGACATTTGCAGTTACAGACTGTAGATCGACTCGGTCATTACATGCTTCATCAAAGGTGCGCAGTGTCCTCCATGATCTATGAGATTGTTGAGCTCTTTTCAATAAGTCTTTCATATGTGGAGCAAAGTCAAACGCCCTAAATAACATGGTCCACCGACAGGATACAAAGGAATCCCTGGCCACGCTCTGTCCCCACATATCAAAAAGACTCCCGGTGGCAACTGATAACCCCCTGATACATCTATACGGAAACCCCCAGTTTTCAGTTCACCCCAAATAGGTGAACCGGTTAGATTTTGAAACCCTGTATAAAACCCCCGTTCACCTTGACGTGTTAGCCATAACTGCCACAGGCCACCAAACCAAATTACTCCAGTGCCATTCACGGGTTGAAGTGGTGATGACATGTGGGTACAGTCTGCCATACCAGTTGCAGTATCATTAATATATTCAACAGGTACAACGCTAGCCAATAGGTCTAACTCCTGCAAAAGTAAATGATGTGGCTGATTTAAATTCTCAATAACCATCATCTGCCACGCTGCATTATGCATAGAAGGCCAAACATATTGCCCATTTGGACTCATACATGTACCATTCTGATTGGAAGTCAGATCCACTGTTTTAACATTCCAAAAACCATCAAAATGTTTCATTCTCTTGCAGGGGAATACCAATTAAACAAGTTCTAAAGGGGTTGTCTGCTTGTTGCAGACTTAAACAGAAGTCTGTTACTCCCGTGATATTTGCCCATGTCACCCATATGTTTGTCCTAGGCAAGATGTCAAAAATACTTTGGCCACTGGGTAAAAAATTCAAGACCGTAAACCAAGTCCACCACTCAAACATGTTTAGTCCTACAGTTTCCACCTTTTTTTTTTTTTTTTTTTTTTTACTTTCCACCCCACAAATCTATGCTTTCACAGATTCTGATGATGTATACTGTCTCCAGTCAGCATGGTATTACACTAGTCGTATGCTTTCTCTTGCTTCATGCCCGGTTACTAATCAAACACATACAGTTTTTACACCATTTCCATTTAAACTTTGGCTTACAGAACCATTTTACCCCACATAGCATACATTGGCATAATACCTGCGGGTTACATCCCTTACAGCATAGACAGTTTATTCTGTCTGCTCGTTCTGAGTCTTCTCTCCCGTCTTCTGATCTTGACATACAGGTCGCACAAACTTGCTAGGGACCCATATAGGTCCTTTATCTGTGGAGATACAAAAATAACCTCTACCGATAAATAACACTGGATTAGGTCCTTCCCATACAGCTGAAGCCATATTTTTATACAAAACATTCAAACCAGGAACTGCAGTTGTTTGGTTCCCTCACGCTATTTGGTGATGTATAACAACAGGTGGTCCCTCTCTACCCTCCGTAAGGGAGAGATAGTTTAAGGTAAACAACACCTTAGTCAACCGTTTAGTTACACCTATGTCCTGCGATACTTTCTGTCTCTGAAGATAATCCTTCAGGGTACGGTTTGCCCTTTCAGCAACCGCTTGCCCCGTTGGGGAGTGAGGAATCCCCTTGACGTGTTTAATTCCCCAAGTTGTCATAAACCTAGCGACTCATTGACTACTATACGCTGGACCATTGTCTGTCTTTATTTCTACAGGTACTCCCACGACAGCAAAACAAGACATTAAGTGTCTCTCCACGTGTAATGCCTTTTCACTGGTTTGTGCAGTGGCCCATATAAAATGAGAATAGGTGTCAATCGTGACATGCACATACTTAAGCTTCCCAAAGTCAGGTATATGTGTTACATCCATTTGCCAAACCTGAAGTGCCTTCAGACCTTTTGGGTTAGTGCCCACCCCTAAACCAGGTCCATGATGACTGCATTGAGGACAGGAGCGAACAATACACTTTGCATCTGCTATGGGTATTTGATACTGTTGATGTAAAGACTTTGCATTTTGATGAAACATCTTGTGGCTGTTACAAGCTTCTTCAAACTTATTTGTTGGAGGAGTTATTGCCAGTCAGCTGACTGCTTCATCAGCTCTAGCATTACCTTCGCCCAAAGCAATGGTCCACTGATGACTTCTAATATGCATAATACAAAATTCATGTTTTCTCTGTCCAAGAGTACTACGCAGTTGTATAAACATTTCACCAAGATGTTGGTTCTTTGTCTCTCTCAACAAGGCATCTTCAATGCGCTGTACTACACCAACTACGTACAATGAGTCTGTAGAGGTGTACTGTTTCAGCTTCCCAATGTCCAACACACTGCTTTCAGTTCTAAGGTTTGAAGATTGTCCCATGGTTCACTGGTGATCACGTGTTTCTGCCACTGATTATCGGATTGCCAAACACACGCAGCCTTCTTCATCTTTCGTCCTGCATCTGTAAACACCGTTGGCCCTTCAACTGGTCTTTCTGAGCATAACGGTCTCGCAATCCACTGGTAATGTTCTAACATCTTCCAGAGAGGTTCTTTTGGCTTGTTGTTGTGTACAACACCTGTATAACCCATCAAGGCTTCCTGTATGGCTGTTGAATGTCTCAGGAGCCACTCATAATCATCACCACGGACTGGAATACTGATATCTGCCGGTTCAGTCCCACCAATTTCAACAATCCTGTCTCTTCCTTTTCTCACCATGGCCGCTACTGCTTCAGGACGACTTAAAATACGATGTCTGGGTTGCAATGGCAAAAACAACCATTCTAAATTGATCACTGTGTTTTCCCCCTTTTTCTTTTGCCATTGTAAAATAAGGGCAAAAGGTAAAGTGACAACATTACAAACCAAAAAAGATAACGGATGATTCGCCATTCGGCGACCACACCAGCCAGTCTGAATCTTGCGGGACACAACTTCTAGGGCAGCCCGCTGTTCTGGTGAACAAGTTCGAGGACTGTTGGCTTCGGTGCCATGCAACCAGGATCAGAATGGTTGCAAATCATCATTAGTGAGGCTCTTTGCATGTCATCAGGGTGTAAGAGAATCGTAAAGCAACAGTCTTTCAGGTCTATCACAACAATTTGCCAATTCTGAGAAATCATTGTAGGAGTTGGAAGACCAGGTTGCAACACTGCCATCGCTAAAATCTGATCATTAACCTTCCATAAATCATATCTCAGTTATGTGCATCAAGGTTATTAATCACTACTGGACAAGCTAACGAGCTAGTCACCTGCCAGTCACCCTCCAAAATAGCATCACGAACAACGCCAGACCAACACTGTAGAACTGGATCTTTTCTCGAGTTCAGCATCGGTGGGGTAGTTGGGCTAAATGGAGGAATTACAGGTACTGAAGTAGTAGGCAGGTTCATTTCAACTTGCTTTTCCAGGTTTCTTAATTTATCTATTACCTCTTGTAAGGATTTCTCTGTATTGTTATCACAAAGCTTCTCCTCGCCTTCCTCCTCAAATTCATCCGATGATGTTTCAGGAAGAGGAGGATGTGATATCGGACAGCACTTTTGCCTGCCCTGATGTGACCTACGAGCTGTAGCCACACTCCGTTTCGGTCTTGCTCCACCCACAGCTCCGACTGGTGCAGCAGGACTTGCTGCTTCACCTTCCTGGGAAGGCTCAACAGCCTCTTCCGGTTTCGGCTCAGTTACAACAGACCCCTGAGGAGTAACTTCCAGTTTGTCCACTGTCTTATCTAAAAACTCTTGCACAGTTGAACACGCAGGGGCAGACATACCCTTCATAGGACGGGTATGCCCAACTCCGAAAAATGTAGCCAAGAGAGAAGGCTTAGGTTCTGCTCTGTTGGCTTTTCTACCGCATCTCCTCCCAACGCTTCTATAGCTGCTGCCGCTACTTTTTTTTCCACCTTCATAGTTTCCAGAGTGTTAATTATAGACCACCGCATAGCTCCAAACGCTCTAGCTTCTTTTCCTTCTTTACCTCCCTCGATCGCAGTATCCCAGAGGCAATTTCCCACTTCTCTCCATTCCGTAATATTAAACAGTAACACGGGCTCGGGGATCTTACTCTTTTTTTGTGCCCAGCGAACTAATGTCCCCACTTCTGTTTCTTTAATGCTCTCTCCTCTCTTAAAGACGATGCTAGTTAACAGTTTAATTGCCGCTTCTAATTCCATCGCAGTCTTCCTAAGACCTCCCCCCTCTCACAGAAAGGGTATCAGCGGGGAGCCCCGCCACACTCATCATGGTCTTCCTTAGTGGCCTCCCCTCTCTCAGAGAGGAAATTAGCGGAGAGCCCTGCCGTGATTTACTCGTCGCGGTCTTAACTCCAGCGGGGGTGCTATCTGCAGCTCTACACCAAACTCTGGACTCCGCTTTCGACCTTCCAGGTTCCACCCGCCTCCAACCTCCAGCTCCCTAATCGGACAACTTCCCTTCAGGTCTGATGCACGGAGACTTCCGCATTTAAGCGAATAGCATTTAAGCTAAACCACATTTAAGCGAACCACATTTAAGCGAATAAATGGGTCCCTGTTCGGGCGCCAGACAAAGAGGGTCCCCCGCGGAGAGTCGGCCAAGTCATGACAATCACACCAATATGGCTACATGCCGTGCTCACTTTATTAAACAAACAGGTCATATTTAGAACTTAGACCAACCGCTCACCCGACTTTACACACAGGTGATTGGATAAAGATTTCTGGTCATGCGGGCATCCGTGTCGCTCACTGGTGAGCATGCTGCAGGCGCCAGATCAGAATGTGCCGATGAGAGTGTGTTGATTTTGTGGTTCCCAGGACTTGCTCTGTACCTGGCTTCTTATTTGTGCACAGCTTGTTTTCTTTCTCACACTGTTTGTTCCAAGGACAATTTAAAGTTGCTCTGCAGCTTCAACTAGCAGGCCTGGGTTGTCCAACCCGGACAATGGTAACGTATGTCCCCAGTCCTTTAAAAATCCCTCTTACACCTCTGAGGTGAAAACTGTCCTGCTGGGTATGACTTGCCATATGCTGCAAAGCAGCATTCTGTTTCGGTGCTACTGGCTGACCTCAAAATGCCGCCCCGCTGCCTCTGCATCTGAGGAGGCAGCAACCTGCTACCCGCCCGCATGCCCCAGCAAAGTGTTGCACAGACACTCACAGACAGACGGCTGGCTAAAACAAACTAATTTATTGTCATGTTTGCATCGCAGGATTACAATAACAGGATTACAAGCAGTATCGGGATCCTCAGCTGCAGTGGCATCTCCAGCTGGACCGGCGGACATTCCCCACACGCCGGTGATGCTGAGCTCCCCTTGGGCGGTGTCATGTCCGTGCCCAGCTTACTCAGAGCTGCGGCACGCACTCCCCAGGCAGTCTCTGGGGTGAGCAGATTGTCTGTGCCAGTGTCCGCAGTTGTCCCTCGGGCCCCACCGTTGAGAGATGAGAGGAGATCCTCAGGGTCTCAGGTACGGGTGGAAAAGCCTGTGACCACCAGGAGATGGGTGCAGAGCTGCAGACCTCTGAGGTGGAAACTGTCCTGCTGGGTGTGCCTGGCCGTGTGCCTGCAAAGCAGCATCTCGACAGCAGCGTGGCTCTCTGGCCGTGGCGTGCTGCTGGTGAAGCTGGCCTCCCTCCGCCTACTCAAGGCTCAGCCTGGCTGTCCTGCCACACCGCAAAAATCATTTCAGTGCAGATGTCCATCTTGGAGGCGGTTGTCAGCTGGAACCTGCAGGACTTGGAGGAGGGCAGCAGCGTTAGCTGGCAGTGGCTCGACTCAGGCAAAAGCAGCCAGGCTTTTTTTACGACTATTTGGGCCCAGCAGACAATTTTTTCCACGTCTAGGCAGGAGTGTGTGCAGAGGGTGTGGAGGAGGGGCGACCTCTGGTCCTCCGGCAGCTGGTCCTCGGGGTGGTGGAGAAAACACAGTGTGTCTCCCAGCAGCTGCTGCCTCAAGCACACACACTCCAGCCCCACACGGATGCTGGGCTGCCCTTCTGGCAGCTGCCCCGTGGTGTCCGGCTCCAGGGTGAAAGAGTGCCCGGGGGGTGGCCGCAGGAGCACAGGCAGGCGGTAGGTGATGCTGTTCCCGTGCACACTCCAGGTTTCACGGGCACCGTCCTCCCCAGTGGCTGGGTACAGCTCTGGCAAGAAACTCCTCTTGCACAGTATCTGGCAGACCTTAAGGAGGTCACCCACCAGCTCCTTCAGGGCCTCGCACGTGTCAGACAGGTCCTGCATTGGCGGTGGGGTGGGCACAGCCATAGAGCTGACACCGCTGAGTGCACCATGGAGGTCTTCCTCCTCCCTGTCATCCTTTCTGTCCTGCTCACTGCGGCTGCCAGAGGCAAGCTTCATTTTCCTGACCAGCCAGCAGACACTAGCGAGCAGCACCAGGGCCCCCGCAACAGTCCAAAGCGGCCACTGCTGCAACGTGGGAAGGAACGTGCCCCTGCTCCGGTCAACCTCCTGCATCACCCGAGTCGTCTGCTCATCCAGATACGCCTTACGCTGACGCATCCGCTCGTCCGTGGCCGTATCTCTGTGGTGAAGGCCCTTCTGCGTGGGCTGCATGGCCAGTATAGCCAGGACGAGGGTGAATGTCACAGCCATGGCCTAGAGGAGGTGGGAGAAAAGGGGGCTGAGCAGGGCTGGGTGGGAGGGAGCGCGGGGCTGGGGGAGCGGGGCAGGAGCCGGCTGGAGCTGGGGGCCGGTAGGAGAGGGGGTGATGGAGGTGCGAGGGAGCAAGGGCAGGGTTTGTGAGCACTGTACCGGTGGGAGCCGCGGGCTGTCCCCATAGAGTCTCCCGAGGCCCCATCCCTGCCACAGGACAGCGTCCCATGGAGCCACGGGCACGCGTCCCATCCCCAAAGCCGCTCTGGGCACCTGCCCCCAGCGGGAGCCCCCAGCAGCTCTGCCGCAGCCCCGAGGGCGGTACCGTGCCCTGCCCTGAGGGGCTCGCCTCTCGCTCTGGGTTAGAAAGGCCCTGGGCATCTGCCCCGTCCCCCACCCAGCCCAGCCTTCCCCCTGCATGCTGCACTCACCGAGCGCCGAAGGCAAACTGCAGTGGGGCTGCCTGGTGATGTCCCTAAAGACAGCTCCCATTGTGACACATCCTCGGTGATGTCACAGCCGCCGGGACAACATCACCCACCCAGCAAGTTCCAGTTGCTTCTGAGAAGCAGCTTTCAGATAATACAAACCCAAGCTCCTGCTTCATCTCAGGTAGTAAGGAAATACTTGAAATACATTCAAGTAAGTCATTTTTAAACCGACCATCCTTATTTTTAGTTCCCTAAATTGGATTCAGGATTCATCTCGCCAGATACTAACAGTCAATATCATACATGCTTACTTCTTCCCTTCTGTCAATCTTCTCAATGTCCGTGCACCTTCATTGGCTGGTGGAATATTAAAAAAGAGTTTATAAATTTTACAAACTGGAGGGTAAAGAGTTTTGACTTATTTGTGCTTTCCAGCTGGGACCACCACAAGTACTGTGAAAATAGAGTTGTCAGTGATATAGCTGCAATCCAGAGGGAATATGCCGGAAAGCTCAGGAGAAAGACCTTCCCTCCAAATTTTCCAGCCTGACTTGCTGGAACTGGGAGCTTTAGACGACCGAGGTAATATTACAGGAAACAGCAGTTCTGGTGTCATAACTGTTCTGTTCCCCCTCTCCCCCATTTCTTGAACATCTCCCAGTGAATTCATAGACTTTCTTCTGTCCGTCAAAGAGTCTAAATCTTTGATGACCTTTGTCTAACTTTAATCCTAATCTTAAACTTTGGGCTTTCTTTTTTAATTTACAAACAGAAATAGTCCGTCCTTTCCTCACAGGCAATATTTTAAGGCTTTGGGGTATTATTTATGATCATTCCTATAATTTTATCTGGAACTTGTCACAATTGTTAGCAAACTTACGGAACACTTGACTTCACACCAAGTGATAAATAAATGCTTTTTTCCTGTAAGGTAATGAAACTTGCTCTCTGCGCTGTATCCATTAAGATTTAAACAAACATTCTTTGGCACGTCACAAACACTTTTACCAGCAGAATAATAACATTTCCTCTGATTAAAGTTTGGCTATCTTACAGGTCATTGATTAACAGGAAAAAATTACGATGACTTACAAGGAGGGAGTGGATATTAAATAGATCCCAGATTTGGCAAACACTCAAATTTTTCTTTTTTTATAAGGGATATTTTCCTGGTCAAAGATGGAAAATCGGAACTAACCAATTTTTTTATAGACGTTTTCTTTCACTCACAGATATGTGTGTTTAAATACAAGTTTGTTTAACTCTCACTAATTCTTCTGCTAAATCCAATATCCTTGCAAGCTAGCTGCAAGGTTTTTGTATTAATCAGCCACTTCATAACTCCAGAGACATTCCCCTCCCACCTGATCATCCTTTTCTCCCTCTTTTTCCTGCTAAACCTCCATGTACATTTGGGATTGGCTGTCTCAGTAATGCTTCATCATCTCCTGAGACACAGCCTTTGTTTGCTCAAAAGTCTTTTAAATGCACTCACAGGTGAGTATGCACTAGGCTACAGATATTATACTGACCTACTTGGCAACAACAGAAACAGACAGAAAGTCCTTAACAACTTTTCTAAATGAAGGTGCCAGAACAAGAGGTGTTATTCTAGCATTAACCTTATTCTAGCAGGTGGGAGTTAAAATAATGTCCTCATTTTTCATCAGTGATCTCCAGTTTATCCATCTGCAGGTGGCACTTGTTGGCATATTGTGGAAGCAGTTTTGGAAACAGGACTTAATAACCCTCAAACCCATAGAAGAATCCCGTTCAGTGACATTTCCCTCTGTGCATTTATTCCTCGAGATCTATCATTTAGCCAGGGCTTAATCCCATTTCATGTATTCAATACTGATAATTACAACAACTAATTTTTTACGTAAGTGCCATGCAGTGCTAAGGCAAATGTGTTAAAGAAGCCTATCCATCTACCTTGTTAAACAAAATTTAAATTAAAAATAAAAAATACATCAGGTTTGTTTCACAAAACCTCTGTCATAAAATCATATTGTTTCATATTTACATATTTTATCCTTTATCTTTTTTTTTCTTTTCAGATTTAATCTTTCCCATATTCTCTGCTCTTCCGACTTGTACTGATGGCAGGTTAGCCGTTCTTTATGCGATCTGTGCTAGCCCTCTTGCTTTTTTGAGTGTTATCGTAGAATTAGTATTCTTTCAGCCATCAGTCTTTTCCCTGTTTTTTCATGATACTTTCTAGCCAGGTTTTTTGGAGATCTTGGAAAAGTTCTCTTTTTGAACATTTATCTTTCATAGACACGACCATCTTCCTTAGTCACTAATACGCTGGACAGCCATTCCTAGCACTAATGCAATGAAGTACCAAATTCTCCAGAGCCTGTTTGCCTTTAGCAGTCAGAGAAAGTGTCAAATATTTCATAGGCCATCTGCATTAAAATGTGTGTGTGGCACAGACAGGAGAAATTTTAGGCCACCTACAAACCTTCTAACTTTGTGACTGCTACGCTTATGCAAATGGTATGATATACAGGCAAAGAAAAGATCTAGAAACTAAGTGCTGGGTAAGTGGAGATTCTCCTTGAAATATCTATTTCTTCAAAATATGTGCCTGTGAAGGTAATTTCTGTGGCCAGAAGATGAGGTCTAGGATTGCTAAGCACTGCAGCAGACAGCTTCAGCTGCTGCTTTAGCCTGCATTGGATGGCACAGGAAAGTTGGGCTGCGGTTGCCTCTGCTCATCTGCACAAATGTGCTTTCCTGTGCAAATGGTTACATCTTTAAATTAGCTAATACTTAGAGCAAATTTCTTCAAAGAGCCTTTCAAATCTGCATCAGTATTTACTTCAGTAATGCATTTTGAAGCTTCCTGCAGTCTTTTCATGGTGAAATATCCTGCTCTTGTACATCTTACAGTAATCTTATTAAGTGATTTGCACCTCTGATTTCTTAAGTCAATACATGGTGTAACATGACATTGAATTACGTCTGACCTTTCTGTTCCCTCAAAACCACACTTCGACACAGAGGTATGTGCATTTTACAGTAGATATCGTTTACTTTCAAATGTGGTCACAAGAAGCCAAAGGTTGCCAGTATTACCTACCTTATCTGCAAAAGCAGCTGGTAAATGCATGAATACCCAGATTGTTATAGTCATTTTTCTTCTCCTTATTTTCAAGCTAAAATAACGTTATAGCTTATAAACTACAAACAAATAAGGCAATGAACTCAGATAATGCTCAGGGTTGGGTACCTTGACACAAATTAAGCGCAGTCGTTTAAGATCTGTAACAAAATCTGGCATTTTGCCAGTTTGCCAGCCACTAAATTAAGGGTCATTTAAGCTGTGGTTGAGATTTTTGTTTGTTTGTTTTAAAGAAATAAAGAACTACTTTGAATTCTTGAGCCTAAATCATTAGAAGACACTTGTTTGTGGTAAAAGAGGTATTTTTGTATTAAGCTGGCATGGGTGCTACACCCTGACAGACTGTTTTCACACTGTGAAGCAGAATCTTTTGGACAAAGTTTAGCACAAGGCTCTAACGTATCAGACCAGAGACGAAAATGCAGCTAGATAACACCATGGGATAACACTGAAATATTAGTTAGGAGGAAAGTTAAGTGCTGGCAGCCTCAGTGCATCAGGCTGGGGTTTTATGAACATCAGGGTGGACTGAAGGACTCACCAGTGCCAGCAGGCAAAGCATGGCCCTTTCTTTTTTTCCCTGCCACACAGACCTCCCCCTCCTGACACTGAAAAGGAAAGCACTATCAGCCATTTTTACACCTTCCTTTTAAAAAGGTTTTGTCCTGTGCCCTGTGCTCTGCGGCGGTGGAGCAGAGGCTGTCCCAGCTGTGAGCAGAGCTGCCTGACTCTTCTTCACCCTAGACCCCAGCTTAGGTCACACACCACTAAAGGAGCCATCCCCTGTGCAGGCAGAACCAGCATCCACTCTGATTCACTCACTTTTTCCTCCCTGTCCCAGCACGCTCTGAACATAGGTGACTGATGGGAGAAGGGACATAAGGACTGTAATTCCAGCTCTGTGCCAGGCAGGAACTTCTTTGTTCCTGGAGAAATGGAGTAAACACAACATTGATAACAGGGAGATGCAGTGCTACAGCTCGTAATAATAAAAGAGGCTTCACCGTATGAAACGACCACGTTTTACATCTGTATCATCTAAATCAGGTTGGTTTAAATGCTAATGCTTTCAGTTCTGCGACACATTTTCCCCTTAGTTTAATATCGCCTTGGTAGTGCGACCTCTAAGCTTTTTTCACAAAACCCCTTTCTCCCGTCTTTTGGTGAGAGAAAATTAAGAATAAAGCTCCTGTGTAGCAGGAACCAGGGTATGAATAAGCTCGTTCAGAACGTAGTAGTGAATTTTGCCCAATTTGCATGAATTTCTCAGTGTATTTTGTACATAGACCCAGAGCTTTGTATGTATTGTAATTAAATCGCAGTGTATAGAGTGCTGGCTCCCATTGTTAATGTTAGCAGTGCCATAAAGTCAATGGTAGGCAACACAAAACTGAAGGAAATTTACCTCAGTGTTGTTTTTTCTAATTTATATATAACTCACTTGGTCCCATGCTCTTTCCTGAAAGGTCTTCCTTTGCCAGCAGGGCTGATAAATCTTATGGCCTGAAAAACTAAAAGAAAAATATATCACAAATGTGCTAAATTATTAATTTGAGTAATAGGTTTGATTTAATTTAATCTACTTTGCCTCTCAGGATATTTCTAAGATTACTTTTTTTTTGCATAATTGAGTAAGTGCAAAGAACAGAATGGTGAATTGCACAGTTGTTTTTATTTTGTTATGCCATTTCTTATTCCTTCGCCAACTAACCTGCTCAGACTCTCCTTCTTTCTTCATTTTTATGTTTTATTTTTTATATTTGTGCCTTTAGATTCAAGTGTTACATTTACACTGCAAGTACACAGCACCTAACACATCAGGGCACTAACCTATGACTGTTCCTTGTAATTTAAATGCATTATTGCAGAACTTATAGCAATTGTTGGTTTTATTAAGGAACAAATGCTCTTTGGCATTTATGTTATTAGATATATTATTTTGTTTCAGTCATTGTATAATGTATTCATGAGTAACGATTTCATTACCCTGGTCACCACTTCACTGAGACATTAACAGACATTCTTCCTCTAAGAGTATAGTTTGGTAAGCAACCAACCGATAATACATCAACTAGAGGAAACGTAGTCGAGAGGACAGAAACTCCTGTATGGCTGGCAGCTATAGATATACCTTTGAAAGCAAATTTGCAGTTGGACGAGATAAACCATGCAGTTTGCTGTAGCCCCAGGCCCAGTTTTTCATCTAAATCATAGTGCTTGCTCAGCATTTGCCATAAAGCATGCGTTCATGTGGGATTTCAGCAGAAATGTACCAAGAAGCTCACTCCACCAGGAGGTGTCAAACTGGATTCAAGCTAAAGCAAATGAAAGTTTGTCATTTTAGCTTTTAATAAGGCAAGGGAGTAAAAAACATGCCAGAATATGTGTCATCTAAGTTAAAGACTGGCTAATTGCAATGAACTGAACATGGGAGTAGGATGCTAAATTGAACTATGTCTTAGTTAAAAGAAAAGTTGGCAAAAGGCAGCCAATGCTGTTATTCTTAGTCACCATTACCATGATGGTTTACTCGCCATAACCAGCCACAGGGAAAAACGACCTTGGGAGTGAGGAACTGGTCAGGGATCAAGTCTGGGTTCAGTTTGCTGTTCTGCCACAGGGGCTGCACGTGACAGGATTAGATGGTAATATCCTGGCTCACAACTGCAGGTGATTTTTCTGAAAGAAACAGGAAATAAACAGATACTGAATAGCAATTCAGTGTAAGCAGGGCTGATTGTGTGTGCAAGAATTATATATATGTTACATATATATATAATGCATATATATATACATATGCTAGAATACTTACTCAGTATATACAAAACCAGGCTTTGCCTCAGATGAACCCACATGAATGAAAAGCCTTAACAGTGGTATAAAAAAAGTGGTATAATTCTGTCCTATCAACTTGGACACCGAGATAGAGTGTCTTTTCAAGTTCTATGACCATCAACAATAGCCCAGAAGCCCTGATTTCAGCTGGGAAATATAAGCAGGGCTACCATATGGATTAGAACAGATGAGATCAGAACAGAACAGAACAGAATAGAAAGCAATAGGACTATGTCAGTTGGAAGGGACCTACAACGATCATCTAATCCAGCTGCCTGACAAATTCAGGGCTGAACAAAAGCTAAAGCATGTTCTTAAGGGCATTCATTGTCCAAATGCCTCTTAAGCACTGACAGCCTTGGGGCATCAGCCACCTCTCTGGGGAGCCTGTTCCAGTATTTGACCACCCTCTCGGCAAACAAACGCTTCCTAATGTCCAGTCTAAACCTACTGTGGCCCAGCTCTGAACCATTCCCATGTGCTACCACTGGATACCAGGGAGAAGAGCTCAGCACTGCCCCTCCACCTCCCCTCCTCAGGAAGCTGCAGAGAGCAATGAGGTCGCCCCTCAGCCTCCTTTTCTCCAAACCAGACAAAGCCAGCTGCTCCTCACGGGACACTCCTTCCAGCCCTGTCACCAGCTTTGTTGCCCTCCTCTGGACACACTCGAGCACCTGAACATCCTTCTTAAGCTGGGGGGCCCAGCACTGCACACAGTACTGGAGGGGAGGCCGCCCCAGCGCTGAACACAGCAGGACATCACATCCGTGACTGGCTGGTTACACCGTGTTTGCTGCACGCCGGGACGCGGGTTGCCCCCTTGGCTGCCCGGGCACACCGCTGACTCATACCGAGCCTGCTGCCCACCGGCCCCCCAGACCCCTTTCTGTGGGGCTGCTCCCCAGCCACTCCTCTCCACGTTCATACTTGAGCCCAGCATTGCTCCAGCCCAGGTGCAGAATCTGGCATGTGGACTTGTTCCATTTCATCCCATTATTAGTTGCCCAATGCTCCAATCTACCTAGATCCCTCTGCAAGGCCTCCTGTCCCTCAAGAGAGTCAACAGCATGTTGCAGTTTGGTATCACCAGCAAACTTGCTAAGGGTGCATTCAACTCCTGCACCCAGACCACTGATAGATGTACGGAACAGGACCGGCCCTCAATTCAAACCCTGAGGAACACCGCTGGTGACCAATCACCAGCCAGATGTACCCCCATTCACTACAACCCTTTGAGCTCTGCCCTTCAACTGGTTCCTCACCTGCTCATCCCACAGCTGGACAACCTGTCCAGAAGGATGCTGTGAGGGACACCGTACTGGAATCCAGAAAAACAACAACAACAGACTTCCCTTCACCCACGAGTCGGGTGACCTTATCCTACAGAATACCAAATGAGTTAAACAGGACTTTTCCCCTTGTGAAACCCGTGTTGACCGGGCCTGAAAATTGTGTTGTTCTTTACATGCCTTTCAACAGGACCCAGCACCATCTTCTCCATCATTTTCCCAGGAGCTGAGGTTAGACTAACAGGTGCGTAGCTCCCTGGGTCTTCCCTCACACCCTGCTTGTAAACTGGAGTAACACTGGCTAGCTTCCAGCCAGCAGGGACCTCCCAGACTCCCAGGGCCTTTGGCAGGGGATCAAGAGGGGTCCTGCCATAATGTCCACTAGCTCTTTCAGTACTCTGGCATGAATCCCATCAGGCCCTGTGGACTTATGCACATTCACTGATACAGCTGGTCCTTTACGGTTTCAGTTTTCACAAATGGATAGTCACTGCTCCCACACTTGTGGTCCAAATCACGGGGCCAGGCAGCCCAAGGTCTATCAGTATTGTTCGAGGCTGAGGAAAAAAAAAAACCATTGAATGCCTCCGCCTCTTCCTCATCCCTACTAGTCAGCTCACCACCTTCGAGAAGTAGCAGTCCACTCCTACAAACCAAGACTTTCCAAGAGCTGCTCGTCACTGCAGTATGATATTCCCAGCTGATGTCTGGGAACCTGAAATCTCCCATCGAGACAAAGGCTACCACTCCAGGAATTTCTCCTAATTGCCTGCAGAGCAACTCATTGGTGCTTACATTCTGGCTGGGTGATCAGTGGTAGACACCCACTACAACCTCCCCTTTGTTTTCCAGCCCCCTAACCTGCAACCAGAGGCTCTCAACCACATCATCACTAATGGTAAGGGCTGTACAATCAAACCTCTCCCTTGTGTGCAGAGTGCGACCTCCAGCTCGCCTGCCCTGCCTACTGCTCCTGAACAGCCTGTAGCCCTCCATCCCAGCACTCCAGCCATGGGATGCATTCCACCAAGTGTGAACGCCTTCAGAGTCAGGACGCGCTTGCCTGTGTTCAGAGGGAAATTCATGCCTTTTCATTTGTGCCCACTGGTTCTCGTGCTGTCAGTGGTCACTGCTGAGAAAGGTCTGGCTCCCTCCCATCCAGCATACACACACAGAGGCACCTTGCCCTTAAAATGGAAGCAGAGCAGAAAACTGCAAGAAGAAAGGGAAAAGGGGTCAGGGGAAGCATTCTGTTTCGGTGCTACTTGCTGACCTCAAAATGCCGCCCCGCTGCCTCTGCATCTGAGGAGGCAGCAACCTGCTACCCGCCCGCGTGCCCCAGCAAAGTGTTGCACAGACACTCACAGACAGACGGCTGGCTAAAACAAACTAATTTATTGTCATGTTTGCGTCGCAGGATTACAATAACAGGATTACAAGCAGTATCGGGATCCTCAGCTGCAGTGGCATCTCCAGCTGGACCGGCGGACATTCCCCACACGCCGGTGATGCTGAGCTCCCCTCGGGCGGTGTCATGTCCGTGCCCAGCTTGCTCAGATCTGCGGCACGCACTCCCCAGGCAGTCTCTGGGGTGAGCAGATTCTCTGGGCCAGTGTCCACAGTTGTCCCTCGGGCCCCACCGTTGAGAGATGAGAAGAGATCCTCAGGGTCTCAGGTACGGGTGGAAAAGCCTGTGACCACCAGGAGATGGGTGCAGAGCTGCAGACCTCTGAGGTGGAAACTGTCCTGCTGGGTGTGCCTTGCCGCGTACCTGCAAAGAAGCATCTCAAGAGCAGCACAGCTCTCCGGCCGTAGCGTGCTGTTGGTGAAGCTGGCCTCCGCCTACTCAAGGCCTCCATAGGCACCTGGAGGCACCACAAAAATTAGCTCGGTGCAGATGTCAATCTCAGAGCTGCTTGTCAGATGGAACCTGCAGGACTTGAAGGAGGGCAGCAGCGTTAGATGGCAGTGGCTTGACTCAGGCAAAAGCAGCCAGGCTGCTTTCACCAACTCTTGGACCCAGTAGGTGACTTTATCCATGTCTAGGCAGGAGCGTGTGCAGAGGGTGTAGAGGAGGAATGACTTCTGATCTCTCGGCAGCTGGACCTCAGGGTGGTGAAGCAAGCACGGTTCGTCTCCCAGCAGCTGCTGCCTCAAGCACACACACTCCAGCCCCACACGGATGCTGGGCTGCCCTTCTGGCAGCTGCCCCGCGGTGTCTGGCTCCAGGGTGAAAGAGTGCCCGGGGGGTGGCCACAGGAGCACAGGCAGGCGGTAGGTGATGCTGTTCCCGTGCACACTCCAGGTTTCACAGGCACCCTCCTCCCCAGTGGCTGGGTACAGCTCTGGCAAGAAACTCCTCTTGCACAGTATCTGGCAGACCTTAAGGAGGTCACCCACCAGCTCCTTCAGGGCCTCGCACGTGTCAGGCAGGTCCTGCATTGGCGGTGGGGTGGACACAGCCATGGAGATGCCACCGCTGAGTGCACCATGGAGGTCTTCCTCCTCCCCGTCATCCTCCTTTCTGTCCTGCTCACTGCGGCTGCCAGAGGCAAGCTTCATTTTCCTGACCAGCCAGCAGACACTAGCGAGCAGCACCAGGGCCCCCGCAACAGTCCAAAGCGGCCACTGCTGCAACGTGGGAAGGAACGTGCCCCAGCTCCGGTCAACCTCCTGCATCACCCGAGTCGTCTGCTCATCCAGATACGCCTTACGCTGACGCATCCGCTCGTCTGTGGCCATATCTCTGCGGTGAAGGCCCTTCTGCGTGGGCTGCATGGCCAGTATAGCCAGGATGAGGGCGATTGCCGCAGCCATGGCCTAGAGGAGGTGGGAGAAAAGGGGGCTGAGCAGGGCTGGGTGGGAGGGAGCGCGGGGCTGGGGGAGCGGGGCAGGAGCCGGCTGGAGCTGGGGGCCGGTAGGAGAGGGGGTGATGGAGGTGCGAGGGAGCAAGGGCAGGGTTTGTGAGCACTGTACCGGTGGGAGCCGCGGGCTGTCCCCATAGAGTCTCCCGAGGCCCCATCCCTGCCACAGGACAGCGTCCCATGGAGCCACGGGCACGCGTCCCATCCCCAAAGCCGCTCTGGGCACCTGCCCCCAGCGGGAGCCCCCAGCAGCTCTGCCGCAGCCCCGAGGGCGGTACCGTGCCCTGCCCTGAGGGGCTCGCCTCTCGCTCTGGGTTAGAAAGGCCCTGGGCATCTGCCCCGTCCCCCACCCAGCCCAGCCTTCCCCCTGCATGCTGCACTCACCGAGCGCCGAAGGCAAACTGCAGTGGGGCTGCCTGGTGATGTCCCTAAAGACAGCTCCCATTGTGACACATCCTCGGTGATGTCACAGCCGCCGGGACAACATCACCCACCCAGCAAGTTCCAGTTGCTTCTGAGAAGCAGCTTTCAGATAATACAAACCCAAGCTCCTGCTTCATCTCAGGTAGTAAGGAAATACTTGAAATACATTCAAGTAAGTCATTTTTAAACCGACCATCCTTATTTTTAGTTCCCTAAATTGGATTCAGGATTCATCTCGCCAGATACTAACAGTCAATATCATACATGCTTACTTCTTCCCTTCTGTCAATCTTCTCAATGTCCGTGCACCTTCATTGGCTGGTGGAATATTAAAAAAGAGTTTATAAATTTTACAAACTGGAGGGTAAAGAGTTTTGACTTATTTGTGCTTTCCAGCTGGGACCACCACAAGTACTGTGAAAATAGAGTTGTCAGTGATATAGCTGCAATCCAGAGGGAATATGCCGGAAAGCTCAGGAGAAAGACCTTCCCTCCAAATTTTCCAGCCTGACTTGCTGGAACTGGGAGCTTTAGACGACCGAGGTAATATTACAGGAAACAGCAGTTCTGGTGTCATAACTGTTCTGTTCCCCCTCTCCCCCATTTCTTGAACATCTCCCAGTGAATTCATAGACTTTCTTCTGTCCGTCAAAGAGTCTAAATCTTTGATGACCTTTGTCTAACTTTAATCCTAATCTTAAACTTTGGGCTTTCTTTTTTAATTTACAAACAGAAATAGTCCGTCCTTTCCTCACAGGCAATATTTTAAGGCTTTGGGGTATTATTTATGATCATTCCTATAATTTTATCTGGAACTTGTCACAATTGTTAGCAAACTTACGGAACACTTGACTTCACACCAAGTGATAAATAAATGCTTTTTTCCTGTAAGGTAATGAAACTTGCTCTCTGCGCTGTATCCATTAAGATTTAAACAAACATTCTTTGGCACGTCACAAACACTTTTACCAGCAGAATAATAACATTTCCTCTGATTAAAGTTTGGCTATCTTACAGGTCATTGATTAACAGGAAAAAATTACGATGACTTACAAGGAGGGAGTGGATATTAAATAGATCCCAGATTTGGCAAACACTCAAATTTTTCTTTTTTTATAAGGGATATTTTCCTGGTCAAAGATGGAAAATCGGAACCAACCAATTTTTTTATAGACGTTTTCTTTCACTCACAGATATGTGTGTTTAAATACAAGTTTGTTTAACTCTCACTAATTCTTCTGCTAAATCAAATATCCTTGCAAGCTAGCTGCAAGGTTTTTGTATTAATCAGCCACTTCATAACTCCAGAGACATTCCCCTCCCACCTGATCATCCTTTTCTCCCTCTTTTTCCTGCTAAACCTCCATGTACATTTGGGATTGGCTGTCTCAGTAATGCTTCATCATCTCCTGAGACACAGCCTTTGTTTGCTCAAAAGTCTTTTAAATGCACTCACAGGTGAGTATGCACTAGGCTACAGATATTATACTGACCTACTTGGCAACAACAGAAACAGACAGAAAGTCCTTAACAACTTTTCTAAATGAAGGTGCCAGAACAAGAGGTGTTATTCTAGCATTAACCTTATTCTAGCAGGTGGGAGTTAAAATAATGTCCTCATTTTTCATCAGTGATCTCCAGTTTATCCATCTGCAGGTGGCACTTGTTGGCATATTGTGGAAGCAGTTTTGGAAACAGGACTTAATAACCCTCAAACCCATAGAAGAATCCCGTTCAGTGACATTTCCCTCTGTGCATTTATTCCTCGAGATCTATCATTTAGCCAGGGCCTAATCCCATTTCATGTATTCAATACTGATAATTACAACAACTAATTTTTTACGTAAGTGCCATGCAGTGCTAAGGCAAATGTGTTAAAGAAGCCTATCCATCTACCTTGTTAAACAAAATTTAAATTAAAAATAAAAAATACATCAGGTTTGTTTCACAAAACCTCTGTCATAAAATCATATTGTTTCATATTTACATATTTTATCCTTTATCTTTTTTTTTCTTTTCAGATTTAATCTTTCCCATATTCTCTGCTCTTCCGACTTGTACTGATGGCAGGTTAGCCGTTCTTTATGCGATCTGTGCTAGCCCTCTTGCTTTTTTGAGTGTTATCGTAGAATTAGTATTCTTTCAGCCATCAGTCTTTTCCCTGTTTTTTCATGATACTTTCTAGCCAGGTTTTTTGGAGATCTTGGAAAAGTTCTATCTTTTTGAACATTTATCTTTCATAGACACGACCATCTTCCTTAGTCACTAATACCCTGGACAGCCATTCCTAGCACTAATGCAATGAAGTACCAAATTCTCCAGAGCCTGTTTGCCTTTAGCAGTCAGAGAAAGTGTCAAATATTTCATAGGCCATCTGCATTAAAATATCTGTGAAAATACTCTTCTCGTGGTTCTTTTTGTTGCTGGTGTTACTGGACAAATACACAGAGTTCAGTGGTTCAGTCCTCTGCCAGTATAGGACGCAAGGGTCTTGTGCTCCTTTTAACCAAAACTATTTTTTATCAAGCATTGACTTTCTTGATTTGGAAAAGAAAAATTACAGACTATGTGACCTGAGCTTTAAACTCAGACTTCTGTTTCCCCCATCCCTCTGAGATTTCTGTCTCTCAGTCAGATGTCCTTGGACTCACCCAAGGGTTCAGTCTTTGGGAGGGTATACACAAGTGCATGCACTGCAGATGCAACACTGTCAGAGTGGAACCTTCCAGAGTGCTGTTGGTCAAGGAGCTGAAATGAGCCATACAAGAAGAGGCATGAGATTTTGACCTGTTTTGGTTTGGCAAAAGACCGTCTGAAATTAAATATAATAATATTGCATTTAATAAATACATCTTGGGAGATGCACTGATATATCTGAAGGAGAAAAGCTAGTTGAAGTAGCAATGTTGGCACCAGAATAAATGGGTATATACTGGCAAGAAATATAATTAGGCTGAAGTCCCTGATGTCCCTGGCCCTTGTCCTCAGCAGTTTCTCTCAGTGCTGTGTCCTGTGTTTCCGCGGTTCTACATAAAATCCACACTTTTTGAGACTTACACGAGTCTACACTGATCTCTGTCGTCCTTGAAGAAATAGCCTCAGCTGCAAAGCAAGGACCACTTTTTATCACTTTATTTATCAAATGACATAAAAAGTGTTTAGGCAGAAGATAATTTCTGAGGAGAAATATCGCAAAAGAGCACACAATAATCTGTCTGAGTGCTTATGCAACGCATATAAGAATTTCTTTTGGGAGGGAATCAGAATTACTTTTCATATTTTTTACTTTTGTTTACTTGGATTTTTTTCTTGTTAAACCAAAAATATTTTTCCTTCCATTTGAATAATCGTGATTACTGCAGTACCACCTGTGACACTGTAACCACTATTTAATAGCAAAACAGACAGAAGGTAGAAATAACATGAAACTGCTGTTGCAAGTATAAAGAAAAAGAGAATTCCTTTACACTAGATGAGTGAAATGAGCAAATTAATATTTATTGTTCGGACATGTAGTACTCTTCATGCATATTAGAAGTGGCCTTTCTTCTTCCAAAGTTGTACCTTTTCTCATGGTGTCCATCAGGTGTCTTATACTGAACCAATTAAAGTGTTGGGACATCCAGAAGGCAGTATCAAAAAAGAATAGCTAAAATAAAATAAAATGGGCTTACAGGAGAAAGTACTCAGGTCTGAAATACATTTCGCTCTTGCTAAACTAAACAGTGTTTATATAACTCTATATATCAAAAGGAGGAGAACGTGTAACTACTCCCCATGAGCTATAAAACAAAACGAGATTATCACAAATCTTTTTATCATTAGTGTGGGAAGGGAAAGGAAAAAAGAAACTTTGAGAAAACTTTGTAAGCAGATTTTAACCTTCTGTAATATATATCCCACTTTTAATCATTCATTGACTAGTTTTCTACAGTAGCTTTTGGTCCATACCTCACTGGGAAGCTCTTAGCTGCAAGTACTGGAGATTTGAGGGCTTTTGATGAGAAACAACCCCCAAGTTGTGAATAAGAGGAGCAGAGTCTTTAAAATTAAAATCACTCTTAAAAATACCCCTCTGATATGAACACTTACAACTTGGAAGGTTAAAATTTTATAGTATTTTTCCTCCACATTCCTCTTCTCAGGTATTTGTAGACATGGAGTTTATCCTGCTACAGTGATCAAAGTGTTCCTGCATTCAGCAGCAGTGTATATGAGTATCCTAGCACTTTCTGCAGACAAGCAACTCGACAGATAACAGCATATTGAGATTTTTTTCTTTTCGTTAAGGTAACTGCAGACGTCCATACTGGTACACCTGAAGTCCTGTTTTGACCACTGCCTCTGTGCAAGTCAGTATGAAGTCTTGACATCACTAGTCCCCTGTTTGATGACTGTAGAAAAGCAAAGGTTTTGTAGTATTCTTTGTGTGGTTGAATTTCACTTTCAAAGCAAACAGCCCAGTAAGGAAATACAGCATCACTTTTTATCTCAAAATAATAATTGCACAAGTTACAGGATGTTGAGATTGTGTCACAGCCCTGAGTAACTCTGAGATGATTTTGGTTTCTCCTTTCTTCTGCCCTTAACAAAAGCCTGGCTGTTATTGCTACTTTTCATGAAGCACCATATTTCCAAGGTGTGAATATCCCCATATGTCAAACATTTTTGTTGTTATGCCTCCCAAATACAGTCAGATCATCATGGCTTTTTGATTTAATGGCAATGGCCCTAATTAGATCAGATCATCAATTAGAAAATTAAGCTACCACAAAATAAACATGTTAACACAGTAGGAAGAATCCTGCTTGCAAAGCACATCCAGCACTGCTTTGTTCTTGGCTTCAGTCTCCAGCCTGGCTTCATGTGCCCCTGCTTCCAGTTGACAAGGCTGTGGAGCTCTACAAAAGCAAGTTGAATATGCACTAACTATCCCAGACATTAAAGATCTTAGGAGTCTACAGATGATGTTCTGTCAGGAGAACATATAAATGTAGGCTAAAATACCCACTAAGCTACAGTGCCGTTCAGTAGCAAAGCACTTACAAATTTGCCATACATACTGACATTCATTTTGACCATCAAGACTTTTTCAGACAGTTAAGTAGTTCAGCTATTAATAGATTTTAAGATCAGAAGATATTTCCCTGTTCATTTAGTTGACATCTACTATGTTGAAGAGGTCAGGGGGTCTCATGCAGCAATGTCTGCATAAAGGCTGGAAATTCCAGGTGACTTCTAGCTACAATACATAATTTAGAAGGATATCTAGCTGTCTTGGTAGACTTCAAATGGGGGAAATGCATCTACCATACACCAGCCTAAGGTGTTCAAATATGCAAATAAAACAGTATACTGCATATGCTACTTCTTCCCTACAGAGAGACTGAGAAAAAGAATGAACCACAGGCAATGTGTATCATTTGCCTCGCTTAATATGAAGGCAAGTCTGCTGAGCACTGATCAGTCTTCTGAACAGAGACACAGCAAGCTCCAACAGAAAAAATGAGAAATGAAATATGTTAGTGCTCACACAGCAGCAGAGTCTTGAGGTTAATCTTTCTACTACCTGTGCACATCTGCCAGATTTACCTTGGGTACCTACAACAGTGAGGCCCTGTGCCATGTAGAGGTACTCTGAGAGCAACATGAAATCTAGTAGCAATGTGAAGTTATAATATATCATCGTTGTTAAAGGATTCTATCTTCCTTATAACTTCTGACTTGTCCAATACCTGCAATTTTTGTTTCTTTCTTCTCCTGAGACAACATTACTGACATTCCGTGCTCAATCATTTCTCTCTTGATAGGCAGGATAATTATCAGTCTTTTCCTCCTGAATGTACAGGGTTATTTTCACGTTTTTTAAAGCTGTTCACCTGTTCAAATATAAACGGGTGGAATATTGAACACTGTAGCACAAGACATGGAAGTTACTAATATATTTTCCATTTTCACCCATTCCCCCCTCTATTCCTAAATCTTACATTCAGCAACTTGTAGGTAGCAGAATTTAATTACTGAAACATATCAATCACTGGGTTTAGCTCCATTGTAAAAAGCAAATTGGATTTCCTTCTATATTACAAAGGATTTTCCTTTGTTTTGCAATAGAAATGACATAGCACAAGCATGAAAAGCACAAATAGAAAAAAGACAAAAGAAAAGAATTGGACTGTGAACATAAAGGATATATTTATACTGACAGACAAAAGAACACATCTGGAACTGGAACTTTATTGGCCTGATACATAAAGGCACATTAGTTACTACATAGGTCAGTCAGAGTTAAATGCAGTCTAGCAAATGCATAATGAAAAAAAAAAAAAAAACAGTAGAAAGGCCAAGAATCATATCATCTTAGAATTGTTTAGGTTGGATAAGACCTTTAAGATCATCAAGTCCAACCGTTAACCTAGCACTACCAAGTCCACCAGATTTGAATCCTCTCTGCTACTCAGTGAACATAAGAATAGCCAAACTGGTGAGACCCAAGGTCAACAGGAGACAGACTGTGAGGTTACAGATGCCATAAAGGGGTAAACTAGAGAGAACTGAGCAAAAGGCAAGGAGAGATTATACCCTCCATGACACTTTCCCAGCCACCACCTGTTTTCAGATCAGGAACATCCTGGGTTAAGTCTGGCTTCTGTGTAGTTGGTATTCCCCAATGTATTTCTCTTCCATTAATCTGTCCAGTCTCTCCTTGGTCCCCCCTTACACCTTCAGTATTCACCACATCCTTTGGCAGGCAGTATCACTGACATATAACCTACTGCATGAAGAATAACCTGCTTCTGTTTGTTTTGAAGCTCATTCCTACTACCTCACTTTGATGATCCCTAGTACTTATAGTAGAAGAGACACTGAACCGTTAAACTCCATCCTCTCCACATCACTCCTGATTTTGTAGCCCTCTAGTATGTCCCCTGTAATTTGTCTCTTTTCCAGGAAATAGAACCGTGGCCTACTTAGTTATTCCTTACATAGCACGCATCCCATGTATTGATAGCCCTTGACAATCAAGGACAATTGAACCTTTTTCCAGTCCTACTATATTCTTTCTGAGATGAAAAGAACAGAACAGTACAAAGACACAAACATGCCATGCATTTATATAAAGGCATAACAATGAACTCTGTTTTATTCTCGATTGCTTTACCAATAGTTCCTAACATTTGCAATTTTGTTGTTGTTCAGTGCTGAGCACTGTGCTGTCATTTTCATGGACTTATTGATTGTATCCCCAAAGTCTCTCTTCAAACTGGTAAAGGCTAGGTCAGAACCTTTCATTTTACAAATGAAATTAGGGTGATGTCTTTCCTACATGCATCATTTTACTTTGACAAGTATTTAATTTCACCATCTATCCAGGTTGTGCAAAGCCACAATTTCATTCAGATCTGTCTTTTCAGTTATGTTCTGTTCTTAGCAATGTTTCAATAGCTGCTAGGAGCAAGCTGCTGCGTGGTACTTAGTTGCTCTCTGGGGTTAAACCAAGGCCACAACACACCAAAGCCCGCACACAGAGGCTGGTGTCTCCATTGCTCTATACAGAAGGACACCTTCAAACTGCGGTGTCCTACTGAAACATCAGTGTGAGCAAAGATGACATCTGGGGTCCCAGGAAAAACATCTGGATAGCAAGGTGCAAGGATGAAGCTGAAAGAACTTTCTGTCTGTCAGCCATTAATTATGTACTTCTTTTGAGGAATCCAAACTGTAACTTGTTCAGTCATTTTATAAAGGAGTAGGTGAAATTCAGTATTTGTGTGTGCACATGGAATTCTCATCTAAGGTTTGGAAATCAAAAAGAGGAAAAAACATTTAAAGGCTTAGGGTCCTACAATGACGTTTCCTCTGGGCATATCTAGCCCATGCCACTGCTTTCGTTGTAAAATTTGATAGGTTTTTTTTACTGAGATTAGAGGAAGTGTTTATTACACCATTATAAATTGCAACTTTTTGCAGCCATGATAAACAAAGGCCAGAAAATTGCTAGGGAAACTCTACTAGTAAGACACAGAACAGAGATCTTGAACTTGTTTATTCTGAGTTTAATGAAGAGACATGATCATAGACAGTTTTATAAGTTCATGTGAACTCACAGCAATTTGCTTATCATGGCAATGCAGACCTATCTTTTGATCCAAATTCTATTTGAAAGCATGATCTAGTTTCTGGTCCCAATTTAAAGTATTGTCTTCAAGGATATTGTCACTTACATATTTGTATTCTTTTTCTCTTTTTTTGGTTTTTTTGTTGGTTTTTTTTGCACATGTCCATTAAATACCTCACCCAAAAGACCTGGGAAGGGTATATTGGAGGATTATTTTCCATACCTGTACGTATAGTTATTTTTCCTGCATTTTGGCTCCAGATAATGTACTACCACTATAAAATTCCAACAGACAGCTTTGCAACAGAGTTTAAATGTTGACAGCTCATGCAAAGAGAATTACTTTTCAACAACAGTTGCAAAACAATTCTTTTACTCAGTATAGCTGTCTTAGCCAAATTCCACCAGGCTTTTCTAAATGCCTTCCTCCCTCTGTCCTGTCCCCCCACAGGCTGCAGAGGGTCGCTTAATATTTCATTTGTCCTGAGTTACTGTAGTGCCACTGCCCACTGTTACAATTACTGCATTTTGTCTTGCTCTGCAGCTTTACTGAACCCCTTTTTATGTTAACATAAGCAGCAGTAACATTTGCAAAGTGCTTAGGGATCCATCTGCTTAGCACGGAATACGTGTAGGATCATTGTCACCACTAACAGTTAACAACCTTATGCGTTCGCCCAGAAATACTTGTATTTATTTTGTCTAGACTACATCTTCAGGAAATAAGATGGCACAATTCATCATGGTCTAAGTGTGCAATTGTGTTCTTAGGTCAGAAAAAAAAAAAGCTATGGGGTCTGGGAAGTCAGCCCAAGAGCTTCTTAAATACAGATGGTGTCAGGTCTCCAGGGGGCTGGAAGGGCAGGCTGTTGCCAGCTGGATCCTATCCCATCACCTCAACAGAGACCAGGGCAACTGGAGAGTGGCCGAGGGCATAAGGCATCTCCCTGGGGACAGGGCTGAGGCCAGCCTGGGATGTTAGCCTGTGGGTGGGGGTCAGCTGGGCTGAAATGGGGTCCTGGGCCACAGGCAGGGTTGGGGACACCTCAAGAGATGCTGGCAGGGACAGTCCATCCCATTAGTTCCCTCCGGTCATGGCAATGTGCCCTTGGGTGAACTTCAGCTAAATTCATCCTTCGTTCTCTCCATCCCCCATCCCCCCCACCTCTTTTAAAACCCTTGGAAACTAGTACTAACAGGTTGTAGCATATTAATATACCTCCTGGGGTGTTGGTAGGCCAAGCTTTAGCTGGTGCATTACTGAGCATTTCAGTCTTGGCTGCATGTTCTGATATTAACTGTGTTTGTCATGCTACGTAAGGGGCATGATCAGCAGCTGGCCTCAGGCAAAGGGAAAGTAATCAGTCTTCTGGAGAACTTTTCCAGTGGCTGCCAAGAATTTTCTGCATGAGGAAGCCTATTAACAAGCATCATGTAAGAGTGTTTACAGAAAGTCAGAAAATGCTGACCCAGGATAAGGAAAATGTCCCCTCTACGTAGTTTCACAGCTGAATAACTCTCTGATATTTCATTGAAAGGATTTATAGATAAGAGTTACAAAATAACTGTACAAAAGTGCTTTTAAAATACGTTTATACCAACAACAGCCCAGTCCCGTATGGTAATTTTTGAGCAGAGATTACATTGCAAGGGGCAAAGGAATGTTCCTGGGTTGTAATATCTGTGCAAAGTAAGATCTCAAAGGTCAGATGGAGCATCTGACCCCATGAGCTCCTTACTTCCTCCCCTTGTGACTGAGCCAGCGTCACAATAGACCTGTGAGAGCCTTGTGCACAAGTCAACTTGACTTGCTCTTAAAGGGAACTCAATAAAACCTCAAGTCATGTAATGAAAATAAACTACACAATTAGCAATGACAGATATTCTATTATTTATAACACACAAGGAAAAGGGCATTTTAAAATTCCTTTCCAGGAGCTTTGCCAGAGGAGCAAATATTCACATAAACTATGTCTTTTTAATTCTTTTACAATTCTGCTTTTCTAGGCTATAAAAGTATGTTCAGAGCTGAAACACAGAATTTAAGCATTTAGGCTGAAAAGCTCATTTTCCTCACAAAAATATATATTAAAGAATTTTTCTTAGACCAAATATTCACTAATTCTATTGGTTGAGCTATTTTCTCATGCTTACCTCTAAACTTTCAAATGACTGAAGCATAGCAAGTTCTCAGGTGCTCGCAAGTTGCCTGCCCTAAGCCTTCACCAGGGGTTTACAAAACCCTTGGTGGAGCAGTGCCGATGATCTGTCATATCATGCTGATTCTGTCACCTGTGTGATCATTCTTTTGTCACTGAGTTGGGGCGGGAGCACAGGCTTCCTGCCCCATCTGCTTTTTTGATTAGCCTCATTGGAACACAAAATGAAAAAAGAGGAACCGAACCAGTTGTGACAGAAGAGATTAGTCCAACTTGTTGCCACATGACATGCCTGAAGTTAATACTCAGCATTGCTGCTTTGAAAAAGTGACATTTTCATTAAAAAAGCTAGTAATCGAATCACCCTGAGCTAAACCATCTGCCTTTCTAACTGAGATTCTATCTACAGTGGCATTTAACATAACCTGTAAACACAGAAAATGAATTTTCCTTTTATGTATTACCTTGTGCTCTTAGCAGATAAGTTTCAAAAGGTTGTATGCTTTATCTTTCTTTCAGACTTCTCCACCTTGTGCCTGTCTGTGCCTATGGAGACTGACGCACATATCCTTAGGTACATGCTCTTATGTACACATAAAGTGGTGAGACTATAAACAAAGTTTCAGAGCTGTTTAATATACAGCCTTTATCACTGCAGGCGAGCTCTACCAGTTAATTGTGCCTACATGATCTCCTAACATACCCACTTTTCATGCCAGCAGCAGTCAGGAATAAAAAATGCCTGATAAATGTTCCTGCTTTTCTCAAAAATGCCAAATCTGAAATTTCCTCAAAAAAATATACTGGACGGAATTTTGAGGGATCTTGCTTGGTTTACCTTCTTTGATTTACGTACAAAAGATAACAAAATCAATGTTTCATGGGAAGGAGAATAAAGTAAATAATAAAATTGCATAGAATTGTGTTTTCATGACCTTTCTTATGCATCTTCTGATGGAAAACAGTATAAATTGCTGACACCCCACACTGGCCACAGAGACACTAAGCAGTGTTTCGGTAGGTAAGAAGCCACACACTCCTCCTGGGGCTGTGAGCACAGAGATGACAGAGACAATGGCTCGTGGGAACATGTGCTCAGTGGAAGATGCATCCTTTACCACCTCCTGAAGAAAGGTGTTCACTGAGCACCAGGCTCTGTTCCCAGCTCTGCTGGGGTCTGCACACCCCAGGATGCTCCACTTAGAGAGTCCAAGGCAAAGCTGCACTCAGAGTTACAGTGTTGGCTGTAGACTGAGCGGGTGAAGGACTCTACCCCAACAGGTGGTGTGAATTCTCTCATGTCGATTTGCAGGGGTGGTAAGCTGACCCCCAGAGAGCTGCTGTTTCTAAATATTAATGATTAACGCTGCTGATGAAAGGGAGGAGGCCAAAGGAGCAATTCTAAATGACCTGGAGAGGTCAGAAATATTGGCAGGAAATATCAGTCACTGGTACAACTTGGGGGAAAAAAAAAAATTTATGAACAGACGTGCTTCAAAACAAGCCTGAATGCTGAGCTTCAGGGAGACAAAGAAAATTTGAAAAGCAGCTTCAGAAATGTGACTGCAAACAGTAAATTAGAAACTGAAATGGCAACAACAAATGCAAAAAAAGAATTTAGTATATCACAATTGTATGGTGGCTCCTTTTGCCCATTGACTTTTAGAGATTTTCATGTACACAGCCAAGGTACAGCAGTTCTGCACTCAGCCCTTATATGCAGTATTTATAAGAAGCAATTGGAACTTATTGGTAAATGAAGTTTTTTGGGGAAAATTTAAAACATATTCAGTGGAAATTCTTGTGACAATTAATTTTTCTTACAATAAACATTTTAAATGACAAATTATTTTCAAAAATATTTACTTTTTTAATAAACAAAATAGTAATTTACACATCTCTACTGTTAGAAAACTCTTCATGACAAAAGTTTTGCCTCTGCACAAACAAAGCAGTCTTTTCCAGGAAATATAGTTCAATCAAAATTAAAAAGTGGTTGAATACACATCTGGTTCCTACAAAATATTTTAACAGAAACCTTATCAGCTATAGATAAACATTGCCTTCAGACTCCTATACTACATGTTACAGAACTATCTCATTTTTTTTGTCCAAGAAACACCTGAACATAGCATCAGACATTAATATCTATGTTATCATCATTTGGACATGAACACAAAAGATTTAATTAAAAAAAAAAAAGAATATTGACATGAATGTCTATCTAACAGTTACATGACTGGTTATTCTTAAGAGTTGTAAGTTTTCCATCTGAGCCTATAGATTTTTCGAAACAAGTTCCATATGCAAGTTTGGATCTGTGAACAAGTCATGACGGCCATCATGACTGCCCCACCTTGGCATCACAGTAACACAAACCATTGCTGCCATCATCGAGGTCTATCAGCTTTGTAGTCACACTGGAATGTGTTTGCTGAGAGCCTTCTTGGGGACTGCTCTGGCCATGCCAAGCACAGTCTGGTCTTTGCAGGCTCTGCATGGCATTACATGGACAGAAGCAATTCCCTGTGCTTTGCAGAGATGCGTTGGTATCTGGGACATGCCACCGCATTCCATCACCTGCTTTTTACCTCCTGGAGAACATGATTTTCCATTTAAAAAGCAATCTGCAGTATTGGACTGGCTGATACAGGTAGTTCTGTAGTACAGCATGGCTGGGACCTCAGCACAGAACTCATCATCCTCTTTGCTCCCTATTGTGTCATAGTTGCTCCCCTAATTGTGTCCTTCCCACACATTTCTGTGATACCTTCATATCAATATGTATAGCTTCATCAGCAGGACAACTTAGCCTGGAAGGGACCTCAGGAGGTCTAAAGCCCAGTCTCCTGCTCAAAGCAGGATAAGCTGCAAGATCAGACCAAGTTGCTCAGGACCTGACCCATCTGCATCTAAAGTCTCTGATGGAGACTGCACAGCCTCTCTAGGCAACCTCTGTCCCACTGCTTGCCTATCCACGTGGAGAAAAAAGGCACACAGAGGTTTGTAGCAATGGTTTTCCCCGCAGTGCCCTCAAAAGCTGCATACTAAACAGCACATTTGACATGCTCTGGGCTGAACTCAAGCAGTGTGACCCCTGCTTGGCAGTTTCTGGGGTCTGTGGCCAACAGCAGAGCAGTGACAAAACTCTGTACACCCTGTGCAGTGCTTCTTTCACCTGACACCTAAACATGTCCATTTGGAAGACAAAACTCTGTGTCTTCTCTTTCTATCCCTATTTCTTGTGTTGCTACAGTGATAACAAATGAGGACAGGGACAATGGTCATCACATCTGAAAAAAAATCTCTGAGAATTTTGGTGCTGAAGCAGTTAAATGAGCAATGCTAAGATTCTTCTCAACTAAGAAGCATGGCAAGCACAAACAGAAGTGGTATTTAAGGAAAGCAGCTACGAGAGTGATAGAAATTTGCAGGCTACAAGGCTCAGTGCAGTACGTATATTTTCTCTGCTTTCAAACAAGAGCTTAGCCCTGTAAGAAGATAGACATCCCACAACTCGTCATCACAGGCTTGGCAAGATACAACTGAAGGAGATGCACAAGAATCTGACTGACCTTTTGCAACCAAGATCACACAAGTGCATACAATACAATTACCTTGTGTTATTGTGATGAGAGAAAATCTCATTTCAACTCTGGACCCAGACGACAAGTGCTCCAATAAGTTATTTTTTTCCCGTAATGATGTCTGAGGGAAACTCTGAGTCATCCAGAGAGGGAAGAAATTAATAATATCCACCTTGAACTCTAGACATAGATGGGAGCTTTCCAACCTGATGTTGGGAAGAAAAAGTCTCTTTGCTTCCTATAAAAGGAAGATGATATTTTGTGAGAAAAAGCAGAACAGGGGGATACCGAAACCATCCTCAACTTGTCTAACTTCTCAGTTATTGCACAGTTATATCTTCCAGCATCTTCCAGAGCAACGGGTTTTAGCCATTGTCAGAATATTGGACCAGTAAATCCCCAGCTTGATTCAGTGTAGCATCTCTCTTGCACTACGGACAGGCTTCAGGGCAGGCAGATTCATATGAGTGCTGGTAATGGTCAGCAACATTCTGCTCTGTATGTACTCTGCCACAGGGTCTTGAAAGAGAACCACAAAGCAGAACACTGACTGTTTGCCAATATGGGAGCAATTCAGCAAGCAACTTTTCTGTATACTCTCTCATACAGATTAAGAGCACCGCTATCAGGCTGTGCTCATTTTGGCTGGGGTAGAGTTAATTTTCTTCATAGTAGGTAGTACAGAGTTTGTTTTGGGTTTGTGCTGGAAACAGGGTCGATAGCACAGGGATGTCTTTGTTATTGCTGAGCATCGCTGACACAGAGCCGAGGCCTTTTCTGCTCCTCACCCCATCCCAGCAGTGAGCAGGCTGAGGGGGCACAAGGAGTTGGGAGGGGACACCGCCAGGACAGGTGACCGCAACTGACTGTACGACACCATGCTCAGCATATAAAGCTAGGGGAAAAAGAAGGAAGGGGGGGATGTTCGGACTGATGGTGTTTGTCTTCCCAAGTCACGGTTACCCGTGCTGGAGCCCTGCTCTCCTGGGGGTGGCTGAACCTGCCTGCTGGTGGGAAGGGGGGAATGAATCCCTTGCTTTGCTTTGCTCGTGTGCGTGGCTTTTGCTTTACCTGTTAAACTGTCTTTCTCTCAGCCCATGAGTTTTCTAACTTTTACTCTTCTGATTCTCTCCCCCCTCCCATGTGGAGGGAGTCAGCGAGCAGCTGTGTGGGGCTGAGCTGCCAGCTAAAGTTAAACCACGACACAGGCACACATAGTACAGCATGTATGGGTTTGAGCTGAGAGTTTGCTTAGGACTTTTATTTAGCTTCCTTCTGATTCTTAGAAGCAAGAAAAATCTCTTCTGAAAAGGTAGATTGCTTTAGTAATTAGAGCACAGAGTAAACCAGGTTTGCTCAAGGTCAGTTCTCAGAGTTTGTCTTGCTTACTAGTGAATATTTCACACTTGCCAGTGAAACAGTTGAATATGTTGTATTTTTTAAATGGTTGAACACAGGATTTTCAGCACAGAGAGATCAATTTGCTGGTGGGAATGACCTTTGCAGCAGCCTAGATCAATTAGAGCTCTTGCATGTGTGCAGAAGATCTGAAAATGCGCAACAAGCATTTTTTGCAGGGCTTGGATTTCTAAACCTGGAAGTAGCAAGTCCAAGGAAAACACAAGTCCAACAAACTATCGACCTGAAAGTCTGAGCTGTTTCTGTTATTGGAATGAAAAAGAAAAATGAAGAAGGCTTTCGCAATTAAATTTTCTAGATTAGTTGTATAAGTCATGCCCAGCTAAACTCAAAAACAGAAATGCCAAATGGTCTTATTTTGTTGTATCCATTTTAGGATCAGAAAATCAAACTTGGTCTGTGGAGGGGACTCTAGAGAGCTTCCCAGGGTGAGAGGGATGCCCAGGGGCTAAGCCTGAACTTTGTGACTAGGGTACTCCCTTCTGCATCACCACATCCAAAGCAAAAGGAAGGGTTTGAGCAAAAAGAGAGGTTACCAGAAAACCTGCAACTTAGAAACTCACACTCTCTTCATCAACCTAATTCCTGCAAGATCCTGGAGAACAATCAGATAGACTTCAGCAAATGTTCAAATCCTGGTCTGAGGCTGTCCCTGTAATTCCTTCCCATTAACACTCACAAACTCTACCAAGGTATGATCTGTCTCATGTGGGTTAGTAATACCCCTTGGTACAGCTTTTGGCTCTAGAACAAATGAATAAAATTGAAATAATGCTTACCATAAAGGCAACAGCTCTTGCCCCCTTCTTTAACAAGGCCCTGGCTGATGCTGATTTCACCTCAAATATCATACCAAGATGCATCTATGAAGTATTTAATGAAAAAAATGCTCTGAGTTTTGAATGGATTGAAGTACAGGAGACTTAACACCACCAGAGCCCAGGAACCAGCAATGAACTTTCTAAGCACTGCACCATCTCAAAGAATTTGCAATCTTGGTTAAGCCAGCAAGACGAACAGGGAACATTTTGGACTAGCCAGTTAGAAATGCCACAGAGAGGGACAGTGCCCAAGCCTGTGTGTCAGGGACAGCAGTAAACTGGAGAAGCAGCATAAGGAGGTGACAGCAGTGCTAGAGCAGAGAGGAAAAAGGATGCCCCTATTCCTTCACAACTGTTTCTGGCTACTAGAGACCAAGTCATGATATTTCCCATACTAATGGTTTTTACTCTGCCTACAAACAGGCAAACCAGCCCCACTTAAAAATTGATGATAACTCTATGTCTTTTTCCTTTGTCTTTGTGAAACCCTTTATCCTTTTTCTTACTCTTAAAGACAATTAAATAGGATTTGCCCCTTGGCAGACGTGGAACAAAGCCGCTTCCCAGTCACAGGAAGGCTGCAAATTTTTTATATGGGCTTTGAAGAGCAAAGGTAGAAAACCAGAGGGCTGGAAAAGGTTCACACACTGGTGAACACGGCAGAATTAAAGTGAATGAAGGAAATTCCTGGAAGAGTCAATGCACTCTCCCTGAACCCCTGGATATTTTGGTTCACTTAAGCTGTGTGTTTATGTTACTATTATTTCCTAAGTTCACCTTGGTAAAAACTAACCAACTCTGTCTGGATACAATGAGAAACAATTGAGCAGGATAAAGTGAAAGGGAATGAACAATGACCTTTCCTTCTGCAGAGCCCATTGCTGAGAGAGGCAGGAAGAGATCTATCTGGTAATGTTTATCTGACTAAGGCAATTTACTGGATGATAGCTTTCCCCAGAAGATCTAAGGACAAAAACGGCATAATATCAGCTCACAAGGGACCCACTAATATGAGCCCTAAAATGAAGCCCTCTGTGCTGAACCAACTGTATATTTCATGTGTAAGCCATGCCATTGAGATGTTTAATGTTTCTCTGGAGAGCAATAGACCGGTGACAAGAAAAATAAACAAGAGCTAAAGATGAAGATGTCCTTGAACTGAAAGTGCTTCACTTTAGGAAACCCAATAAAGTGAGCAAGAAACTGTGAAGCATGATTGCATTAAAATAGGCGATATTTTTTGTGTCTTCAAATACCAATGATTTGGGCATTTTATACCATAGGTCTCCATGCAAGTATGAAGACATTGGTTTCAGCTCACTGTGTACTACTGAAAGGTAGAACTCCATCTTCTAATGGCAAACACTCATTTCAGTGGGAGCAGAGGCTTAACCTGTAGCTTTCTGTGCTTGCCCAGGTATCCCCACCGTTGGGCTGCAGTGCCCCTCTCTCCTTTTGTCCTCATGCGTGCGCTCCCTGACATTTCAGCATGTCAATAAAAGTGTTGCCGAATCTTTTTCCTTTAGATTTTTAACCAACAATTACTTTGTCAGAAAAATCTTTGAGAGCACTGCATGCAAAGTACTAACAATCAGGTTAATCTAATAAATACCTTTATTCCCATGCAGTTCATGTCCATAACATCCCAAGCTAAACAATCCAAAAATACACGCAAAGGTTTGTTGACCTTGTTTTCAAATCCCTGCCTAAATGTATAAAGCCACTAGATTTGGAGTAAATATAATTAAGTGAGCAGAGGTGCAAGGGTATGGCTGGTTTCATAAGGCATGTGCACAAATAAACGCGTATAATCGTAAATAACCTCTTATCAGGGTGAAACAGGAAGCACAAAATATCTGGAGGCGTGAAATGATACAGTTTATATAATACCAAGATTTTAAGTGCAACCGGTTCCTTTGAGGTTACTTGCAGAGAGAAAATGCAGTTACTAAAAATTAAAAATTTAGGAAAAAAGTTGTTTTTCTCTAAATTTTCAGTTTTCTATAAGTGTTTCAGCATTTCTGATTCCAATTTCTTAGATTCCCATTCTGTGAGGTAAAGTATATTTCTATTTTTCCTCTTTACTTAAAAGTTAAACAGAAGTCAAAGTGTCAAGAGTAGCTTGAGTGGTAGGAAACTCAAATTTTTTTCTGTTCTAATTTTAAACTTGGAACTTGTGGCCAATCTTAAAATTAAGGTATTGATCATTATTTCCAATCAGTCATGCTACAGTCCTTATTTTCATGCCAAGGTCTTTTTTTAAGCATGTCCAAAAGTAATCTGCACTATTACTTTCAATTACAGTTTAATAATTTATGAAATTTACTTAGTATCATACCTGCAATATGTCAGTCAGGCTTCATTACATTGCAATGAGGTCTGATTTAACACAGTCATTATTGCTGCTGTTAAGGGTTTGTGGGGGAAAGATTCCTGCAACTATATTAATTTTAGCCATTTTAGACTAAAATAAGCAGCTACAGATAAATGACAGTATACAGTGGGGTGGTTAAGCATACCTAAGCCTACAATGCCTCCTAATTGCAAATACTTGCCTCTTGGAATAGCTCCATGTTTTGCACTCAGTTAGGGAAACATTCTCCTGATTCCTTACAGCAAATTGTTTTACAAGCAAGGAACAGCTATGAAAACCCATGAGGAAGGCAAAGACTTGCATAGCATTCCCTGGCAGCTGGCATGCGGACAGCTTAACCAGCACAAAGACTCCTTGGAAGTCTTGGTAGGGACATCTTTGCACAAAGCGTGCTCAGATCCATCATTGGCCTTCAGCTGGCCCCCGTGTTGTGGGTACACTGACAGTGGACTGGAGTTTATACCCCTGACATACAATGCCATTGGCGGTATGAGGCAGAACAGTGTGCCAAAGAATAAAGAAAAAGTTCATTCAGTTCAAAGAAACTTTGAGTAAGAGAGCATTTGGGAAGGAAACACATGAGGCTTTTTCTTTGGCATTAGTTCTCAAATTTACCTCTAGGTGGCCAGAACTAAGAGTTTGCCAACTTTGAGAACAGGGGTTCTTCCAATCTTTGAAATTAACTCAATAAAACACAGATAGCTAGGTTTCTCAGTGCATGTCCCATTTCGTATTGAAGCATGAAATCCTGCAAACATGTAATTCAACCTAAACATCATGTAACATTTAGAAAGTTGTACTTATTTTTCACTGCTAATATGAAAAATACTTTCTGAGGTCTCAGTCTTTCCACAAAAGGCAATCTAATTTTATTGACCGTGTGTATAATGCCAGGCCAGGGCAAGAACCACTTTCTTGCCTGCACGTATCCTAGGCAGAGATAAAGTAGAGGAAACAGCAAAACCAAAATGCTCTTCATTTACCTGGGATTTCAACAGGGACAGAATTAAACCAAAATTTAACCTTCCCAAACAATTGAAAACAGCCTTTACTCCAAGGTTAATACTTCCGACTGCAAGCTCCCGAGGCAATATTGTCTTCTGTTTGTATTTAATACAGCTCCAAGAGCAGCACAATGAAGAAATAATCAGTATAATTCTTTGCTGCTTCTTTCAGCTCATTAGTTTTTTTCTGACTTGGGCACCAGTGGCTGAAGATGATCCGAGGCATCAGTTGGAGGGGCCGTTGGGTTGCTGTGCTGTTCGGAAGCCATGACAGCCTGGCAAGATGAGAAAGGTTAACTGAGGCTTCTGCTGGGGAGGGAGGCAGCAGACTTGCGTGTAGAATTAGAGTAGGAACAAATATAAGGGGGAAAATGAATCACAGTATTGATGTCTGGAAAGAACAATATTATGACTATATGGATTTAATGACTGCTGATATCTAGTGCAGTGACAGGTAGTCTCATCCACAGGGACAAAGGTACACAGTGTGCTTCGAGGAGACCTGGAGGCAATCCTTCAACTCAAATCCCATGATAGGATAATATGCTATGGTTCCTTTTATGCTGGAGGTGGAATCCTTTCTAGATCCCTTCTGAGTATGTCAGTTGATGATAACAACATAATTTGCCTTAGAAATTTTAATTCCCCCCACACACCCTTTTCCTTACAAAGAAGAAAAGCGTGAACATTTCCTTTGAGCTGTCCTGAATAAATACTTTAAGAATATTAAAAATGAGAAGTAGATTAAAGCTTTCTGAGTGAATTCCAAACCATGTAGGGCTCTTTGTTAATTTTAAAAGGAGGGATGTTATAACCTTCAGTGCTCTCACTGTGTGACAGACAGGCATCATTAGTGTTAAAAACAGGCAGAGTATAACTGTGGCTACAGCCAGGTGTATAATCTCTTCTGGAACAACATTTGTCTGTCCCCTTTCATGGAGGAAATTTAGTGAGGAGCAGGTAAAGCAGTTCTGTGACATCATGGTCGTTCTACAGGAACTCCTGGATGTCATTAGCTGTTGCACTTTGTTTCCCTGTATTTTATATTCAGCATGCATTAGCGGTTGCTTGTTTTGAAGTTCTCCAGGGTATTCTACAACGAAGTTGCCTGGTAGCAGAACAATCTGTGTTCCTCAGATATGCAAGTGACTAATTTTCCATCAATCAGAGATGAGACTTAAATAAATAAAGGTACTTCATGGGGCTGCTGTGTCTAATGATAAGCAATTATATAAAGTCAAATTAAGGCAGTTCTTTGTGAAGGTCCTGTGAAATTGGTTAAGCAAAAAGAATAACTGCACCATTTCAGTGATTCATCCTATTGCTCATTTCAGTGGGAGCATTATCTCAGTTAACTGATGCAATTAATATGAAAATGAGGAAATCATTGTTTAAGGAGATGAGGAGAGAGAGGGGGTCTTAATGCTGCAGCAATGAAGAAAAAGAGTCACAGAGATGGAAATTTGCATAGGTCAATGGTAATGTAATGCATTTAGCACATATTCAAAGCTTAACTTGCATAGTAATACAGATCCATTAAATTCTCATTATGATGACCTGTGTCCAACACAATTCAATTTTTCTAAATCTTAATGATAAAAAGTTAATTACGTAAGGTGAAAACCTTTTGTACTTGGTCTTAAAATAAAGCATTGAAAGGGCATTGAGACTATCTTTTAGATATGGCAGGTAGCTTCACTTCTGCTTAATTCAATATTTTATTAAGCATGACAAGATTTGAAGTTTGGCTTCTGTGTGCACTGCAGATTTTTAATGTAGTCAGTGGCAATAAATAAGCCTTTGTCTGTAGAACTACAATTTAATGCTAGTCATTTTCCACTTACAGGCTTCCCCAGTTTTTCCTGGTTTTCTAATTTTCAGTAACCAGAAAGCCTATCCAAATTTGGGAAAGAGAGTGGAAAAGACATCTTTTGCCTTTCAGCACTGTATACATATTCTAGCTTTTGTTCACCAGACATGTCTTTGAGCCGACTCTTAACATGGTACAGTACAAAGTTTCCAGGAACCATTTCTTGTCATTACCTGGTTTTGCTTCTCACCACAGCTACAGGTGGAAGATAAGTGTCTGAGTGCTGCTCAGCCTCACACCATTTCCTTCCACTTATCCCACATTCGCAGACAATGGTCATTCTTTGACTTACTCATCCAAGACAGGGAGCAAACGTGCAGTTTTCTAGTACTCTGAGCCATGCTATGGCTTAAGCAGAAGGTGCAGAGACATGCTATAATCAGGTTCAAAAAGGCAGGCTGCCATGTGAAACAGGTTGTTGCTCTTAAAAGGTGAGCATGCCAGAGTGGCACCTTCCTTACTCCTTTACATTAAAGCCACCATACATCTCTCAGGTTATGTCAGACTGTTTTAAATTGTGATTAATTTGCATTTAATAGATTTGTAAGGCACCTTTATTAACATCTGTGTAATGTAAGTCAGGCTTAGAGCAATAAAAGCCAAGTCCTGCACATATTATTCTCCTTGTCAGGTTCTTTCATCCTGAAATCTGCATTATACTCACTACAGTACATAACTGGTGTTTGTGAAGACGATGCAAGTGATGACTTTAGCCACCTAACACAGAGCCAGACCTCAGGCTTTGTTTGACAAAATGCAGGCATCTGCTCTGCAGATGCCTGCACCTGAGCTAGTCACGCAGGGCTCTCCAGGCAGGCAGTGAAGACACCCAGTCTCAACAGATCACAGAGCAGATGGCCACACGTGTTCCTGGGCAACAGCCCAGCCCTAAAGATGCAAAGCTGCATGAAAAAGAATATGATACGAATTCTCTAAAGCCAAGCCTGAGATCCAATCCTTGCCTCACTTTTAAGGCTAAAATTCACAGTAATTTAAATTGCTGCTGTCCCCAGAACACTCCTAAGTTCTGCTTTTTACCTCCTCTAGTGCTTCTCTGTGTCCCTGATTTGACCTCCCCGGGAGCCAGCTCAGCGTGCTCAGCCAGCGTAAGGCTAACCCAGCCCCTGCCCATGCATACACACATGTGCAACAAGAGATGTTTTCCCCCACAGAGTGGGCACCAGCCAGAGCAGCACCAGTGTTGCTGCAAGGCAGGGTGCAGGCTCTTCCCTTCAGAGCACTGCCCTGCACTCCTTGTCTGATGTCTCATCTCCCATGATTCAGTGGTTTAGCACCACACAGGAGCTGTACTTTTAAAACTACTTCAATGATTTTAAATGCAGATAAGCCTCAACATCTGAAAGGTAGTAAGGGTTAGATGGCTAAATATTTTTTTGCTCCAGATTTCTATTAGACAATAATTGATCTCAGTAAGAGTTAAATGTCCATTGTGGTCCAGTCTTAGGCATCTAAATACTTTACAGTTTTAAGCATTTGTGCTTCAAAGGTCTACATCTTTACAGACATTTTTCAAACCACGGTATTATGTTCTAGAAAAGGTAGAAAATAGATGCGGTATGTAAGCTGCAAGGTTATACAGTTACTCTTCTAGCTGCTCCAGCTGTTTTCATCAGCCGCCTTTCTGGCAGCTTGCTGGCGGTCACTTGCTGACCCCCGTGAGGGGGCTCCACGTGCAGCTGGTCAGTGAACAAAATCTAGTTGAAAAGTAACTCCAAAAAAAAAAAAGGCATTCACTAATTGCTTTTAATCTTTCCTGAGAAAAATAAGAAGTGTTGGATAAAACCACATGCTCAATATTGGAGTATGTGGAGAATTGTAAGAAATGGTTACATAAAATTAATTGTGATTAAACTTAGTAGGAAAAATAACTTGTAGATCACACAAATCTTGCTTAAGGGCAGCATATTCACCACACTATTTCAGAAACACCACTCTAATTAATAAGCTTCAGTTAAAGAAGAAGAATCAATAACAAATACTGCTATTCATAGAAAATTGATATTATGTGAGGAGGAAGATTGGATTTTAAAATAGGTTGGTTTCCTCCAAGCACAAATTAAGAATCTTTTAGGGAAAAAAGAAACACCAGGTAGTGACAAATTGAGGAATAATCCAATTAAAGTTTCATTGGTTTCATTGTTTATGAGGATCTGACAAAAGCATTTTATCTCTAACATTGATATTTAGCAAAAGGGGAATTCTGTATCTAACAATAAAGAAAATCCACCTTTCAACACAAACAACAATGCATACTGCTAAAGGAACCTCTACTGTGCTGTATAAACAAAGCAACAAACAAAAGCAATGTTAGGAAACCCTAATGACTACAAATGGATATCAAGAAATTCACAGAGCATGCTGTGTAATATAAAACTTTTGAGATTAGATTGATTTCATTTCTTGCCATCACCCAACATTACGAATCCAAGATATCCCATAATCAGAACAGTCTATGGTAACAGTTACCTTTTCTTGGTTGTACAGGTGCTTTGCAACAAACAGCAATAATTTGCCCACAAAAGAAGACATCTGAAACATATTCTGTGATTCCCTGCAAAAAGTTGTCCAAAGGAGATATTTTTCTAAACCATCAAAATCCTTTTCTTTGTATCATGTTTCTGTGAGCTGCTACTGTTGTATGACAACATCATGACCCATTACTGTCCAATTTCACTTGCAATCTCCTTGGAGAGTGACACTCTGAAACCAAAGGCTTTGCTGGTATATATGGTCCACTAGGGTCTAAGAAGCTACACTAAGGACATGAGAAGAGTCTTAAAGCTGAAGAGTGAAAGCCCAGCTGCTTCAATACCCTGTTTGCAACCACAGTCTGTGGTCAGGGTAGAGTCAGTTAGGAAAGAAAAATGCTTGAAGTTATTTCTTACAGGTTTCAGGACCTGCATGAGCTGGACGTTGGCACTGGACTTCCAGTACAATTAGTTCTGTGCAAGAGTTGTCTTCCGTGCAAGAGTTGTCTGAATCTCCAGGAATTGGTCTAAACAGTTTGTGAGACACTTTTGGCCCTTGCAACACGGCTAGCAAGGAGTTCCTCAGCATCTGTGGTTTAGGCTCTATGAATATGTCTCTCCTTCCACCTCTGTTTTGGTGTTCTTTCCACTTTCTTTTGCATCAAAAAGGTGTCCAGGTATCTTTTCTCTAATCACCACTATGGTATCCAGGTCAGTCAAGGACGATCATCTATTCCAACATGCCAAAGCAGGCAGGAAGCTTTTCACAATGTGCCCACAGCACGTTGCTTCTTCAGTGCTCACCAGCTTCCACTGTAATCTGCAGTTGTTCTTACACAGGCTGACATTCAGGTCCATCTGTATTTTCCATGCCTGTTAAATACCTTTGATCCTCAATGACCCTGAATGGATTTGTCTCCCCTAACTTCAGAGGTCTGAAATTAAGCCTTTTGTCTACACTCCCTGTCTGTGCTCTGTCCTTTGTCAGATAGATCCCTCTAGAGGGGTATTCAGGTCACTTATCTCAGGCCTCTGTTTTAGAATTAGATTAATTGCTGCCCATGAATGCCTTTCCCTCTTCGTTGATGAGGTGACTGGCTTAGATACACAGGTTTCTGATAGCTAAACTTAGGAGAGAGGACTCCCATGCTGGGTGCCTTCCAAAAGTCAACCAAAACAAAAAAACAAACAACCCCAACCAAACCCTACCTTGAATTTGCACACTGTTACAAGTGTTAGAAAATTATGTAAAACATTGGCATGGGCCCACGTTCCCATATTACCTTAGCTCCTGATTCTGCAGTACTGAAATCAATACAGGCTCCATGCAGAATTTCTAAAGGAAAAGATACAATATCATTATTTATTTTTCAGGATTAATTGGAGACACGTACCCCAAGTGTCTGAGCAAACCCTCTGGAACTGACCTTCTGCCAGCCCCTTCAGCATCTGCTGTCTGTGACCATAACCCCAGAGAATGTGCCCTGCCTGTAGGCTCAGAAAGCTTAGTTCAGCCATTAGAACCACATTCAGATTTCAAAACCCCTCAGAGCTGAGAGCACACGTCTGCAGACTTAGGTGAGACCCATTTCTGTTTGTCATGTCATCAGTAAACTAGAGCTGAAAGACACTGCCTCCCATTGCCCCTCAGCAAGACCAGGCAGCAACCCTGTGCAGCTCTACAACCTCCCCACCCTGCTACCTGCCAGTACCCACCCTGAGAGATCACAGCCCATTAAATCAACATTTCTCAGGGCAGCGTCTCACATGTCATAAACAGAATATCTGGGTTTCTAAAAAAAAAAAAAAAAAAACAAACCAAAAACAAACCAACTTGCTTCACTACTGAAGTCATAGAAAATCAAGGAAGACAAAAAATGGCATCTTGCCAAGCTGTCAGTTCCCTTCTCAGTTTGTTCCCAAGCTTTTTTCTTTTGGCAAGAACACAACCCTCTGCTGCAGTGATCCCTGCAGAAAATTTAAGTAATCACCCTGATAGTTTGCTAGACTAAATTTTGCTGGATATGCATACAAGAACGTGAAAAACTATTTTTGTGCAACAAATCTTGTTCCGTTCTAACTCAACAACAGAGAGGAGGGTAGAGCAATGGGGGAAAACTCACTGTTGTGGGAGAGGCAAGGGGTCTCATTAATTTTGCTTACACCAGTATAATGCAGCTGCCTTCTCTGCTAGCTTTAATGCAGCTCCTTCTAATTTACATTGGTGTAAGTGAAATCAAATAAAACCCATTACGTCCCTGAACCCCAGTAGACGATCAATGTAATGCAGACTTTTACAACCCCAATTTCTTTCTGTAATAGCAAAGGAACAATACGGGTTTACAGAAGGGCCAGGCTAAATATAAACCTCCGCTCTCTTCTCAGGCTGCAATCAGAAGAATCTAAATGGCCATTTGAGTGTGAAGACTAAGGTCAAGAAGGACAAAAAAAGATCAAGCGAGAGCATGGGAGCTGAACCTGGAGATAATCTTGAAACTGAAAAATGCTCCATTCACAGAAGATCAGCTACCAATTACGCAAAGATACAGAAAATCAGAACATTAATTAAGATTATTTTATTACTTCATTAATAACGAAGTAGAATTGAGTTATAACAAGTCAGAATGTGAAGATGATTTCCTTGTATTGTTAAACGTACTTGTTTCAATTTTATTGCTTCAGAGTTGCAGTATAAAATGTATTTCAAAAAGAAGAGATACATTTGTATTAATTATAGGATAGGGCACACTCAAAGCACTTTTTTACATAATGCACTCCTCAGATTTGTTTCAGCATCTCTCCTCTCTGCTTATTTTTGTCTAGTTCTCCTTTCCTAGCTTTCCTACTTTCACTGTGAGTCGGCAAAATCCCCACCATTTACAGTGCCAAAACCTCCACTGCAGCTCTGCAAGTTAAAACAGTCTGTCTGCAACTCCCTATTTCAGCACTTTTCTGATCTCCTCAGAAAAAAATTTAGTCAGATGGATTCTTGGCTGGAGAATCTGAAACAGGACTCGGGATACCTCCATGGGCTTCAGTGCAGCTGACTGTCAAGTTTACCCTAGATCATAATTGCCATTCTCTTTCCCTCCTCATTCCTACCTTCTTTGGTAATTTTTCACTTTGCTGCTCTATTTCATGCAAGAAGTGTTGTGGGGACACTGTATGAAATAAATGATGTAAAACAAATTATATACTAAACAGTCAAGAGAGTGACAATGCCCTTCCTTCCATACATACTCCTGAGTCAGTGAAAGTGGCTATCATACAGAACATTCAGAAGTCAGCTCTCTAATGCAATAGCAGTTCACTTGTGTTGACAGACAGAGATCCAGCGTTCTGGGGCTGGGAGTGACTTGTCTTACATTATGAATTGTAATGAGATGAAGGTCTCTTACAAGTAGGGACTTTCACGGACAGCTTGGAGTGTCTTTTTTGACAATGCAGCACAGAAGCATCCTAGATTAAGTGCTCTGCCCCAGCACAACAGCCTGGGAGACAAGTAAGGGAAGAAGGTACCTCAGATAACGAAAGGGTGGTAGCATTGCCCATGGTCCCCTCAGTCCACAATTCCACCTACACAAATAAAGAGGGGAAAATCCACCTCCCCAATGATGAGATCCTCCCCAGTGACGAGATCCAAGCACTCTGAGCAAAGAGATTTCCTCATTCTCAGTTGTGAATATCTTCTGAAGTGAAATGCTGTCTACTCTCGCAGTCTTCTGCTTCAGCCTTTGCATTTCATTGCAGATATTGAAATCACCATTCTGTTTTGACAGTCAAAGATGCTCTAATCAATATCACTGGAAATGTCATTTAACTTTTCACTTGGACAAAAGGTGATGCTGACATTCTACTTTTCCAGAGTTTCCCAGCAGAACATTTAATCTCTCTGCCCTTGCAGATATTTAAGGAACCATTCACAAGATAACACTGCATTGTGACAGCCAGCAGGGACTTTCTCACAGACAGCATTTTGCCTACAGGGACCACAGAAAACATCTGGATTCAGACAGAAAATAATAATAAAAAGGAACACATTATTGTTATTCTTCAGTATCACTCAGTGATATATTATTATTCCTGCCTATTGGAAACAATGCTGTTGTGTTTTCAAAGCAAAATGAGTGTGACCTATGAATCTGACAATGAGAAACTGTGCTGGTAGAAGCATATGAATAAGATTTACATGTTGCTGAATGCAGACAACCTCTTGCCATCGCTATTAGGTTACTCTTCATGTTTCTTGTCCCTTTGGAGGGAATGTGAATGTACTCTACGGATGTGCTATCAGATTCAGGGGTCAACAGGGATGGCAGTCACTGGCAGCTATAGCTAAGGAGCTCTGGCGTAAGCCTCAGAGGAAAGCTGTTTGCTTTGCAGAGCAGTAGGAAGAGATACAGGGGTTAAATAGCAGAGATCAGTGGGACCCTAGTGAAGATGCTTTGGTCGGTCAGGTGTGGGCACCGCAGAAAGCAAAATAAATTAAACTCCTCCAGCTGGAAAATAAATATGAAACAGCAAGTGAATTTGTGCACTTCATGACTGAGTGAGCAAAGCTTAATTCTCTAATTATTACCTCTATTCTACCCACTGAGATAAAAAGCAAGTTAGGAGAGATAATCAGGTTCTAAAATACTGTGCCCTCTTGAATCCAGCCCAAATGTAACAGTCAGCAGTCACTCCAAAACTGATGTAGTCTCCTGAAAGATCTATAATAATACAATATTTTCTATTTTGCAATTTTGTATGTCAGTAGCAAGTGAAGAAAAGCTTCATTCTTATTTATTTTTTAGCTCACTTTTCATTGCTTATTTAAATGGTTGAATTGCAGAATCACGCATCTATTGCACAAAAGTCTGGCTAAGTATTGTGCATTACATTATTCTAAATATTCACACTCTTCTAATTTAATAGAAATTCTGCTAATACCACCCAGATGTCATCTTGCATTCACAGTCTTTAGTTACGTCAATGCCGTATCATGTTAGGATTGATCATAAAATTCCCTGGTTTCACAAAGGCACTCTGCATGTAGGTACTCTACAACAAAAAAGAAGGGGGGGAGGTTCTTTTTAGTTTGCAATGTGAAAAGAATAAAAGATATCAATAGAATACTTCAAAATGCTACTTGCAGTCAGATTAGGTGTTAATTATCCCATGACCCTTAAGAGTGCCTGATAGCTAAATAACACTCTAATCATTTGTTTCAGCGCTTCAAGATTAAATTTTATGCATTCAATACCTGCACTAGATAAAAGCAAAAAAATGGAAAGAGATTTGATTTGGGTTCATACAATTAAGAAGGGTATCAAGGAAGCTGATCAGTTCCTCCTTCTTATCTTGTCCCTTTCTTCATGAAAAATAAAAGAGCAGTTAAGAAATAAAAGTCTGACTGAATAGCATCTAAACTTAACACAAAGAGGAAGACAAGCAAGTTCACGCAGGAGACAGGCAGCCTGCAGTTAGCTACCACAGGCAGCCAGGCAGCCAGGCAGCAAGGCAGCTGGCAGAGCTCAGTTTGGAAGAGGTGACGCTATTCCAAGCGCAAACCAACTTTCTACCACAGCAGATCCTTTTCAAAAAATGGTCGTTACCATGTGTTGTGTGTAGGGAGAGGGAACAAGGGAGGGAAATGTATAGCCTTAATATCCATAGATGACTGGCAGAATTATTGTCACTCTTCCAGGCGATGGCCGTATAAAGGGGACAGTGTCCCCAGCTTCCCCAGCAAAGCTGTGCTAATTACTGGTGCTCAGAGCAGCACAAGGAGCTTATTGGTGGGCTTCCTGTAGGAAGAATGAAGTCTGAAATGGCTTTATGAGCACAACAGAAATGGATCTGTGGAACAGATCGCTCAGTGCTGCACAATGCACATCTCGGTGTTTGACTTCAATGAGCTCTTAGGCTAACCCTGTAGCTTGAGCTCTAGGATGAGAATGGGCAGGGCATGCTTCAGGAGAGCACCTCCCCGGTCAGTCTCGTTTCAAAGGAACCCATTTTGGTGCCTCAAGGCTGCTCTGTGATACTAATTAAAATGTATGAAGTAGGAACAACTGGGAAAAGCAAGGTGAAAAGATGCATAGGTTCCAGGATAAGCATCTTTTATTTTTTTTTTTTTAAGTATTAATTAACCCAAATGGCCAAATAAATGTTCATGAGTTACTTAGTGCAATGCTCAGTAGGAGATACCTCCCATATATTCTCCCCGGCACAATAAGAAAGCTGTTTTTAATTTCATCTTGTTGATCCATGCTGCTGCCCAGAGGCCTCCAGCTCCGAGCTATGGGCACTGCTGTGTGGAGATACGGACATTTTCAGAGCAACCTACCAAACAGAGTGTCAGAAGTAAAATACAGAGGAAAACAGCACAATGCCGACCATCAGCTCACCCAGTTAGTGAGAGCTATGGAGGCTTCTCCTATTGCCTGGGATAACAATCCATAAGCCTGGAGCTAAATGTTTCTACCCCATTTGCAAAAAGAAAAGCAAGGGAGGTTCCATCTCACAGGATCTGATAATCCAATTAGAGCATCCCTGCAATGTCAAAGAGCCAGGTTCAAACCACTCTTCTGGATGATTTGATTTTTGCCTCTTCTATGCAGGGGATCCCTCCTGGGGGAGCTATTCATTGTGCACACAGCATTAAACATTTAGCAGGGACTGAGACCTCAGCTTCCTAGATCTCAGCTGAGTGCACTTACCAGAGGGGTATAGACTAAGTCAGACCAATTAGTATTTAACTTAGAATTGACCTGAATTGAAGCTAGCCGAACCACTCCAACAGGAGGAATACCCATGGAGAACAGCTGATAGTCATTTATCTGGCACAGAGACAACAAAGCCTGCTTTGAAAATAGAAATTCAAGTCAGGATTTCCCCTTTCCCACAAAGCACTATGTCATTTTGGGCACCAAGGACTGTAACCCGTAGGTTACAGGTGAACTTTTCATCCCTAATGACTTGGGTCACATTGTTAAAAAGTGTGTGGGACTGGCTATTCTGAGAAGACAGCTCCGGGCCTGTGTGACTGGGGATGGGCTCCAGGTGAGGCAATGGAGTATCTGCACCCAAGTGCACCCTCCCACATTTTGGGTGAATGTGTGCAGTCCAGACCTGTCCGCTGCTCGACAAATAAATGGAACAAATGAAATGGACAAAAATCAGATTCTTGCCTCAGTAATGATACAATTCCCCAAGGTTTCTGATGCTGTCAGTCATTTCAAGATTACAGATTTTCAGGACAAAGCAGGCGGACAAATATGACATTAGTGTAAAAACGTCAGTATCTGCTGGCTGCTGTATTGTTGCAGTGACAGATACACGTTTCTGCCATAAGAGTTACAGAAGCAGACAGGTCGCACTGACAGGACAATACATATATTCTGTGGGAGAAGCTATCAGTGCCAAAAAAATGGTCCTGCTATTTCTTTACATGTGAGTGATTACACAGATAATCTTGTGCCTCTTTGAATCACAGTTTAGAGGTCCTCACTGAATCATTTAATCTCAGCAGGCACTGTGTTGTTCTAGCATCCTGATGGGCATTTTCTCCCCGGCATATGTTGAAATTCCAATTTGTCCCTGCCCTGTGCCAAAAAAATTATCTAGATTATGAACTGGAGCTGTTTCTTTGCTATTATCAGCTGACATTTGAGGCATGTTAAGAATTTTCATTGTACGGTGTATAACCAATGCACTCACGTCAGCTCTGCAGTGGAGACAAAACTGTTCTGAAAAAAATACCATTTCCCCAAAGATTTGCCGTAAAAACATAAACTTTCTACTAAATTTACAAGAGGTTTTATTCTAACGTTTAACATTTTAACATATGCTTTTCCATTTCTCTTCTAACTTTGGAGAGAAAATGAGGAAATCACAGAAGGCTGCTGCTTCGGAAACCGTGAAATCTCAGCAGCTTAAAGAAAGAGCTTTGCTGGGTGACATATTCAGCTTCATTTCAGATGAAGAAGTCTGAAACAGCGTGGGACTTCTCTACGCTTCTGAGTGCTGCTCATTAAAACTTAGTATAAACTTCATCCCATTTTGAGATGCTTCTGTATTAGTGCTGACTGAGGTATTAAGAAGCTGCAAAATCTGCCATATAAAATTTTGAGTAATATAAACTACTAACAGAGAAAATCTTGCTTGAATGTAACATTCAGATTACAAAAAAAAAAATGCTTAAAAACCAAGAAATAGCAAATTTATGGTAAAACATCATCCATTAATTCTCTTCCATTTGCTCAGTTATATGGATTATAACACAGGATTTCTCTGCCTGTTATTTTATTCCATCTTTATTCCCATTGATTTTTATAAAATAAGAGCATTACAGCAAATTATCTGTAATCATAAGACTACCTATTTTTTCCCTCAAATAAAATATTATAATCCCATAAATACAGCTGGGCATGCACTACATGCACTGGATTTCTCTTGTACAGAAAACTCTTTAATTAAAAAAATCCTAATCCAAGATGGAATGGAAACCAAAAAGATAAGAGAAATTAAATTCTGAAAGAAAATCAAATGGCATGGGCCTTTTAGCATTAAAATGAAACTCTTTTATCTGGAGTTTGACTTGCTGCAGGATGTTGCAGTTGCTAGAAATCCATATGAGTGCAAAACGCATTTCAAGACATTCACACAGGAAGAATCTCTTAAGATCCATTCAACACAGAGATCCCTGCCCTGCCTCACAAGGTTTCTGAGCAGAAAAATCTTGAATGCTACTAAAATGTTCTGTGAAAGTGTTTCCTGGAAGTGGAACGGTTAAATTTTTCCCTAGATATCTGATATCACTACTGTCAGAGACAAGACACAATGATCCAGCATTCCTAGGTGGGGGCGTTTCCTTGGAACCAGTAATGCTGGTTTACCCTATCTTTCTGTTCATTAAATTAAAATAATTAGGGGGAAAAATCAATCAAAACATAGAAGTGAGGTGTTCTGTCCCGAAAAGAACAGAACACTCCCTTCTCATTTAGCTTTCCAGAGCAGAACAACCAAGCACTTTCCAAAGTAAAAGGGTTACACCAGAAAACACCTTACACCCAATGGTCTCCATCAATCAGTTTGATGCCTAAACCTAGCAAGTAGCAATACAGAAACTCTTGGAGCAAGACAAAAATTAACAATTTTGTTCGTACTGGACTGGATTTCCTTTGACCAATGTTTGTAAATGACCAGAAATGACATAGAAAGAGAGCAAATTGCAAAACTTCACAAATAAATCTTACATGCTAGGGCCAAACTTAAAACTAGTCATAGGTCTTTCCAGAAAAAAATGCCCAAATTAAGACTCTACTTTCATTGTTAGTCTCTCAATGATGTGGTCTAGTTTTGCTAAGGTGCTGTAGCTGCCGTTCATCTGCACATCCATTCTGAAAGATGAAAATAGAGGCCATGGATAAAAGTATGTGCAGATTTTTCAGTAGATGATTACAGTTACTATTAGGAAAAAATACTACTCTCTATTAGGAAAAAAAAATAATACATTAAAAAAAAAAAAAGGAAACAATGGAAATAAGATTTATCTGAAAGGTCTTAGAGTATTAAAGCTAGGATGCTGTAAGCACCCTAAATGGAGAAACAATTTGAAGAGTTTTCATTTCATTCTTAATACTTTTAGTCATGTGTGCTCTGTGGAAGATGTCAGTGTTTTGGGGTCTCTAGCATTATGCTTTAGTCATTATTGGTGAGTGTTTACAGTCCTCCAGGTGGAAATAAAATGTTAAATAGCCAGCACCATTGTCACATCATGGGATAAGATATTTTCCATCTCCAGAATTCAAAAGCACTGCAAATGGGTAACAGCCCAACTTTCCACAGGCAGGAATTTAAGAACTTGCAAAATATGCAGGATTTTTTCATTGAAGAATAATGCCATTACAGCTAATGGAGAAACAGAATGATTTGTTAGAGCAATTGGGAAAATTATTTCAGCTATAAATGTTGAAGGAAAAGAACAGGAACTAATGAATGTAAAACTGTCTGTGCAGCTATAGAGTTGTGCTATTGGGCTGGCCCCAGCAAATGCGATCTTCAAGAGAAAAATTTACACTCAGTTGCCCAAATATTTTCCTCCAGCAGATGATGATGAAAGAATAAAAATTAATCAAGTTGCAATCAAAATGTTGCTCAAATGTCCACCTTAAAGAGTTCCTACTGGAAAATGAAAGAACAAAACAAAATAAAGTGGATTTCCATTTCAGCCCTAGCTGCCAAACTGACCATGGGCTTGTTCTACAGGCTGTTTCAGATAAAATGTGGTTTTAAAAGCCTGTAAAAGAGGAACAGGCATACAGGATTCCTTTCCTTTATGTGAGCACCATCTGACCATGCTGGTGCAGCTCTTCTACTTCTGACTTGATTAATATTTAATTAATGTACATAGCTTCAAAGATGAGGGTGAAGAAAGGTTATCTCCAACACTGAGATGGAGAACTTATCCCCTCTCCCCACTCCTCTCCAAATCCAAAAGAACCCTGGGGGTTTGGTATCTCTGCCCTGGCACAGGAGACAGGGTGCTGGGCCTCCTCATCAGGAACACCCTGGGCACTGGGTGAATGCAGTGATATGTCAGTTTGCACTCACAAGAGACAAATAAGTTAGAAAGAAAATTCAGAAACCAGGATGATCTCAGGTTTTTGGGCTCTGGAGGCAATTGACAAGTCTGAAGAACACGGTGTAATGCCTCATAGAGTAGGTAGTTGGAAATGCTTTTTCAGGCTTAAAAAAAATGTTATACTCTAAAGAAGGAAAAAAAATGGTTTATTTTTGCAGCCAAGCCTTACACATCAGGAAGAAAATAAATTAGCAATGGACATTTTACACTCTTGTGGGTGAATCCCCCATGTATGAAGCACCCACAAATAAAAGCTTCGCATCCATTTTAAACTTCACTTTTTTAGGTGCTGAAACTTACTGAAGCAAAAATACAGCAATGAACTAAAGTAGAAGGAAGCAGACTGAAGTTGTTAAGGGACTAACAGCGTGGCCATTGCCTAAGGACAGAAATAGCTGATGGATGATACCACAACAGCCAACAGACAAATCCTCATTACAATTGTAAATTTTGTGTCCCAGACAATTTACTCTCTTCACTATCATCCCTACACTCACTTTTTGCAGCAGCTGCACTACCACCTTTCAGCGCTGGCACAGTTTGCTTATCCTGTATCACTGGCATAGACCATAAGCTCCAAGATTGCCACTGTCAAAGTAAAATGATGGTTCTGGAGGAACATCGTGGCAGAGGGACCAGAAGTAATGTCCAGATGTGCACTGGCCAGCCTACAGCTGACAAGAAAGGCTGCCTAGTGGGGGATTTTTCTGGGGAAAATAAACAGCAGAAGAGAGCACCTGCCCATGAGCAGATACAGCGTACAGTCCACATTGCATGGTGGAGAGAGGATGCACAGCCACAGTGTGGCTGGACTGTACTCTTGTATCCTTGGTTCACAGGAAAAAGAAGTCTTCAAAAGAATACAGTAGCATTTGAGCAGAAAACTGATGGAAAAATCAGGCACTCAGAAAAAAACACAATTAAGTTTGACCAAAAAAAATATCCTCTTGCCTGTTGATGTGATATGGAGAAATAGTGTGAAATGGGGACAATGGACACCGACTGTGATTGTATATGTCTGCCCAGGAATGTGGGTACGGTGACTAGTCATGGGTGCAGTGTCTGGTCACACAGGCACACAGCTTTGAGGAGACGCCTGCCCTTCTTCCTCTAACAAACGGGCTATTTAAAAAAGAATGAGAAAAGGATGAGAGATATTCCAATGCTATCTAGAGGGAGGGAGTGCTAAGTCTCCTTGCTGGAGAAGATGGGATGGCCACAAGAACATGAATCACCTACAAACCTGCAAGACCACCACATTCCAGGCAAAGGACTGATAAGCTAATTAACATACGAAGCGGGGTTTAGGTAACGAATATGTATAGGCGTTAATTGAATATTCATTTGTTTTATTGTATAAATGTGAGATGGTTCCTCACTTCGGGCATGCACGCTTGTGGAGGAGCGATCCCCCGTGCATCTGCGCGCAATAAACATACCTACTTTATAACTTTCGAGTTATAGAGTCTAATTCCGCACGTCAGATGCATAAAAATATGTGGTCGCATGCTCTTCTCCACCCAGCACTTTTTTTACATATGGTCACATAATTACAGACTGTATCATAAAGCACACCCAAAAGTATGTCCAGGCAATCTTTACTCCTCCTTCCCTAAGCATCTGGTGGGTTTATTTGCAACCTATAGAATGCTTTTTATATGTAGATTGGTGTGGCTCACATTACAAATAGGTGAAACAATATAACATGCAGAGCTAACTTCCAGTCTGCTGTAAACTCACTGGAGTCACTAGACTAACACAAGTTGCAAACGCGGTCTGCATATAAAAAAAGAATGGTTTTTTTGCAACTCATGTATATTCCATAAAGCACGGAGACAGACCAGCTCTATGGAATCAACTTACCTTACCTTCCCTTAAAAGTAAAGTGGTGATGGTAGCTATCTAGCTGCTTGATTAATGAAAATAGTCTTCAGTGTGAAGCCTATGACTAACACTTTCAATAGATCTCTCTTTATTGATAAATTATCATATATCTCCAAGCATGCTATAATTAGGTAATAGGGCAGAGCTGTAAATCTAATTCAATTTTTATTGATGTACCTCAGCTTTATATCCCATCTTGCAGGGCCACTAGAAAACCAAATGGTTGTTTTTATACCTGTCTAATTTCAGAGCAATACATCCACTGCACTCATAGAAATCTTCTGGCTACAAGCTATGGCTGAGTGCATTAAAGAGGGAAGCAATTACTCTTGGACCATTTTTTACTTCTTCACCTCTTTCTGTTTGTTATGTCTTCTAAGCTCACACGAAATAGAGACAAAATGGGAAGGTACTTTCTCATCGCTTAGATGTTGCTGCCTGAGCTTCTGTTTCCAAATTTGATTGAGCTTGGATTCCGCTCACCTATAAATTCATTGATATGTTGAATCTGCCTGAAACACAGAGAAGTGTCTGTGAAAGAATGGCCCATCTCAGGTTACTGAGGTCCTGAACAAAAAAGTATCGACTTCCCTGTTCCAGCTGGAAGGATTGAGTCTCCATTTTTTGTTTGGGGTTATTAGCCCTTGGTTTATAAGAAGTGCTGCAGTTTGCTCATGTGCTCAGCCAGGTAACCTGAAAAGAATTAAAATTCATCACTGGGATCTAATTATCTCATTCTGCATGTCATTTTGCACAGTTCAGGAGGAGCAAAAAATAAAATAAATAAAGGTTATAAAAATTTGCACATTGGAATAGAAAAGTTACTGATCCAGACACCCCTCAATTCATTTCACATAGAAGCAGCAATGACCTGAATAATTTTAAAGGTGAAATTCAAAGATGAAGTAAACTTTTGACTAATCATAGCTTTACGTATTGCCCCAAACCATGAATCAAAGTGTGTTTGACATTCAGGTTCCCCCTCCCAATGGCAGAGTTTCAACTAACAAACATTTTCTTCATTACTCTCCATGGTTCTTTTGCCTTTTTCTGTGCTGGCCTCTGCCCACAGCCTAATCATCTCCCCAGGTTGCTCTGTGGCTAATTAGGGTCAGCCACTTAGGTAATGTAAAATGATTTATTCTGCAGACTTGGAAGAAGCCAAGACAATGCCACACACCCACCAGCTGAGAACCTGGGCACCCTGTACATCTATTTTTCTCAAGCACTGGGCTCCTGTAGCTACCAAGATTCTTGGGTAGTAAGTTCCAAGGGAAATGTCAAATTCAGTTTGACTGTATTAGCTTCTCAAATGTTACAATATATTGGTATTTCCTTACAATGGCAGATTTCCAAAATTTAATTTCTGAATGACTAAGTTCCTTCTGAGAATTGGATGGAAATAAGTTTTATCTCTTGTATGAGTGCAGAGAGGTGATTTTAGTCACCAAATATTTAACTTTTCCTTCATATGACAGTAAGCAAGCTGAAGACTTCTTGATAAAACTGGATTTCTTTAACAATCTATAGTCAGTCTGCTATTATTTCACTTCAAGTATTGATTTGTTTCTTTTTCTGAGTTGCCTGTTGTCTTTCGACTATTCTTTGCCTATTGCTTTTTGGGAGTCTTGTATATTTTTTCCACCAAACAGTTAAGTCTAAGGGCTGATTTACAGATAAGTCAGACTCTTTAAAAGCTGTGGCTGTTGGCCATCAAGCTGTCTTTCTCAGAGCCACTAAAATTGTGTTCCATTCTGTTGCTATGTCTAACTGCTTGTGCACTGAAATATATGCTCCTTAAGTTATGAGATGTCAGAAGTCATCAAAGAAAAGGATTATAGGTATTAATAAGAAGCTGCTGACAAGATGGTCATTGGCAGAAAAAAAAAAAAATCACCCTCTCATATAAGACATAGGAGACTGGGATTTTACTTGCTGGATAGAAAGGCATATTATAGATAGGAAATAATTTTTATTTGCCATTTTATGATCTGGATTCTATTATTTCAAGACTTGTAAACTGATAAACAATAGCAATAAGAGAGGTCTAGGCATTCTGAGTAATACTGCAGTGCTTATGTTACGCTTTCTTAGTTTGCAGGAATGTATGTTCTGCTTTCATCACAAGGTAAATCTCAGCCTTTGCCTAATTTATGGAAAGATAAAACCATCACTGGTTAGAACCAGCAAGCTTTTTCAGAGAAGAACACAATAAATCCACAAAACTCCATATTTCTCAATTGACAGTACTAGATCATTTGAAAAAAAATGGCTGTTTCCATATGGTCAGCATCTGTTATGCTCCATGTCACTACAGAACATGTAAGATTTTTTCCTCTAGCATTTGCTAAATCTGACCCAATTTCATTTCAAAAATCAAGCAGATGCACATCTTAGATGAGAGAATCTTCTTTATACATGCTGTCAGAGAAACCTGTACTGATCGTCTCTTGTATTCAATACAGCTGAATAACTTGGCCCCTTCTACATGCGGATCCCAACTTTCTTTATTTCAGTTTGCAGGGGCACTGTCCTTTAATGAAAACCACTTTGGAATAGAAGATATTTTATACCCTTTACTTATTATTAGCTGATTTCATTGGCCAGTGACTGTGCAAAATACCTAAGAATTTCTTTGGTCAAGGACAGCTTGCTAAACTTGTGAGACAAACGAGATAATATGGGAAAACTGGCATGCCCAGGATCCCATGCTAGGTCAGGAGCAGCACTACCTCAGCCTGTCCCTATGTCCCAGCTCAGTCCTCCATCTCCTTGCCTAACACCTCTGCTGAGGTACAAGTAAGTGGCAAGCTTACAAGCCACAGTTACTGATCTTACATCTCTCAAAACCATGAGGCCTTTTTGTAATTTACTTGATTATCTTCACATGAAAGCTAATCACAGCAGTGAACAGTTCCTGTTTTACCCATTAGCATCATCTGATTTTCAAACTTCAAGCCTAACTTTTTGTCACTTCAAGTATCGTAAAGTTTCCCCTTTGATAAAATATGGGTGACAGAAATACATGTGAAATATGTCTGCTGTATTAGCAGACACAGCATATTTTTTGGCTTCAGTGAGTTCTCAGCATGGCAAAGCAGTAAATCCTTTGTTTATATGAAATGCATTTTCAACCAAAATGCCTTATTATCCTGTTTATTGGGTCACTTTCACCTCTTTTATACCATTGTTATCCCACTTTCCCCAGGGAATCACTGCTGATTTGAAGCAGTATTAGATAAAGACGAGGACATACCATACCTCAGAATAACTTCAAGTTTCCTCGATTTTGTGAAAGGTTGATTTAACGTTAGATCATCTCTTAAGATCTTTTCATAAAATTGAAGTTCTACTGAAATACCATGTTTTGAGATAATGACGTGCCTTAGAAGTCATGGATTATGTGTATCATGTAAGATATTAAACCTGTCAAGGTGTTGTTTTTAATATGTCTTTTAGTTAAGACCATATCTTGACATGAATTATTCCTAGCATAGCTTCTCACACACTGGTTCAGCAAGCAATCATCCACTACATCCATCATTTCTGTTTCTGTCTCACCATATGTCTCAGAGGGGGTGGAGAGGGGAAGTTTCCAGTTAATCATTTTTTTGCATTTGGTATGCAAATCACTTAAAACTGAATGATGTGGCAATTTCAAACAGTATTGTCCTAAGAAAGACTGAAGTTTTAGTACTAGGTTTGATAGGTTTACTGGGTACGGGTTTTTTGCTTGCATTTTAACAAAATTTTACAGCTAGAAAAAATTCTCATGATAATCTCTAGCCTATTTCCTCCTCAGAGATATGTTTGCAAAAATTGGTTTTATATTATCTTAGCAAAAGGCTTCTGCTTGTAATATTTCAAACCTTCATCTGTCCTTGGCTGCCATGACATTCATCCATCTGACAAAACAGGAAAAAAAAGCACCAGCCGAGTGAATGCTACTTTAAGTAAATTCGTTAGACAGGCATAAAGGGTACTGTGCTCACTGAGACTGCATTGGCAGCCACATCCTTGAAGGTCTTGTGACTCCTACAGGCAACGGGTAACACAGGGCAGCAGGACTCATGACAGGACATTTGAACAATAGCGCTTTTGCTTCTAAGAACAATCTGTTTTCTTCAGCCGTGAATTAATCCACAGAACAGTGGCACTGCGTAGGTTGCTCTTGGCTCTCTGAAGATGCATATAATGAGATAAACAATGGTTTGTTAAGTTTTGGATTAATTTCCCAACCTCATGAAAAGCTCCATATACTGCTTCTCAATACTGGGAATTGTCCAGCCATAAATGCACATCAGTAAAGCACAGAAGGCTCGAATTTAGGCAACAGAGCAGAGCCTGAATAAAATCTTTGCACAAAACCAGCAAGGCACTGGGACCCGAATTTCTCAGTTGTATAAGCCAGATGTCTGTACAGTCAGGCCTCAGCCAAACACAGAACAAGACGAAGATGTGGAGAAGGGACATTATGAATATCTATCCTTCCAAGTGTTTTCTGACAGGTCAGTGCTGCGCATAGACTACCAGGTAGTGTCTCAGGCTGCCTTCAGATAGTGGCAAGGATCCATGGAAGCTATCATCACCGACAACAACTGGTTTGAATTTCATACTTTCTCTGCAATTAAGACATATTTTATAAGCAGCTCTTTGTTTTGTGGGATCATCAGGTCAGCTTGGAGCTTAGCTCATGAGACAGATACAGCACCTTACTGAGCATGTTTTCATCTTTCCATTCAGCATGAAAAGCTTCATACTTCTAATAAGGGTTCCTCCTACACAGAGCATTTATGCACAATCCAATTAAACAAAAAGTGGAAACAAAGAACATAGGGTCAGATATTTTTTTATGTTATCCAATGATTTTCCCATATGAAAGTGTGCAGATGTGTAAGAGCAGGTATGGCAGGCAGATTTCCTTCTGCCAGGTGACTATACAAACTACTAGATGATACAGTCATATTTCCTCTTGGTCCCTCTTTGATCTGTTGAATTTTGAAGGTTTTTCTGCACAGTGGAACAGCTTCAGTGAGAGAGATGATAGATGCTCTCTGTCCCCTCACACCCCACTCCAGCTCCTGTACCAGCATCGCAGCAGTTGGGCCTCTCGTATGGGGGAGAGGTGAGAGGTTTGGATTTGAACTTTCTCCAGCAGGGCAGGACAGAAATACAAATTTCACTGTATAATTAAATATATAAATATATATCAGGCAGCTGTGGAGTTTAGGTTTCCCCATATGTAACCGAGAACTGAGAAAACAACTTTGAAATTACAGTTTCAGTATATGCACTTTAGCTTTGCCTATATAATTTTTGCAGGAGATCCTTTCATTGTGTCCTGGAAAGCCATCCCAGTAATTCCTGAACTGCTACAAATGCTACATTCCTTGCTTTCAAGAGAGAAGTGGCTGTCTCTCAAGATTCCTGGATATTACCAGTGACCAAATCTTTCAGCTAAGAGTATTTCTGTTATTCAGAAACAGGAGGTCTTGTGTCTGAGTGCCTGTGACAGCAATTCTGTCCAGCATAAAGTAGTTCTTTAGAGCTAAGCTGTGCCACTGTGCCCAGCAGTTGTTATATTTCCCTGGCACACTGACACTTTGAAGCTGGCCCTGAATGCTCCTGAGTGGCAGCCTGGAGATCCAAACCTCTGACTCTTGTTACCTTCTGTTTCACTGAAACATATTTGGCTGATGAACAGGTAGTCGATGCCCTCCACAGATACCTGCCTGGGTCCTCCCGCCTGTGGTCACTGAGGCACTAACAGTCTCGTTAGTGAGCCACGGCTCAAAAACCTCCGATCAAAACTTCTGCGGGTCATGAGACATGGGTCTCAAAGTATTTGCCTTTCAGGTGTACAGCAGGCAGATGCAAAGCAGCCTGAGGCAGAGGGGGTTTCTCCCACAGGATCCCTGTGCTATATGGAGGAGAAGGATGTACCATCTTTGTCGCAGATCAGTTGGAAAACTACTACCTTGCTTCTCTAAAAAAATGTGATTCTTTTTTACTTTACTGTTAGAGTAGCCTGTGGATGTGACCCAAAGCTTGATTCATCTTTTACAAAAGGATCAAAGAACCAGATATGGATGGAAAAGGTAGAACAGTCTTTGGCCAGGAACCTCAGCTGAGGAAGGCCTGTGGATGGCTCCATTTCACACCACTCCTAAGGGAAAAGGACACTTCTTTAGCTGAAAAAAAATGACTGCTCTCTCAAAACCATATATTTTGTTTTCCCAGGGTAACTGACAGACATTTTACAATGGCAATAAAGTTTTAATTTAAAGCATCAATGATGCAATCTTTCAAGAGGTAATGCTTGGTTTAGTCTCTGGCAGCTCTTTGGTCCAAATCTCTTGGTCTTCACTTTTCATGGGTCATTAATGAAGAGATGAACTGCAGAAGAGAAACTTGATCCATTAAATCCATGCCATCAGTTCTTTTGTCCTCTTTATCAATCGTACCCCAATCCAGGTAGTGACTAGAATTTTCCATAAACACCTACTGCTTGTTCCATTTTTCTTTCCTCTTCAGGCAATTGTTATTTTAGTCTAAGCATAACTTTTGCCTACAAAACCTTGTAGGCATGGAGAGGAAACTTGCTACGCATACTGATATTTTATTGACTCATTTTATTTCTCAAAAAACGCTATGACTTTGCATAACTCTTGATCTGGAATGTATTGTTTTGTTGCCTAAAGAAACATTAATCATAAATTCAAGAAAGACAGGGGAACAGAAATAACAAAGATGAAACCAGTACAAGAAATGCATAAAACATTGGAAAGATGTAAACACATTCACAAAACATGCCTGTTAAATCCTAAGAATATCAATGATTTTATAGAAATAATTGCTTACATGCTAAAGCAAAATGTTTCTGATCATGACTGTTGTATTCTGTTTTGATAGCCCAAGATATTCTACTGTCTGAAGCATCTGAAGCATTGAAGTAATTTTCCTTTCAAGGTAAAAAGTAATATCAGATACATAAATAGAACTAACAATAAAGGCTTTTTCTACAAAAAAAAAAAAGAAAAGAAAACTGTTAGAAAAATCTTGAGTAACTTATTTTAAAGAAAGACAATGAAACCAGATTTTCTTTTATTCTGAAAAAAAAATGCTATGAACATTTTTAGCATAAATAGATATTCATTTTAAAATCTCTTTACTTGACAAGCTATTTTCTTTGAAATATGAACCCAGAAAATTCTCAACCATTTCAGTATCTAAGATCCTAAAAGGTAATAACTTTTGCTTGGCGGCAGTTTCTCTGTGATAGCCATTTTGCTATGTTTAATACTGTGTGAGTTTCTTACGCTTGCTTATCACCTTAGAATTTGCAACTTATTTAACAATGTTAAGGAAGGACAAAAATTGTCTTCCAAATACAATGGAGGACACTAAAACACACAGACGTGGTCAAGCCAAAGCTTCAAAAACATCTACTCTATTTTGGATGCTTAGTTTTAATTCATCCAAGTTAAGCACAGGAAAGACAGAGGATCTGAAATTAATGGGTCTGTGTTAATGACTTTATCAAGGACATGGAGAAAACTGCAGAAGCATACAAGAATTTACTGCAGAAGCACACATGAAGTCTGCCTTCCCCTTCCCGCGACAGTGTGGTGGGAGGGTCAGTCAAAACTGTCACTCGTCCTTCCTCACCACCCTGACAGAGGGTAATTTATCCACACCAGTGGCAGAAGGAACCAACAGCTGTTATAAGGGACTGGTCAAAATGTCTCCGACCTTGTAAAAACTGTCCAGTCCCAGAATCTACTTAGAGGTTGTAAGGGACATGGTCCTTCTGGTGAAGGTCCCCTTTCCTACTGGGGCAGGAGGTCCTGGGCATCGGGTTGGGAGAAGCAGGACAGAATTGCTTGCAGAGCTGTGGTGGCTGACACCACCAGCATCCTGTTATGTGGCCAGAGTCATGAAGGATGCATGTAAGGCAGCAAAGGAAGAGTGGTGCCCGTTTTCTCTTCTGGTGTCTCTTCTGTATTCACACACTCCTGCCTGTATGTTTCAGCACCAGGTCCTTAAGTCCATCAGGTTTATCATTTAAATCTAGGGGGTCTAGCACTTTTACCCAGCACAGAGGAGTTCAGAAAATGCACACCAGAAAAATTTGCTTCCGATGTTAAGAAAAAGAAAGAGAAAAGGATTACAAAAGCAGTGAAAACGTAATCAAAGGATTTACCCATTCTCTACCTGTGTCACCTGTAGATTATTCGGATGGATTTTGGCTACAGGGAGTCAACTATTTTGACTGTGTGTACAGTAAGGACTGCACAAACAGGCAGAGTCTCCATTCAAATAATATAAACAACCTCTCATTTCCTTACATTACACAGCAGTACCACAGGTACATGACCCAGTTTGCTGCATAGCTTACCTGCTTCCATGCTTCATCCAACATTCTTCCTCTGTAGGAAATTGAGCCCACAGTCTTCTTCAGCCTACGGATCTTCCTCTCAGAGGCTGCCAACATCTCATCAGTTAAGTCAGGCTGCCAACCAAAAAACAGTACATTTCTTTCCTGAAGCTAAAGGCGGGGGGTGGGGGGGGGTGGGGGGGGGGGTGGGAATCAGCAATGAAACTTAAATTATGTGGTTTATCCCATTTATTAACTGCTAAATTTCATTGTAAAGAAGTTTCTAGTCTGTATCACTGTTTCTTTTTTCCTTCTTCCCTACAAAGACATGAGTAATTCACATTCTATCTGATGTGGCACTGACCTGTAAAAACCACAATGAACGTCTTTAACAGAAAGAAGAGAAACACCAAATGAATGTATATTTGGTTTTGTCTCAGAATATGCACACACACAAACACACACACACACACACACACGGAGTTTTCAATGCTGCTTAACTAAAACAAACCTTCAGACCCCCAGCAGCAAAGAGACAGTCACTTCTCAGTAAGAATCCAAATGGATATTACAGAGCTGGACTACTTGTGCTTTTGAGATGTAAATATCAAAATTGCTTTTTGAAGAAGTAAAATGTAAAAGCAGTTAAAGTTCAGGATTCCATTTTTTTTTCTCTTCTTTTGATAAATGCATTTACATATTAATTTTCAGTGTTTTCAATTTTCTTCAGTGAAAGCCTGTATCTCTGGATGAAAAGCACAATAATAAAACATTCTCCACTCCATAATTTTCTTGTAATTCACAGAAATGATCTGAGGGCATATAGCTCACGACAATATATATTATAGTGTTCAGTGCAGAGAACTCAATTGTTAGGGCTGCAATTTCAAACATATGTATATTAATGAACTGGCCGTGGCTTCATTTTAAATTCCTATAGACTTTTTTGCTGACACAGAATCATCACCGCTGTAATCTTACAAATCTGCAAAGAGTGTCAGAACCATGCATGTTAGTCCATTTATTCAATCAATATACATGTCAATGCCAATTACCCTGCAGAAATCCATATAATAGTTCTAGGTTTTTAAAGTCTGTATGGCACCATAGATTGTGAAAGGAACAGAATGATGCAACGTGCCATGTCTTACATTATTTGGCAAAGCAGCTTGGCTTTATTTATAAGAAGAACATACTATAAATCCTATTCTGCCTTCGTTGTAATCAGTTCCCTTCCTGCACTCAAAATGATAAAGCAGATTTTGCTAATGTAAAAAAAAGGTCCAAACAAACACTGGAAATGTTATTGTCTTTATCCATAGCATGGGACAGATTTTAGGTACACACCTTAATCACTGGCTACTAGAAATTGAAGAAAAAATCATTGTAACTTGCCAAACAGACAACAGCATCTACAGTTAACAACTGTTCAATGCGGTACCCATTATAAAATGTAAGATTGGTGTGCAGAGCTATAAAAAACATACAGACGCTATTCTCAAAATAAAAATGGTACATCAATAAGTTGAGAAACCACAGGATAAGGCAAAATACATAGGAGGTCAACAAAAATCTGGTAGATAAAGCTCAGAAGAGAGGCTGAAAAACAGCACAGGATGGAGAATGCATTCAGCACTCTGACAAAGAATATAGAGACAGGCTGCAACTAATAACAGGCTTCCTTGGGGGAACCTGCGATTTCATCTTAGCATGGAGAGCTTGCCGCCGTAGGGAAGTGTCCCTCTGCCCATGCTAAGGAAGCCCAGGGAGCCATTTGAAGGCTTGCTCTTTGGGGAGGCTGCATTCTTCTTTATTGCAGATACTGCAATGGGGGCGGGGGGGGGGGGTCCTGCTTGCAGCAGACACCTTGCCCTGCTCACATTCATTTCTCTTTCCCTCTCTAAAGCTTTATTCCTCCCTGCCCAGGTTTGCAGAAGCTCCCACCAGCACTCCTTGCACCCAGTTTATTTATGTCTTCTGATCAAATTTCATTTTTCAGACTTGGTCAGCATTCTCCTCTCCACATGGCTGTCAGGTCTGTAATCCTATTTCAGTGCAGAGAGATGGGACTAAGGTGGGCCGATAGCCCTCCCTCCTTCAGCTCTGATGCTGCTGAAGGCATTTCCCACAGGTGTACTCCTCCACCTCCACATCATCCCATCTGGGGAGAAGAGAGTCTCTTTTAGAATAGGAGGTGAAAAAGCCTGGCCTTAGCAACCCAGTGACTGAAAGCTAGCTGTTTTGTGGAACTATGTCTAAGGACAAGCATCAGGAAGATCTATTTAAGCTAAAAGTTAGAACTAGCACTAACCAAGGCCGTAAAAGAGGCATGACCCCCATCATACTGGAAATGAGCACACACCAAAAAAAGGTTGGTCTAAGAGTCTAACTTTTTTTTAGGAGAGAAGTCAACAAACATAAGAATAAGATTATGTAATATTCTTCCTTGCTCAAATCTGGAGTGTCCCCAGACCTGATACAAATGATACAATTTCAAGCATGAACATCATATGAAGAGTAAAATACTTATAAACAAGAGGAAAGCATATTCACTTCTACAGTAATTATTCCTCATTATTTTTACATAATTATACATATTATTCTAAACATAATATATGTATATTTATTGACACAGTGACATTGTCAACATATTTTTCCTGAGAAAGTGTTTACTGAACTGGTGCTGAAATCTGAGTATTTTAGTGGAATTAAATATGTTGCACTTGTTCACTCACAAGTTCATGTCCTTCACATTTTTGGAAACTTAGTCAAGATTGTCGTGTTCACTCATCCTAAATTTATTTGACCTTAATCCATGCTTGATGATGCACTGAGAAAGCCAAAAAGGGACATAACAGGCATAATAAGAGATGCGCCTCACGGCAGGGAGTAGTTTATTCTAATGATTATTTATAAAGCCCTTCAGTTCCCCAAGATGTGCTTTAGCAGTTGATTCTAGTTTTTTTCAGCATTTTAGAAGCTGTTCCTAATAATATGGCAGACTTTTCTAGCTGTTAGCATTGGTTAAGTTTCTGAATAATTTTGTACCAGTTGTGATACTAAGAGGAGATACTTGCCCCTAGTCACAGCCCGTACTGCCAAGGAAAGGGAACTTCACTGCCAAACACCTACTGCTAGTACAAGCAGGCAGTCAAGAAGCTCTCTGTTAAAACTCCCTTTGATTTTTGTAGATTTTTTTTTTTCCCAAGTTAAGGCTGCAGGACTTGGCTGTGAGTTTGCAAGTGCCAAGCAGCCTGAGTTTTACTATTCCATTACTCATGTGTCTCTATTTTTCCTCAAACCCTTTATATAGCCACCACAGTTTCTCTGCAACTTTCAAGAGATGGATGAGCCAAAAAACACCTCTTCAGCAATACCTGTAGCACTTGCCAAGTGCCAAGTCATCTATTTTATGTAGGACGTAAGCAGTAGCTCTGTGTGCTAGACTGCAGGCCAACTGTCCTGTAAATAAATCCTGGTCTTTCCAAGTTGACCCTCTGTGCACATTTAAACACTTCATCCTGCAGGACTCGGGGCTATGAGAAGCTATGAGAAGGTGTCTGCAGCCACAGACAGCCCCGCAGTGAACTGCTGCAGACATCAGCAGGCATGACTTCCTGGAAAAGTTAATTTCCAAAGTCAGGATTAGAATTTGACTACTTCTGCCTCTGACCAGGAGGTCACTGCTCTCTCCTCTTGCCCAGGTTTGACTCTGGGATTACAGGAGCTGACGTTTCCCTCGCTGTCCTTCTTGGCAGCTAGCTGCAATGGACGGTGAGTCCACAGTGGGGTATAGAGGACAAGGGAAATAAATAGCAGGATAAACCAAGGCTTGCTGTTACTTGTATATCGTATTCTCCACTACGAATATTTGGCAGAGATGTTTGTTTCTTAGGAACCACTGAAGCTATTTGCACGCTGCTTGTACCGCAAAACAACTGATTGTTCTATTCACAGGCAGGGCTAATTTACCTTTCTGCCAAAGCAATTTTCATAGAAAACAGAGTTTTAGACAACAACTTCAAAAAAATACCTACTTTATAGAAAGACACAACCGATAAGCAGAAACGTCCCTGACCCCAGTCCAAAAATGTAGCTTTGTGCAGGAGTTTGAAAAAATCTGTAATGGTGAGGAGAAGGAAACCACTACATCCTTTCAGGATTACTTTTTTCTCTCCCAGCACCTACTTGTCCAAGAGGCTGGATCCTGCAGGATGACACCGATTGCTGTGGTTTCTGTGCACACTGCTGGGTCACTGCTGGCCTGACAAGGTGAGATAAACTACGTTGTGCTGACTAGCAGTCCCAGCCAAGTGCTGTGACCATTACATGCACAGACGCTGAGCATTCGACTTCCAAAATCCTGCGGGATTTTACAATATTGTTTCAGTAGTGGCCACCCAGTGACATTCTTCCAAGATCAGGTTGTTCCCCAAGGGGACACGCAAGTTGCTATGCCACAACAAGCTGCAGGAATGGGCTTATAACATGGAAATAGCTACCACAGTCAAAGTGCAGTCCTGCTCCCACTGTGGCTGACTGCAAAACTACCTGACTTGAGCAGAACAGGCATGTAAGGGACTGAATTAAGCCCACTCCCTCTTCTGCAGCACAGTCACTTCCCTTGTATCCCCCCTTCCCATTTAAGCTCAGGCACAGAAACTTCTCACCCAGCTAAGGATGGTCCCCTCAACCCACAGCCTGTGCAGAACTCTCAAGCACATCTGAGCTGTGAGTGCCTGCCCTCCCCGTGACCTTCTGCAGCCCACAGTACCATGCCCTGGCTTATCCCAGGTACAGAGCGAAAGAAAAAAAAAAATCTTAGAGTAGGCTTTAGTTTCCTTAGTCTGTATCTTCTGGATTTGGTGGGCTTTTCTGCTTGCAGTTGAGCTGACTTTCACAGCAAACAGCATAGATTAAGTTCTGTGCTCTGAGCAGGGATTTCTCATTTCATACATCATTTATAACTTTCTGCAGTGATTTCACAAAGTCAGTATCTCTCCATAACACAAAGATGAGAAGGACAGAAAATATAGCTGAAAAAGTGACAAACCTGCAAATTGCATTTGTGTAGGGTTCTGGTGCCACAAAGCTTCTACAGCAATTTTGTTGAAACCTAGCAAATTCAGTATAAATAAATTTGCAGTTTAGGAAAGTTATGCATTTATGGATTTCAGCAAATGCCATATTACAGTTTAGCAGAGATGCTAAATATCTCTCACACAAAATGGAAATGAAATCTGCTGTTCTATTTTGTCAGATCAGGTCTTTGCCTATGGTATGCTGGGCATAGATTTCACTGTTCTTCCCTCACAGAAGTTGCAGTAGCAATGAAAAATCACACAAACAAAACCCACTTTTGCAAAGGTTGCAAACACTAAGTACATCAGATTACTTTGTAACTGGCAAGCGATGTCCTTTTTCATTTTTTGTTTATCTAGGGTATTCCATCCGTCACTCATTACCAGAAAGTGAACAGGGGCTACTATGCAAGAACCCCAGTACATTTTGGTGACATCCTGATCCCAGTGAAGTACACAGCAAAAATCCCACAGGTTTTGTTAGAGCTACAAACTGCTCCGTTTTACCGAGTACTTGTTTTCATAGTCAGAGCCAGTTACCAAAATGCTGGTCCTGATACCACTTTCATAGCTGGATAATCAGAATTTACTATGACCTAAACTAGTAAAGTCAGAATGGTGTAAATGAGAGGAGAACTGAGGCCATCTGCTGTGAATTTCCAGACACGAAAAGGGAACTGAAGAAGTGATTTTCTTACCAGCCTTCAACTCCTAATGGGCAAAGTTTTACAAAGAAAAGTCCTATCGTGCCTGTCACCCATATTTAACTGTACTTTAAGTCAATAGGAAATAAAGTCAGTAGTATGCACACACTCACAAACACACACATATGAAAACATAAAACTGAATTCAGGTTGAAATTATTTTCATTTCAGTACCGTGTATTGCCATCAGACAAAGAAAGAATATATATTATTCCCTGTCTAGCTCTTCCAAAGGAAATAATACCAAAGGTTTAAGAACATGCATTGGCTTCCTTCCTGATAGGATTTAAAATGTTCCTTTCCAATGTAAGTGCAAAACCAAACATTAAGGTTGAGAATCAAGCACACTAGTCACGCACATTCAAAACTGATGTAAAAAACCTGGACCTGCTGAAGCCAGTGGCACAACTCCCATTGACTTCCATGGGGCCAAGATTCCATCCAGTGTTCCTAGGAAAACACGAAACTGGCCACATTATGTATCTCATTTAATGGACTACGCTAACAGGCATGATTTATTAAGATTTACATTCAACAAAGAAATCGATTGAATTGTGGAAAGTATTTAAATTATTGTATCTGTAACAATAGGACCTCTAAAAAGGTAGCATTCAAAATCTTGGTTTTGGTCCTGCCTGAATTGTTGCTCACCAAGGAAGTACTGCAGTAAGGGAATTTTGAACTTGATTTCCCACTTTTCCCCACAATAGAACAGCAAAGGTATCACCTAACATAGGAGTCCTATCAAAAGGTTCTTTAAAAAACAAATGAAAAAGACTTTAAATCAGAACATATTAAGGCACAACATGTACAGAGACAAGTAAATTATTTTGTTACTTTTCTCAAACAAATTCCCTGCTCATTTTTAACCCAATTACAAGTCTATTGGATGCCAGTAAAATTTGGATCCAAGTTTTTCTGCTAACAAGTGAAATTGTTTGGATAGTAAAGTCAGAATTTCTAACATCTTAATCATGTTGCTTTCTGACTTTTTTAATAAAAAAAAGTAATTGGATACATTAGAACTGTGATTCTTCAAAGTCCAAAACAAACATAATAAGAAAATATCCATTTCTTTAGGGAAAAGTTTAGTATAAGAATGAAACCAATAGGATTTTGTTGAAATAATTTCAAAAGCCTACATCAGTTAACAGATTAATCTACTTTCTGTAAGTTTTGCCGCATCTTAGGTAGTTTTATAGGAGGAGTGGATTTAATATATTCTATAAAATACATAATCATAACCTTAAAAGGTTATGAATTTCTTGTCACTTCATTGTGGCCAGAACAGACAAACAGATCGTTTCATTGGCTTTCGTGTATTGCAGTGCTGGAATATCTTACTCATTTTGCTTTGTCCAGTACCTTCATTTGGCCTCAAGCACCTCAGTAAGCGAGTCGCATTCCCCTGCGACCCTGCATGAGTACTCCACTGACTGCCAAAGGATGGGCAGGTGGCACTAGAGCCCTTTGTGCTGCAAGCTGTGGGAGAAAAGAGCCGAACCACAGCACAAACCCTCGGGTTCCCAATGTGGGCAGGTAGGGCCAGGGGTGATGCTTCTGGGTGCAGGCAGGGGCTCGCACAGGAGAGGATCAGCCCCCAGCGCCAATGCACGGCATGGGACATGGGGCACCACGGCACCCAGGTGGGGCAGGAACTCCTCTCTGGCCCTGAAAACAGCCATCAGGCAGACCCTGACCATGTGGAAAATACACAAAACTACCGCTGAGTATTATTTTAACTTGCAAGAGCAAATAATTGCCACCTCCACCCAGCCCCAAATGAAATATTTCCAGGCAAATCTGTACCAAAAAGGAAAAAAGTCTGACCACTGCAGGCAACTGTCAGAAATTCTAAATAATGAGATTTGATTATAGGCATTTCTTAACGCAGAACAGCAGTAGCAATGAATATGCTGGGACAATGCAGGGGTTTTTATTCTTTTTCTGTGGAAGAAAATAAATGGGGGACTTCATATATTCACTGGCTCCAAAGCCAAAAAAAAATAATCGCAACCACCAGCATAACCCATTGCACAAGCAAGTTGTATAACTTCTCCTGAGTGCTTGATTAAATATTCTTCTCAAAGAGGTGCCTTACTTTTGCCATAAACACATCAAGAGATGCTGAATTTACCACATTCCTTGATAAATTATTCCTTTTCTCCCTGCTAAGAAACTGCATCTTCTTTCAGGATTCATTTTATCTAACTTCAATTTGCAGCCATCTTGTTATGCCTTTCTCAGCGAGATTGAAAAATCCGCAGCAAGAGCCTTGCTGAAGAACTGTGCTGCATTTTTGTTATGTGTTAAGCACCCTTCCTTCAAGCCATCTCTCAACTTTGCCTTTGATAAGGAGTTCAATCTGTTAGCGGCTTCTTACATCATGACACTCCACGTTCAGCCGCTGGATCTTGTTTGCAGCCCTCTTTGCTTCACAGCCCTTGCAGTCCTGCCCTTTACACAGTATTCCTGTCTTGTCTTGCATACGCTCTCTTGTACATGCTGCAATCCTCACAGAGCAGGGCTTCCCAAACACACCATCGGTATACTTTATCCAGCAAAACTCTCCCGGAAACTCAGCTGTTAACCACTGAAATAGGATCTTCTCCTGCATCTCCCCTGCCCTCCGAAATGGCACAAATAACATGAGACTTTCACAGTGATTGCAGTACCAAGGCCTATTTTAAACAGCGTCAACTTGTTTTAAACCGCATCCTACAAACACACTGTGCCCTGGATCTTCCCTCAGAGTATCACGGGAAATACAGACCGACCACCACCATTGTTACTTAGATTCCCTTTCTTTCCCATTACTTTTCCCAACCATGGCAGCTTCCCACCAGCATGGTGCAAGGGGAGGTTTGTCCATGGGGCTGGACAAGCACTGCCCTCTCCTCACCCACCTCCTCCCGCCCCATGGCCTCATCTGGACACAACTATTTAATGCCATCCCTCACACTGTAATTTTTCTTGGTCTGTGATTTTTTTTCACAGTGGAAAGAGAATACAGTTTATTAGTTGGATCCTGTGGGGTTTTCTCAGTATTACTAGAAGAAGCCAATATTTTACCGACTAAAGGAAATTTATAAACAGCCAATTTCTAAATGAAACAGATGGCTTATTAAAAATGAGCAGTCCCTTCTTTGGCACACAAAAACAGTTTAATCTGTTTTTGTATTATAATATTACTGGGTTTGTGTATGTTACAAGTAAAAAGAGTGACAGTTATCCTAGACCCACCACGTAAAGCAACAAATAAAAAAAAAAATCAGTTGTGTGGTTTTGTTACAAATTGCAAACGTCCTATTACCTTCACTTATATGTGTGTAACAGAACTAAGTAAAAAATAAGACCAGTACTGAATTCACAAACGACTGGTTTCATTTATTGCCAAACATTTGCAAAATTGATCCAGACCTGCTAGACAGAAAAACTGAAGTGACTGCTGATGCCACGGTGCCCATTCTTCAACTAACTCAGTGTTAGATTGCTCACCCAGGACGTGGGTAATCTAAGTTACCCTGAGACATAGAGACTTCATTTCTTCTTAGAAAGCAAACAAAAGCCTCTTAGCATGTGAACAAAACCCTCAATAATTCAGACAACCCAAACAAACAACCACATATGAGACAGTCTTAACTTCATAATTGCAAAAATGAATAAACACACATTTTCTTGCAGCACTGGACAAAAATCTGGAGGACTTTCTTTTGCTTTTCATCAAAACTCTCCAAGAAAAGCTTCACACAAGCTTCATATGTATATGTATGGACATATATGTGTTAGAAAGCTGTAGATGTGACATGAGAATACAGCTTTAATTTCTAAGAAGTCAGGGGACTCGGTTTCCCTCCATTTATCACATCTTATCAGAAGACTGGAAACAGCACACTAGTTTGAGTCAAAACCTCACATGCCCAATATTTCCTAAGAGATGAAAACAAATTAAAAGAAGACAAGCTTACCTAATCCTCATCCAAAGAGTGTGGCTGTTCAACTGAACCAAACTCATGAGCTAAATCCTGAAACTTGTGAGATTTCCTTTTCTTCATCAGTGTACTGCATGAAACAAACAGCTTTGAATATATTTGTTTGAAACTGAAGAATATTACTCCCTGAGAATATTAATAAACCTAAAGAATATTAATACCTCTATATCTAGGTGAAAGGTATGATAATTCATCATCTGAAATCACTATTTGGATTTTCTTTGCAGACACAGAGCAAGCAAGCATTGCCTTCTAGAATTATTTTCAGCAGAAAAAGGAGATCATTGCAAAAACTACATACATACCAGCAAGCTATCTTTCCTTATGGCCGAGGATTTGCATGTTTGTTGATTATCTAATGTGTGCAGCTTCCAGAAAAATTAATCAAGAACTGACCATGGCAGAGGAAAATTTTTCACCTTAGCCACAAATATATTTCTGTAATGGATAGCTTCCCCAATTTTCCCAAGTTAGCCTACACTGTGGTTTTCTAGAATGATGTTGCTGACGCTGTCATGAGATATTGGTATATTTAAGCTAAGTCTGAGGATTTCAGAAAACTTTCAAAGAAAGAAACCTCATGACTTTCTACAACTGGGTCTCCGTCTTGATGCTATGAATTATGAATCTGCAGTAATATCATTTTGAGAGAAGCAGAGAAAAAGGTCACTTCAAACATGAGAAATTAGACAATGTGATTCTATCAGAAATCGTGTTGAAAGGATTCATTTCTTCAAAAACAAAAGAGCAGTTAAAAAATTAAATTTGTTCCACAAATGCTTAATAGAAAAGAATACATGAAAGAAGCCCCCAGCCTGTAACAGATACACTGACGTATCCAGTCTATGATTCAATTAGACAAAGAAAACACATGTATGTAGGCTGCATTTTTCTTCAGTTGTTGCCACCTTTCCATAGGTTATTACCTGTTAGAAATGCTGCAGCTGCTCAGTGCTACACTGAAGGATACAGCTTTGGGCTCCCACTGCTGCAGGATCTTGTCCAGAATAGCTGAAGACACTATGGCATTATCTTGCCACTTTTTCCAGGCATTAGCAGAATAGTACAGTAAAACAGAATACCAAAAGTCCTGACACATCACACATACAGTGATTTGATTTTTGAATTGCCTTTCTCCAGCAGGACAGCAACTGAGGGCATTTCTAATATTCATGTTTTATCAGATCATCCTCTTTAACCAACAGTAGTTTGAGATGCTGGTGTGTGTCTGCACATCCTTTAGTAGCTGGCCTCTGCTGTGATAAAACATGATATTTGCTATCTTATAGCTACTCTCCACCCTAAAAGGTTGTCACCTGTACGTTGGCCATACTGGATAACATTTATCCAGAGTAACAGTGATTGATATTTTTAAGTCTTAAAATATTAGCAATGTGGCAAGCATCTAATTGCTATACTTGGTCTAAAACCAGAAATAAAATCCAGTGTGAGCTGAATTAAAAGCCAGTGACAAAACCATGAGGATTTGTGTGTGTAACAGTGCACTTGATTTATTGCTTCAGATTGCAAGCAGTAAAAGGCAGTGTCAGTACTCATTTTCAGGTGACAAAAGATATAAAGAGGTTATTATAAGGACTCCAACAAGTTGCTACAGGCCTGATCTGGGAAAAGATAGTAATGTTAGGTGTTACATAGGGACAGAGCAGAAACCCAAGAGACTGAGAATAACTGTCCATGGAGGAGCTTCCCAGAAAGCAGCTGAGAGTTTCAACCCTTGAGAGCTGTATACACCCAAAACGCAGATTTTCAAAGCTTTTATCTAGTCCTGAGGCTTTTCAGCTGCTAACAAATAGTAAAGTCCTCAAGGCATGTAATATTTTGTTTTGAGGCAAAAAACTATGCTCAGAGACTAAGAGCTCAGCACTGAGTTTGTGCCCAATTCCCAGCAGGACTGGCACAGTAAGGTCCCTTCTCTCTCTCCATGGTTTAGCCCTATAAGGTCACACATCCTGGCAATATGTACCCCAAGCAGAGCAGACAGAGTACCCTTTGGTTCATTCACAGGGGCTGTCAAGGGAAACGTGCTCAAATCCCTGATGCTTACACAACCCGTTTCTCAGAGCAGGATGCCAGCATCCAGCTCCAGGATACTCAGAGGCGAGCCACTAGCAATAAAAATCAATGGCAAAATCTCAGTAGTCACATATTTCACCCTTGTCTCTTTTATGCTTTCAGTGGGCCACTGAAAAAGCACAGTTAGTTAGGGTGGGTTTCACATTGTCTGATTTCAGTTGCCTGAAAGTTAAGTGCCTGTTCAAGGGGATATTGCCAGCACAAGGAGAGAGACACTTGCAGGGAGCGATTTATGCCATGCATCTCACACATCGACCTTATGATCAGACAGCTCACTGTCTGGAGAGGTCTCTTTCTCTTAGCTATTTAAGGTATGTCTATACTGCAGGACGGGTCGATCCATGGTGTGTCCCGTAGTCCAGGTCACTCTGTCATCAACCTGGAGAAATGCTGGGGCTCCCCCCCTCCAGCCCATGGGTTCAGGTTTCCCTGCAGAAACAGCCAGGGCACACAGATGGGCAGCAAAAACTCTGGTTTTACCCTAAGACGCAGCTGGGTTGCAGCTGGAGTAGACATCTGAGGATGAGGACCATGGATGGTATTGCAGCACTACATATTGGAATATAAACAGAGCCTCAATTCATAGCTCAGGCAAGGACCCTTTTAGCCAGATAATTAGGGGAGATGAATCCAGAAATTAATGATACCTACCTTAATTATACTTTTAACATCACTTATGAAACAAGTAACACCAGAATAAACTTTGAACACACATTCTCTCTCACTGTCTTTCAGACTAAACTCATGCTATTGTAAAATATATTTCAATGCTGATTACATTTTTTAAGATTTACTATATTACAGTAGATTCTATACAAATGTAGTGCTGGATTTGAAATAACCACATTGCAAAGAAATATTCATTGAAATTTCACTTAAAGGGAACTTTACATAAATGAGAAGAAAGCTGGTCATATTTGGTCTAACTGTGCTTTTTCTTCAACTAGAATTGGCCAAATCAGAGATGAAAAGAAGCTCCTTTCCCGTTCTGTTTTACTCTCTTCTAAAAATAATGTCTTAACTGATGTTACTTTTCAGAACTATTATATGAAATTATGTCAGAAGTAAGCGCATGCTGCCTTTAGCTACATTCCATTAAAATAGCAGCATTTAATATTACAGTGTTGAGATACCTTTAGCAGTGCTTTGTTTGCCATGATTAAGTCTTTAACACCATGCTACCCTAACGTTTTTGGGTTCCTACACAAAATGGGTGGTATTTTGCATATTATGTTCTTTACTGAGCATCACAAAGAGGTGGACTGGATGAAGACTGGTCTATTAACCATGTACACTTATTCTCAGGTTGTTACATGTTTCTTTTGAATTGTCTCAGGTTCCTGCAGGATTTACAAGCTCAGGCATGGAGCTATCTGCATGACATAGGGTACATGAGAGAGGATACATGCACCATCAAAAAGCATTATTTTCACTTCCAAATGCTTGCTAAAGAAAATGCTTCAAAAGGTACTAGAATAGTTACTCTTGCAAAACAGGAATTTAACTAATGTGCTTTGTTTTGTAAGCATGTAAGATAAAACTAATGGATGTCTGACATACAAAAAACAATGAAATATGGGCTGAAAACCAATTATTCTGATCAAATAAAAAAACATTCTCCTGGAACTGTCTTCTGTAATCCCAGTTTATCTTAGTAAAGCAAGTAGGACCTTTGGGCCCTCTCAGAGAACTGAGGTACTTGTGCAGCTCCCTGAAACATCCCATTTCACAGGCAGAGTGCTGTCACTGAATCTTTATCTTTCATTATTTTATCTATCATTTTTTATTTTTCATTATTATATCTATCTTTCATTATTATATCTATCAACATTGTCTTAATCTTGGATAACCTCCATGTCTGCACCATCAAAACAGTCCTAGCAGCTCTTTGCCTAACAGCTATAGGAGTTTCATACCAGGTTAGCCAAGAGAATGAGAAAGCAAGTTACTACCAAAGTTTGCCTTTTGAGGAAAATTGGGCAGCAGTGGGAATCTCTCACTTATTTCTGCCCTTTCCTGGATTATTTGGGGGCTAGTGACACCTTTGGACTGTACGGTCTCCACCTTTCCAAAGAGGCCTGGCCACTAATAAATAGAACTGCCACTAGCCTTGGCAAAACAAAACAAACAAACAAAAAAAAAGAATAGTTTGACAAAGTGCCTGGTCAGTAGTGGCAGTTGTAGCCATCTGGATATCCTGGATAAATGCAATTTTCTGCTACCTGTGTTGACACTACAGTGTCAACAGTGTAGTGACTCAATACTTTTTGGCTTTGGTGCTTATATCCACTGTCTTTGCTGCACTGGACATTCTGCACACAAACCAGGATTACAGAGTTACTGTCCTCAACATATCAACAGATACAAAACCTCTCTTATTTGCAATAATCATTGTGTGCATGCTACATGGCACAGACACACATAGCCTTTCCCAGGAGAAAAATAGAAGCCCAGCTTCTATAGGGCTGAGCCCCTTAGAAAATACTGACTGATGATGAAACAACCGGGTTGGAAGGGAATTGGTTCTAGGGCTTAAGGAAAGAAGAAAAGTTGGTGCATATTCTGCCATTACAGCTTTAAGAGAACATTTTCTCCTCTGGAGATGCAAACAGGACAGAGCCCTACAGGCCTGGACCGGCTCCACTATCGGTTCATCTCTTTGAAACTTTGTCTGGTAGATGCTGTATGAAAAAAAATAGGTTTTACCACCTACCTACAGCATGTGCCGTTGTGGGTTCACTAGAGCGGTTCTGATTTACTGTGTCTGGTCAGTGAATGGTACACTGAGCCGGGCAAGTCTTTGCAGCCAGGCAAGAAGCAGGACAGACAGGAACCTGGTGAGGCAGATCATTCTCAACAATAGTCTGTAATGCAGAATGAAGTGGCAGGAACAGTACATTATGGATATTATCGTCATTATCTCTTGCTACCTCTAATAGGTTTTTATATCATTTTGCTCATTTTTATAGCTTGCTGGCTCAGAACCGACATTCTTCATAATTCACTGGAAGAAATGCTTGATTTCAGCTCCCCTTGTTCTAACCATCCACAGAATGGATGAAATAGGGATGTGACTGCTGGGGTAGAACAACCCTTTCTTGCATGATTCAAACTAAGACATTTCCAAAGCATGGTGTTTCTTATACACAAAGGGATAAAGGAAGCTTCATTTTACATCTCTTTGAGGCTAGATTTATTTTTTTTTTCATTTCTTTCTGCTGATGAAAAACCTACAGAAAGACACAAAGTGGGGAAAGCATGGTCCTCACAAAACTGCAAGGAGGGATTCAGCCATGGAAAAAATCTCAGAAAACTATGTAAAATGGTCACACAAACCTCTGAACCAATATCTGTAGGATTTTCCCAGAAGATAATTGATAGTCTGCCTCTTTCAAACTGCCTCAGGATGTGGAACAGAATCATATCTCATTACGGAATATCATAAATTGTTCCAGCATTTTTTGTCATCTGAAAATGAAACCTCCTCTATGAGAAGGCTAACAACAGGTTAGTAATCCATGTTATGATAGAAACCCCACTGTAAACACAAAATAATTTAAAATCACCACTATCCTGGGTGTGTGCCAAGAGCCTCCATCAGGGCAGCTCTGGGGAGCAGGTAATGCGTGCTACTTTCTGCCTCTTCCTTCAGCAGTTGATTGTTCTTCACATGTATTTGCTGACAGAAGCAATGCCCTGGGTTTCTGCATGCTCTGCAGGGACAGACGCCCCGAAGAGAGGGCATTGAGATGTTCCAGTTTGGGGACATAGAGGAAACAAGGGCCAAGGGGGTATTGTAGAGCTTGGGTAGAGGAAAACAGAAACACTGGGCCTGCAGAGCGGGAGCCGGACTAGGAGGAACGTGACAGCAGAGAGGCATAAGCATGGGGTCCTGGGAGAGGAAAGCCGAGGCTGGAAACATGATACCAACATGGAAGTTCAGTGGGAAAATGGGATTGTGTATGAACAGTCTAAGGGATAGGAGGTATGAGATGGAAGAGAAGGAATCTGCCATGGGTACAGGAGAAAGCAGGGATACAGCCACCAGCAACACACTGCAATGCTAACGGACACCAGCAGTGTGGGGATTAGCTGCCTGCAAAGTAAAACAAAATTTAGCTACTGAGTTGTATTACTGAAAGAGGCAGTTTCAGGTGTCACATCCACTGCTGTTTCACACTGCTAAGTCTTTATTAACCTGCCCACACATCTGCCTTGTACCCCGCTCATACTGTTATTTCTGAGTATTCTGCTGGCCCTGTTCTTATTACATTCCACAAGTATTTTTCAAAATGGTGGGTGTCTGATTTGTTAAAAGAAAGGAACAAGAACCCACCAGGGAATGCAGGTGAGTTTTCCACCTCACTTGCTCTGTATTATTTTTAGACCATGCATTATTCTCTTAATGTCTTTTCTTGTTTGTTTTTTTTTTTTTTTAAGGTAAGTACAATCAATTTCTAACAGTCTCTCTTCTTTAAAGATTTTTCTTATGTTGTTTATTACTGACAGTGTTCTTTGCTAACCCCCTCGAGTCTTGCTTCTACCTGGGCTGGACCAGTATTGCTCCAGTTGTTCTAGATGAGGTCCAGCCAGAAGCATCCTGTGTGACATGACAGACAGTCAACACACATCCCCTGAAATATGTATACACATACAAGTATATGTGTTCAGTGTTCAGTTTTGGTAGGATTTTACATGTCATCTCTAAATGTTATTATGCCACTTAGACAAGCACAAAGACTGGCACTTGAGGAGGAATATAGTACGTTTGAGATTACCCTGGCTTTGTGTGGGTGTTCAGTCTGATCTTAGAGAAGCTCTGAAGAAATCTCTGTTCTCAACAGAGTCAAATGTAACCTTTACCTGTAGGAAGTCCTGTTATGTCAGACATAGAAAACTTGATCACGGTCTTTATGACAAAGCTTTAGCTAACACGATATGTAGACTGAACTGCAGCTACAGAAGGTCTGTAGCATGAGGTCCAAAGCCTTGAATTTTCTTTGGGGCCCTGCAGGCTGGTTTGGGGAAGAGAAGAGATATAGCTTGTGCATGCTCATATTGGTTTCTGCAACTTGCTGGGATGGTCAGGGTGCCAAGCCTTTCCATGCAGGTTTAGGGAACTGCCACTGCCTGCAGGAAAAGGGAGTCATAGGGAATGGGCTGATGTTTCTGAGATGGAGCTAGGGTCCTCAGGATAGTTAGAGGTGGTAGAAATCATTCTGTATCACTACACTGCTATTCAAGAGCTTGTTTGAAATCTATGTATTTGGCTGGCATTCGGGTGGCTTTTGTCTAACCTCTTGTCTAGTGGTTGCAGACATAAGTTAAATAAGGCAGAAAAAAAGAATTAATGTATCAGGGACTCTGCAAGTTAGAAGAGTGTCATGGGGAACACTGACAGGTCCTAGATACAGTTCTCAGGGCTTATGCTGTTAAATTCTGTACACAATACATGCTCACACTGCTGTTTTTCAAAGAGGACTAAAACATACACAGGTTTTTATCCCTTTTTGTCAAATGGTATCACTATAATGCTTCCTGCTACGCAGTGCTGCATTTATTGTGGAGCGCCTGTATGTAAAAGAAACCATCAGCACCAAGGAAGATGCATCAGCCAAACAGGGTTTTTTTCTCCAGGTTCTGGAAAAAGTTGTATTTGGTGAAAAAATATTGATATGATCATTACTTCAAGATCTTCCATTTGACTTGAGAGCATAAAGCTTATGTTAGAATGTCTTTAAGATCCATAGTTGAGACTGCTTATTTTCTGCATGCAATCATGTTTTGCAAAAAGAGATGGTGAAAGCCTCATCTTTTCCTTTCAAGTTCTCCCTGTTAAAGTAGATGTTGAAGATTTGGCTTCATCTGTTGAAACTGTTATTGACAATACATTAAGGCCACACAACACTGGTAGTTTGCTCATGAATATCACAAAAACAGTAGAAGCACATTTTTAAACTAGTGGCTTCTCACACCACTGGGTTTCTTTTCTAAAACAGGATAATTTCTGATGAAAGGGATGTATATATACAGTTGCTAGGCAAGAGCTCACACCTGTACAACGCAATGGACCTGTGCCCATAGTTATTGTCCAGGTGCCAGTAAATGCACCAGTCTGTGTATTTTTCTTAGTTACTACTATACTATTTTTCATAAACAAAAATACCTATGAATCCTGTATGTAAATCAATCAGCTATAATCTTCAACATCAACAGTGGTACAGTGTGATAGATACAATATGTTGCAAATCCAATTTCTTGATCACAGTTGACTGTCTTGAACAATGCTGTGAGTAGTAAGAAAACAAAGCATTTCTATTTCATAGTAATGCCATGGTACTTTAATGACAGTGAATATTGTTGCTGAGAATCCTGCTTAAAGAAATGACTTCATATAATTCCATCCTAGGATACATTTTTCAAGTTACAATTATCTAATCATGCATTCATTCAACATGAGCTTTGTCTTCACATGAAAAGATACAATACTATATGGTCTAAAATAAAACATGGAACTGCAACCATGTATTTTAGTTTTGCTTGCAATGCTAGAATACACACAGTCATCCTAGCTTTTGAGAGGAAGCACAAATTAAAAATGTGTGTTATTAAATGTATTTCATGTGAATAAATGTCAAAATGGCAGTTTCACCTCTTGATTATGCTAAAGAATTCATTTAATGTATTAAAATGAAACTATACAGATTACCTCAGAGAAAATATTAGTAGAGTATCAAATTCAGATTATTATTACCTGCTATCCTACAGAGGCTGTCTAAAAATGAAGGTTTCCATTTTCTTTTTTTTCTACTTCAACCCACCATCCATCCTGCTCACTTTTAGAAATCATACAGTTTGAGAAAGCTATACGGGGGTGGCAGATAGAGCCCTCACATGCCTATGGGTGACCTAGTAATGCAGAGCTGTTAAATCAAGAGGGCAGATCTTAGGAGCAACACTGCGCATTACAACCTCTGCATCACACAGCCCAGTGCCGTGACTGCAGGCATACTGCAGGGTGAGAGCACACCAAAGGTACAGCCCTGTTTACAAGCCCTTCACACTACTTTGCTAATAAAAATTACAGTTAGATAGAAAGGAAGAAGAAAATATAGATCACCCCGTGCCATAGTAACGAAATTTCCTACAGCAGTGTGTTTTTTCAAGGATAAGCAGAATCTGAAATCTGCTGTGCTTTTTAAAGACAAGGAGAAAGGGCTAAGGCATCTGCACACATACAGTAAGTAGCTAATTTGGGAGTCCTTTTCCCTACCTGTATCTGGGAAAGACAAATATAAGTGCTCACAGTAGAAGCCCCATTTTGGAAGCTTTTTCCACCAGAAGGAAGTATGTCACAACACTGTCTTATGGATGCTGAACACACACAGAAGATGTGAAGAGGCTAAAGAAAATAGTTTGATTAATAAAGAAGCATACTGAGTTTAGCCATCCCCTTCATGACCGCAAATCCCGTTCAAACCATTAGATAAGGGCACAAATAGTTAAATAATAGCACTTACTGAAGCCTCAGGTGCTCAGCTTGCTCAAGGGTGATACAGGGGAAACTAACTAGCTAACAGCCATTTATGCCTTCCTCCTGATCTACTTACTGAAATGTTTTTCCCCACTAATAAAGACAGTTAGGCATGATTTTCCATGCACCTGCTTTGGGGACTTGCACAGCTCTGTAACCAGTTCAGCTACACAGGGGAAGGCTATAAGAAACTTCAGTTGCATTGTTTAAAGTTTTAAAGCATTCATTGGGGTTCGGTGAGATCAGATCTCATCCTAAGAGAGAACAAGACCAGACAATGGTTGCTAAAAAATATGAGTATTCAGGAAGAATAGACTTCTTCCTTACAAAGAGGAAACGATAGAGTCAGAAACGTTTTCTGCTGGCAAAAACGCACCACATATGCAAAACTGGAAGATGCCTAGGGGAAAAGACAAAGTTGATATCAGTGTGAGTGGCATCTTGGGGAAAACCCCAGCTGACAGAAGGAGGCTGCATAGAGGGAAGAGTGCTGGGAACTACTAGACGACTGACTGGCACATATGTGGTTTCTGGTGATTAAAATAAGCCATTTAAAAACAGACCTGCTTGAAAAGCAAAAAAGTAAATGACATTATACTGGATGGAACAGCTACCAGATGGTCCATTTACCAGCAGCTACTAGATTTTGGTTTTGTTTTTTTAAATACACACATGCACTCACACGAGCAAACGCTCATGGGCCAAACTGGACTGTAAAAGCCATCTGGCACTGCCTGTGTAAGTTTACTACACTGCGAAACCTCATTCTCTCTGACATTATTTGTGGTTAGAGGACTAATTCCAGTTTCAGCCAGGCGACTAGGCTGCAATCTGGAGCACGAGAATCAGAGGGCATGGAAACAAAGCAGGGAGCCATAGGGTGGATTCTCAGCTGTGAAGAGACAACTTCCAAGAGGAAAATGAACTTCACTTTCTGTTATTACCATGAGTAAAGGGATGGTGAAAACAAAATTCCCCTCATCCTTTGATGATAAATCAAGACCTGTAAAAGCCTCCCCCCACTCTTTACACATGGCAGAGTTCCACAATCCTTTTCCAACTAGGATTTTTTTTTTTTTACAGTCACCCACTGCTTTCTTCTGTCTTCAACTCCTGCCCATTAGGACATCACAGCATTTGATAAGTTCCTATTCTCCGTTGGTTCATCTACTCCTAGTTCAATTCTACCTCCCTGCTCTGGCACATTAAGAGGGTTGTGATCATCTCCAGGTGTATCCTAAAAATGAATGAGAAGCATCTGCCACCAGGCACAAATGGCATTTGATATGTCATCACAGAGCATTTATATAATATACTTATAGCACTCGTCATATTAACATCTCCTGTACATCTTTTTCTTAATTTTTAAGGAAGGTGCTTAACAATGTGTATTCCTAAAGGATTTCATTCTGGTAGTAACTGGGCATTACTTTTCTAAAACAATTGAAGCATTTTAAAAAAGTTGAACACTTACCTATCATTGTACTAGAGACAATGCCCTTGCCCTGGTGTCTAATCTGGGAAGTGACCCAATACAGTCAGTTCAGTTTCATTAAATACTCTCCTTGATTGCAATGCAGGATTGGTTTTTTTGGTGTAAAGGAAAAAGAAACAAATACAAACAACAATTTTCAGATCTATAAACATGCATTAATAATCAGTATAGAGATAGTTTTCTAGCATATTAAAAGCTACATCTGCATCATATATGTTAGGTACCTATTTTCTTGCTGTTCGCTGTTGCTGAACCAAAGTCCACAGCCCAAAATGAGGCTTAACACATGGTACAAACATAGTCCAAAGTAAATGCCTGGCCCATGTTTACCTTACAGTCCCTGAAATTCTCTGGTAAAGTTTTGATCTGTGTGAACATGAACTAACTCTGATCTACAGAGCAACTCAAAAAAGCTTAAAGCACTGCAATCAACGTCCGGGCTACTAACATTGCCATGTAGCCCACTTGCAAGGGCAGTGAGGTTCAGGTTTATTGAATTTATCTATATAGGCTTGCCCTTGCTGCACCTTAACAAAGAAAATTCAAGTCACTTAAATTGTGGCTGAGAGCATTTACACAGGGACTGGATGTGGTTCAGTTTGTTCTCAATATTCTCAGATGGCAATTCAGAACTCTGGATTAGGAGGTTATAAAATTTACGAGTCTTCAATATAACAAGAAAAGCACTTGTGAAAGAGATAGTGGAAGCTGCAAGCTCCTCTCTGTAAGGTTGCTAACACTTTGTAACAAATTCAACCCAAAATGTTCCCAGGAGAGTAGCAAGTCAGGGAAAATGTTATAAAGGGCCAATTATCGCTATATAATCCATTCTAAAATTAATTCAAGTAACAGATAAAACCCAGAAATGCTCTGGTCACCAAAGATGCCACCTGCAATGCTTCTTAGCCATTTTCCACACAGAAACACTCAGGAAAAGTTAATCAAGTAAACTAATGTGAAAGCTAGGATAGCTCACTGGGATTTTCATAATCTCTATTCCTCCCTCTCCCATCTTAAATGCATTGTTTTCATGCTTGAAATCATCTGTTGAGGAGGCTGATCCACAGAGCTTCAGCCCAGTTCTCTCCAGAGGTCAGGGACAATGGCTCAGACCCATCTCTGATTATTGGCTCTATATATTAGAATTTAGATATTGGCTATGTATTTTAGACTAACTTTTACCAGTAGAAAAATCAGTATTTTGATGATAGTCATTTGATCAGTTATAATCAGTCTGTCAGAGTTTCATTTTATGGTAGTGGAAACAGTAAGCTTCTGTTATGATAATTTTGTGGAATTCACAAAGATCCATCCCCCAAGGACTTGTGTTTCTCTCCACTGAATGTTAGAGCAGACCTCTGAACTCTACAGGACAACCCAAAACCCCACAAAGCTTTCACATGTACTTACAATTAATTTGATGGAAAATAGCTCTTCAAAACTTCCTGCTGTAGGACTAGAGGATGACAAATGTATTCCTTTGCCTTAATCCCCAAGAAGCTGTATACAAAAACATTCATGAGTCAGACCAGAATTTCTCAGCCCTTTCCCAGCCCCATTGCAAACAAAAAAATAGGCTGGAGGTCTCACTTCTTCTACTTGTAATAACCATTCTACTTAAAAACAGTGGCACTAAAAAAATACACTTTGTATTGGATTTGGTGTATTTTAGTTATTTCATTTGGACTCAGATGGAAAATGCAACGTTGCTAATGGTACTGTTGCATATAGCTGATCACACTAACTAACAGGTATTCATTCAGATTTGTAAGTTTTGGACAAAACTAACAATTGGGGTGCATTGCTAGACACAAGTCATTGTTAAGCCCTACCAAAAGATGAGATCTGTGAGGCTTTTCCCAAGGAGGACATAATCAGATGTGCCATGGCACTGCATGCTCTGTTCCTGCGCTCCTGGAATCCCAGGTTACTCAATATGTCACCTCCTATTTATAACCAAGTGTTCCCACTAAAAGAAAATATATACATCTGCAGTTACTCCCAGCCTTCTGCAGGCACCGGCCTTGCCTTTTCTGCTCGCAGTTACAGGGCATTTTCTGGATGCAGAAGAAAGGGTTAAAAGAAAATCAGCCTAATCTCTGCTCACACATTGTCACCTTCCCCAAAATAGCTGCAGAATCTGAGCATAGTATGCCATTTTCCTCCCTGACAGGTTAATCCGTTTATTATTCATCCATTTAATGAAAATACTGTGTCTCCATGCTAAGAACAAAACAAAACCTTCAACAACACTGGTTCTCTTTAAATCATATTCATAATCTTGCACAATTTGATTTGTCTTTGAATTCAGCTTTATTTTTTAACTATAAGTTAGAAGCAGGAAACCTATTTCTTCAGATTTTGCATTGTTGCCTCTAGCCACATTTATGGAATGTTTTCTGGGTTTTCCAAAATTATCAGCATTTCATTACCTGCTTCTGCAACAGCCATGTATCAACTGTGAAAAGGTCACCCAAAAGTTAATGAACCTCATGCTTAGCCAAACTGTTCTTCTCCTGTGGGACAGACATTTTCATGAAACTCTGCAAGGCTCATCTTGCGGAGTTTCCTGAACATGCACCAAAAAAAGAATAGTTAGTCAGTCGTGGAGCAAATCTGTCCCCTTCTCACAGGCAACTGGCTCTGTTAAGCTTTCTGCAAAAACATGGGGCTTGAGTTCTCAATGGCATTGTTTCTAAAGAAAAACTACAGCAGTGTTTTGAACCAGTCACAGAAGTATTACAACCATGTAGCTACACAGAACAATCATATTCTTTTCCGGGCTTTAATTCTTCTAAAGGATTCCCTGTCTCCACTGGAAGCACCTCTTTGGATGTGTCACATACATATTTTTCACAGATTCATCGTATTAGAAGACTGGATTCATGATCCATTCAGCTACTGTGCCTAGATCTTTCTTTTCCTCATGGTAACTACCTTGCAGAAGAATTACGTAATATTGCATTTTGAACTACTGAATTTCATCCCACTCCTCTTATTCCAGTCCTCATTTCCATATTATAGCCCAGCCTTTTTCTATGAGCAATGCCTCCCAACTCCAGCCAGCCAGCACGCTCCCCCTATGCTTCAAAGAAAGTATTGGTGAAGGTATGAAATAGGAAAAGCACCATGAACAGTATCTGATTCTCTCTCTGATACTTCCTTTCCCAGCACTGACGAACATTGCCATGTTCTCTGCCTTCCAGTTCCCTTAGGCAGCCTCTGCTCCAGAAGCTTTTATTTTAAGTGACATCAGAGAACTCCAGTAGAATCTATTCTTCATGAGCCTGTTTTATTATACCCCATTTTGCCTTTCTTAGGTCTGAATATCAGAGACAAATCTGTGGCCATTTATTGCACATTTAATTGGAGCTCACAACATCCTGAAACACCTTTGTGGAAGCTGACACTGTCTCAAAAGTGAAACATTGCTGTTGGATTTTGAATCTCATCTACTACTTTGACAGAGTAACTGCATGAAGAAATTGCTGGAAAAAGATGACTGGATGATTATTGTCACTTTATCGAATTTTTTGAGGGAATGTTCTTGCACCACAGAGTGCATTCAAAAGGAAAATATATTTTTAAAAATCTAAAAACAATTTTAAAAATGCTGTAAAAGACAAGGGCAGTTGTTTTGGAGTTGTTCTGCTTTGCATTACAGGCAAATCGCAAATGGGATGTTTTGTCTTTCTACTTTTAGAGGAAATGATTACAGCATTAATATCTGTAGGCGAACTAGAAATAGAGCAAGACTTCAGTTTAAGGGATGTTAATTCAACTGAATGCAAACTCTGCTAGACACTGCGGTGTCTGGATTTCATTCACTGATAACCAGAGCTGCTAGCTCAAGTGAACTGTGATTTCCACCTACATCAACTGCTCAGTTCAAACAATGCCATTCCCAAAAGAAAGATACTATGTTTTTTAATGCTTTCAGTTCATGATTAGGAGCTGGTGTTTCCCAACTAGATGAGGTTATGGAATTTAATAAAATGCATGTTCTGATAAAAAGCCAGATTAACTATAAGGGAAAATCTTAATAGAACTATTATTTTTTTTTTGGGGGGGGGTGGGGGAACCCAAGAGGTTTGTAGAAGCTGTAGAAACATCTGATAACCACTAGAAAAAGAGTAGGCAACCTCAAAATACCTAAGGGTCAAAAGATCTGTGGTGTGCCTCCTTGGTCCAGAGATGTTAACCTTGTCTCTTTTATGTCCCATAAGTGCCCTTCCCAGGTAGCTATTGGTGATTCTTAGCCCTGAGAAAAAGATCTATCTTCTTATTTTTCTTTTTATATGCCCTGCTTTCACCCTAGTACAAAACAAGAAAGGAATTTGGGGTCAGAAAACAGTTCCTTCTCCAGCTGCATTACCAAATCCTGATCTCAGCCCTCATGGAGGCCTCCCTGGGGCTTCAGCCAGGGTCAGCTTTTCCATGGTTTCCCCAACAGTAACATGAGATAACTGCTCATACAACTACTGAAGGTTAACTGAAGCATGCCTTGGAAATGAAGAGTACTTGCAGAGGTGTAACTCTTAGGGCCAGGACTTGTAGAGGCACAACAAGGCTTGACTAGGTTCAAGCCTTGAGACACTGCAGCAGTCCATGTGCACTACCATAACCACTCCGGCTGGAAGGGACCTCCAGAGGGCTCCAGTCCAACCTCCTTATCAAAGCTGGGTCGGCTGTGAGATCAGACCAGGTCACTCAGGCATTTATCTAGTTAGGTCTTGGAAACCTATGAGGATGGAGACTGCAGAACCTCTCCAGCCAAACTGTGCATAGTAAAACATCTGTTGTTCAAGTGCTGCCTCAGAACAGCAGTTTTTCCAGTCCTAAATATCCCCACTGGTTTTAAGTCAGCAATCATTCCTACTTATCTGTCTTGACTGAAGTCATCCAAGCACCTGGAACCGTTACGTAAGGGACAATATCAAAATGGAAAGGCAATTCCCAGCACAGCTATGAGGAGTCAGGGACAACACAATGCCCAGTGCGTCTGCAAGCCGGCAGCAGCTAACGCCATGCTCTTATTTCACCCTAAACCTGGGTGACTCCACTCCAGCATGAAACCTCCAGCTGCCCGCCTGCGGTGAAAGCAGGCAGCACTTCCCAAGCTGTCAGTGGATGCTCGGGTATCATCACAAGTAGCACAGAATTACACCCGGCTGTAGGTGGAACAATGAGGCAGGTAATAAACAAAGTATATGTTAAAAATAGCAACTCTCTTTGAGAAGTTAGGCTCGAAAATGTAATGACCTGCACTTTTTTTTTTTTAAATCTGTTACTGTAACTACACAAACTCCACAAAACCATCACTGAGCTTCTTTAACTAAACACGTGTTTCATACCCTGCTTTCCACCAACAGACATAATGAATTTGTGCAGGTTCATTTGTTCTGGTGGACTGCATGCCCTTGGTATAACTGTTCAACTTAGCTGTAACTTAACTTAATTTCCTAACAACCTTCATCAAATTTCTCAAGATGTCAGAATACAAACCATATTTAAATGACAGATTCTAAGTATTAATAGTCCAGAACAAATGGCAGTTAAACAATGAAAAACTTACTTTTTTCTTGCCAGTGCCAATAGATAAGTAATCAATAAGGTATTTTAGCTTGCTTGTGTGCCTTGGACAGCAAGGCTAAACCTGTTCTGAAAAGACTTACATATGTCTCTCCCGATTTCAAAGAGAAATTCAAATCTCCCACAAAGCTTGGGCAAAAAAAACAGTATTCATTCATTTTCATATGAAACCATGCACTGCTGTACATTTTGGTATGCAAAAGAGGTCTCAGAATGGGGCAGGGAGAGGGGATGTCAATACTGCAATAGCCTTAGACAGAGCTACTTTGCAACCCTGGCACTTACACAGCAGAGAGCTCAAGGACTTGCTGACCTTGGGTATGTTATTGGCCAATTGTTCCACAAGGAAAGGCCATTAAATTGCTTGGACCTAAGAAACAATGCAAGCACTTAACAACAGGCATGGAAATACCTGTATTTTTTTCTCATTCCATCGTCTGTTTACAAGATTAATTTGAAATATTATTGTGACATGAAGTCCAAATGCTAGAACATACAAGTATATAAGGTCTGAGTACTGGCACATTAGTTAATGTCTATGGTTCACAGTAAAAGATATGATACACACAACTCAATTTATACGCCTCAGTTTTGAGTTGTGGAGATTCTGTCTGTAATTGAGAGCTGCGGATGGGAAAGGAACAACTATGACTCGTAAAGCAATAGCCTTTCTAAGTTCTGCTTTTAAAAATACTCTGATGATGACTAAGTAAGCGTTTAAATGTTAAGAGAGATTTGGAATGAGATCTCGCCTAGCTCCCAGTCAGAATACCCGGTGCAAAGTAGAAACAGCTAATTGAATAGTTTTCGTTGTGCAGGCAGAACTTTTCCGAAGTTCAGACAAAAGTAGAGATTGCCACCTGCTGACCACGCGGAGGGTAGCAACGGGGACGGGGAACCAAACCAGCGCTTGCAGCGACATCCAGGTCCTGCCGAAATTAAGGGAATTTTGCCGCTGATTTCAGCACAGCCCGCATTCCACCCTTGCTCTTAATCTGCCCCACCAGCCAAACCAAAACGTGTACTCATAAACCCCCAAAACTGTCCACTTTATCTGACAGGAAAACAGCTGACGGGACAAGAAGCATATTCAGCCTGCAGGTCTCTGGTTCTGTCAGCTTCAGCTGGTGAGCTCATGTTGTCAAAGAGTCATAGCATTATGGTGTCATAAAACCATAGAATGGTTTGGGTTGGAAGAGACCTTAAAGATCACCTAGTTCCACCACCCCTGCCATGGGCAGAGACACCTTCCACTAGACCAGGTTGCTCAAAGCCCCATCCAGCCTGGCCTTGAACACTGCCAGGGATGGGGCATCCACAGCTTCTCTGGCCAACCTGCTCCAGTGTCTCACCACCCTCACAGTAAAGAATTTCTTCTTTATGTCCAATGTAAACCTACCCTCTTTCAGTTTAAAACCATCACCCCTTGTCCTGTCACTACAAACTTTGGCAAAAAGTCTTTCTCTCTCTTTCTTATAAGCCCCCTTTATATATTGAAATGCTGCAATAAGGTCTCTCCAGAGCCTCTCTTCTCCAGGCTGAACCCCAGCTCTCTAAGCCTGTCTTCATAGCAGAGGTGCTCCAGCCCTCTGACCATTTCCATTGCACTTCTCTGGACCTCTCTTGTACTGGGGACCCCAGAGCTGGATGCTGTCAAGAGACCAGGTGGGGTCTCTTGAAAGTGAAGTAGAGGGGGAGAACCAACTCTCTTGACCAGCTGGCCACGCTTCTTTTCATGCAGCCCAGGATACAGTTGACTTTCTGGGCTGCAAGCACACATTTCTGGCATGTGTCCCATTTTTCATCTACCAGTTGATCAGGTGAAGGAGGATGTCTGATCAGTGGGATTCTGCAGCAGTGTGAGGGCCCCACATGAGATGGCTGCTGGAGGCAAGAGGCAGCACTGGACCGCAGTCAGGGACACGTTGCTGCTCTGTCTTGGACAAGTGTGGAGGCTCCTCACCACACCAGAAAGAGGGCTGCCCACACACTTGGCATGGCTGTAGCTACCAGGAAATGCAAGGCCTGGACTGCACTGCATTTCCCAGTGAATAGAGGGAAAGAGGGAAGAGAGGGGAACCCGCTTTGTGCTCTAAGAGGGGCTGCAGCTTGTCACCCCTCACGAGCTACGAGAGAATGAATGCACATAGAATAGGGACCTTGTAAATGCCTCAGCCACAGAAGAACCTTCAAATCAGTGCTCACACCTTATTAAACACCAAAGCTAATCACTTCTGGAAATCAGACTGAGCAGTGCCTCTTTACCAGGGAGACCAGGCATCATTGTGTTATGCTGATAATTCCTTTTCATACTGACAAGAGAGAATAAATAATCAAGGAAATATCTGCAGTGTTTTCATTCTGAAACACAAGTCTACTTCAACAAGAGATGCATTGCATGCACTACTAGAGACATGTAAAAATATAAACCCTAAAATATAAATTTCAGCATGCTCTTTTTTTTTTTTTCTTTCAGATTGTGGAGATTTATTATTTATTCAGGGTTAAACTGAAGGCAAAACATCACAATCTTCCACAAAACAGAAAATCCAACCTGATGTGCTCAGAGGTAATTGCAGGAGGCCACTTGGACACAGGACCAGGGCCATGTGAGTTTGCCTGGCTCTTAGCACACAGCCAAAGCCACACAAAGAAAGTTAGAGCACATCTGGAGAGAGATTGCTTTTGTATGGTCCCAAAAGACCTTGTGTGGACTTGTACAATGTCATTAGCACCTAACCTCTGTATTAAAACATGCTGCAGGAATTATGCCAAACTCCTAACTGTCCTAAGGAGTCCCTCCCTTTCTCCCATATCTCAGCCATATGTTCCTACCTCTGTGCCTGCAGCACAACGCAGTTTTTCCTGGTGCAGATCCATATTGCAAACTGATTCAATGAACAGATCCAAACTTCTTTTCTGCAGAGGGGTAAGACTTTTTTAACCTGGCTGTCATGATTTAACCGCAGCTGGCAACTAAGTACCACCCAGCTGCTTGCTTGCTTACTTCCCCAACTCACTCCCAATGGGATGGGGAGGAGAATCAGGAAAAAAGGTAGAACTTGAGCGTTGAGATAAGACCAATTTAACAATTGAAATAAAATAAAGTTTAAAATAATAATAATAGTAATAATAATGATTATGATAACGATAATGACAAGGCGAGAGAAGGGGAGAGGAATAAAATCCAAAGGGAAGGGAAAAAAAGCATCTGATGCACAATCCAGTTGCTCATCACCCGCTGAGCAATGCCTAGCCAGTCCCCAAGCAGCGATTGGCAGACCTTTTGGCTAGTTTGGGACAGCTGTCCCAGCTGTGTCCCCTCCCAATTTCTTGTGCCCATCCAGGCCTCTCACTGGCAGGGCCTGAGGAACTGAAAAGTCCTTGACTTAGTATAAATTATCCTCATACTAAGTCCAAAACACAGCACTGCACCAGCCACTGAGAAATAAAAATAACTCTGTCCCAGCCCAAACCAGGACAGTGGCTAAGTTCAGTGCTTTGGCCTACACCGAAGACCCACTAGCAGTTCTGTGGTGGCAGGTGCAACAGTGATGCAAATGTACGAAAAAGCAATCTCAGTTGGCAGGAACTCTGAATTCCTCAAGTCAGCTTCAGTGCCAAAGTCAGAACACCATGGAACTACAGAATCAAAAAGTTGTGGCTGGTATCCAATAATCTGGAGCAACAGCATCAGATTTGACCTACACTTCAATTAGGAATCCACCGATGTAGAGACTACTAACAAATTCTTTCAGCAAAATGCTTTTTGACTGCATAAAAAGTCAATTGGATCGAGTTCATATCAGTTAAATTAAAATACAAATCTCAAATCTAAAGGGAAGCAAACCGGGCATTGCAATGTTGTGAGCTTCACACACATGGCAGGACCCCTCTTGATCCCCTGCCAAAGGCCCTGGGAGTCTGGGAGGTCCCTGCTGGCTGGAAGCTAGCCAGTGTTACTCCAGTTTACAAGCAGGGTGTGAGGGAAGACCCAGGGAGCTACGCACCTGTTAGTCTAACCTCAGCTCCTGGGAAAATGATGGAGAAGATGGTGCTGGGTCCTGTTGAAAGGCATGTAAAGAACAACACAATTTTCAGGCCCGGTCAACACGGGTTTCACAAGGGGAAAAGTCCTGTTTAACTCATTTGGTATTCTGTAGGATAAGGTCACCCGACTCGTGGGTGAAGGGAAGTCTGTTGTTTTTTTGGTTTTTTTCTGTTGTTGTTTTTCTGGATTCCAGTAAGGCTTTAGATACTGTCCCTCACAGCATCCTTCTGGACAGGTTGTCCAGCTGTGGGATGAGATGGTTTACAATGTGCTGGGTGAGGAACCAGTTGAAGGGCAGAGCTCAAAGGGTTGTAGTGAATGGGGGTACATCTGGCTGGTGATTGGTCACCAGCGGTGTTCCTCAGGGTTTGAATTGAGGGCCGGTCCTGTTCCATACATCTATCAGTGGTCTGGGTGCAGGAGTTGAATGCACCCTTAGCAAGTTTGCTGGCGATACCAAACTGCAACATGCTGTTGACTCTCTTGAGGGACAGGAGGCCTTGCAGAGGGATCTAGGTAGATTGGAGCATTGGGCAACTAATAATGGGATGAAATGGAACAAGTCCACATGCCAGATTCTGCACCGGGGCTGGAGCAATGCTGGGCTCAAGTATGAACGTGGAGAGGAGTGGCTGGGGAGCAGCTCCACAGAAAGGGGGCTGCGGGCCGGTGGGCAGCAGGCTCGGTATGAGTCAGCGGTGTGCCCGGGCAGCCAAGGGGGCAACCCGCGTCCCGGCGTGCAGCAAACACGGTGTAACCAGCCGGTCACGGATGTGATGTCCTGCTGTATTCAGCGCTGGGGCGGCCTCCCCTCCAGTACTGTGTGCAGTGCTGGGCCCCCCAGCTTAAGAAGGATGTTCAGGTGCTCGAGTGTGTCCAGAGGAGGGCAACAAAGCTGGTGACAGGGCTGGAAGGAGTGTCCCGTGAGGAGCAGCTGGCTTTGTCTGGTTTGGAGAAAAGGAGGCTGAGGGGCGACCTCATTGCTCTCTGCAGCTTCCTGAGGAGGGGAGGTGGAGGGGCAGGTGCTGAGCTCTTCTCCCTGGTATCCAGTGGTAGCACATGGGAATGGTTCAGAGCTGGGCCACAGTAGGTTTAGACTGGACATTAGGAAGCGTTTGTTTGCCGAGAGGGTGGTCAAATACTGGAACAGGCTCCCCAGAGAGGTGGCTGATGCCCCAAGCCTGTCAGTGTTTAAGAGACATTTGGACAATGCCCTTAACGTGCTTTAGCTTTTGGTCAGCCCTGGATTTGTCAGGCAGATGATCATTGTAGGTCCCTTCCACCTGAAATACTTCTGTTCTATTAAAAACTGTATGTTAAGGAAAAGCAGGAGTTCCCAAATTGTTAGTAAACAATTTATCCTCGTGGAACAAACATTGCTGCAGTAATGCTCCAAGTGAAAAGAACTTTTCTGTGCTGCAGGCACAAGCATATATACTGAACCTGCAGGTCTCCCACCACCAACTCCTCCTGTTCCTGACTTTTAAGCAAGTAATTCTTTTTGTATAGGTCTATATTAGTCTTTCTTCATCTACTCTTTTGCTTTCTCCTACCCCCAACCCCAACAGACTATCACCCACTAAACAAGCTATTGATGCTTGTCTCAGAATTGTCATTTTGTGGCAAGTGGCATACAAATCCCAAACTGGCTATTATGTGTAGGTTTGACGAGGGCCCAAAAATTCTGCCCACTTCAGAGAGTGTCCAGCCAAAATGCGTAAGTCACACACCACTGCACAAACAGAGCACTTTGCTGCAGAGGTGAATGTGGGGCTGAGGAAGGCTGGATGAGCTCTGTGGATTACTGCCTGCCTCTTGTTACAGGGAATGTGGGAACGCTTTCCTCAACAACCAATTTAAGCTTTCTGGCTTCAGGAGGGATTGTGCCCCTTTATATAAATTCTAGAGAGCTTCTTCCTCTGAAGACCTAAGGAATTAGGTTTAAATATACTTAGCTGTTGAGTTACACAAGTGTCCCCAAGGGAAAACTTGACACAGCATCTTGGAGAAGACATAAGGAGAAAACCAAAAGGGAACTGTCATCCTGGGAAATAAAGTGATGACCATTGTTCCAGACCAGAAGAAATGGAACTATATGGTTGTTGTTTGGAAAATTAAAATATTAGTTTAAAAAAAAATACATCAGATATAAGTCTATATGTTGGCAGAAGAAATAAATAGACTTATAATAAATAGACATGTAAATACTGCAGTACAGACAGCAGTATATCTGAACTGTTTAGAGATTGTAACTTTATGTCAAACTCGGGGAACTCTGAAAGGAGGGTTAAATGAGAAAACACAAGGAAATAAACAATTGCAAATTTTTAATGAGTTTTGCAGTCCTTTAAAAAACATGAAAGATCGCTGGAGATTTAACAACAAACAAAGGCAAGATAGAAAAGGAAATCAGGTGCATGTTAGTGGAGATAAGAGCAGCATGCAGTCAAATAGCACATACTTAACGAAAATTTTCACTTCATTATATTGAAACCTTGAAGAGAAACTAGGCTCTTTTAGACTATCACAATACGAAGCCTAAAAGTAAAATTGTGCTTTGAGACTTTAAATAGATCATGTCTCCCTGGCAATTTTAATTAGCATGCTTCTGTTTATACAAATGTGTCTGCGGGGAGCTGGTTTGAAGAACGGAAGAATAAGCCTGGATGAGTATATGGAGTAATTTTAGTATCCATAACTTAAGTTTCCTTTGTCTGCCCATGAGCAAAAGGATCAAAAAAAAAGTATTAAATTAATATTTTAAAATTATCCAAATTCCCTGTTCATTTAATGCACTATTTACATTTTCCTAGCTTGCTCATATGCTAGTGCAAATAGCCATCCCAAATAGTGTTGCAATTACACAGAGCAGTATTTCAATAAAATGTAATTGTGAGAAGCAAATTCTAACTGCAATTAAATTGGAGTTTTAAAAGATACAGAGGGGAGAGAAAGAGAAAAGAGAGAGAAAGGGGGAGGGAGGGAGGCATCTTCAAAATTCTCAGTCAGAAAGCTCTCTCTCTGCCATTTAGTGACAGGGAGAGAATTTGAGAATAGTTCTATAGAGGAATCAGACATGGACATAGACATACACCATTTACTCTGAGTGGTTTAGTATCAGAAAAGTAATCTATAATAAACATCGTAGGAGAATCTAGAAATACTTTCACCTGCCCCAGAGATTTGGAGTACTTGTCTAATAAATTATTTTAATCCGTCCTTCAGGCAAAGTGACAAATTTGGTATATGGCAACTCTGTCCTTCCCTCCTCTGCTATACATAAGGTAAAATCCCACTGATTTACGTGCAGTACTCTACCACTACAATTAATGGAACTGGCAGGAAAAGTCAAGGCATAATGTAGTGCTTTAGATGTTTTTTGGGAATGGTAGATTTCACAGACTTTCACTATTACCAGCCTTTATTGAGTTGTGAAAGTTCATGTATTTTTCTCCTGACTCCCTTCCTTTCTTGAGATATTTTATTACAGGCTTGTAAAGAAAGTTCTGTTATGCTGTATAGAATTTTAGTTTGTGGGGAATGTGTGTACATCATATTTTTTATAAGCTTGTCTCTTCAGACTCTTTTCAACACACAGTAAATCACAAATTCGGCTGAAACAAGTAAGTACAGAAGGATACTTTAAATGAACAAAAATTTTCCAAATCTTGCCATGGAGATCTTTGTCTTATTTTTTAAATCAAGCTGATTTTAACAATCACCCAGTAATCAAAGCTGAAAAAAATACCTCCCAAGCTCATGCCAGGAAAGACACACAGACCAGGCAGGATACTAAGAATTGTTCTGCTTGTACAAATAGACAGAGGGTGGCACAATCTAACAGACCAGCTTGGAGGCAGGACTTTGTAGCACCAGTCCAGAGAAACTCCTTTCCCCTTTAGCACTCTCAACAGCTAAACAGCTTCATGGCCTCCCTCCTTTTTACTTTAGAAAGCAAGAAAAAGGATGCTAAAGTATCCTTGTCCAATGTGGGCAATTATTCATTCTGTCTCAGTGGAGGGAGAGTGGGAAGCTGGTGCTTTTTTCATTAATGGACAGAAGTAGATACAATCAAAACTCTGAAAAAGTTCAGACTCTCTTTTCTCACGAGCGGAATCAAATAGTCCTGGGAAAGAACTTCAGAGTGGAGAGTCAAAGAAACAAATTTCCATCTATACTCAACGTTCAGACTGAGAAAACCTTAACCACTTTAGAGCATTTCCTTTGATGCCAGCAGCCTTGGCAGGACTGGAATATTTTGTTATCAGTGATAAACACTGTAAAACATCCCACTGCATGTGTCACTTGAGGGCAGCAGAGCAGCCTGAGGTCCAAGGAGAGTTGTCCTCGTTTCTGAGGTGCAGTGCCCCAGCTACCAGCCTCTGAACCCGACACATGTCTTCAGCAGACCGAAAGACACCTTGTCCCTCTGCAGCATACAGAAGCATTTCCTTCTCTCTACAAAACCATCTACTGGCACTAGCTGGAAACACTGGTGGCAAAAGACAAAGAGATGGAGAGTGGGTTCTTACCAAAGAGTCCTTAGGACAGAGGAGCAAGTAGAGTTCAGGCTGCAGAGAAGAAAGCAGAGGATTACTAGCATAAAGTTTGTATTTCAATTCATTGTCTAAGTCTTTCATTGTTTTTTTAAACCTGCCTTTCTTGAAGTTTGAAGTGCTAAGACATTTTGGAGAACCTTTGAGCAAGCAGGTACTTCAGATGATCAGGTTTCCTTTCAGTGATCCACTGTCACATAACAACATACAGGAGAGAGGCATTGCCCAAAATTTTCCAGCACCTTACTGATAAAAGAGAAAAATATGCTTTTTCAGTCAGTGTACAGTGAAAAAGAATTAGAACTGCCTTTATGTAAAGCATACCATACAGCTGGTTAAAAGAGCCTGCGGCAAATGGAGATAACTTTAAGACATTTCTAACTACAAAATAAATCTGCCAAAGTGCACTCTCTTAAGAATTAATTTTACAAAACAAACTGTGTGACATTAACAAAGCCAGTCAGGTGATGATCATTAACACACAGCAATAAAGACCACAGGGTAAAATAAAAAAGGACATGTTCATGATACCTGAGACTATGTCTGCAGAAGAGGCTGCAGGCAAAGCAGTCTTGCCCTCTGTGCTCAGAAGGGGCTGCAGACCAGCCAGCTGGATCCAGCAGCTCTTACAGCAGAACTGTGCTTCAGCCACCCATCCTCCTTCCAGCCAGCATATTCTTAAAACAGGAGAAAAAGGCTCTTGCAAAGTTGTTTCCCTCCTTTACAGCCTCAATGGCTCCTTTTTACTGAACACAGAAAATGTTCATTTTTTTTTTGACTAATCCTACTGCTGGAGAAAACATGATACTTCTCCTTTTCAGGAAGATTTCAAACCTTGCTGGAGCAAATATAAAAGCTAAAAAACACCAATACATTCAGATGTCTTATCTTCCACAGATTCATAAGAATAAATTTTTAAAATGCTCTCTTCCTAATGCAGAATGGAGCTTGGAATGCTTGAACGTTTGGGGTTAGCATGGATAATACTGATACTTTTCCCTGACTTCCTATTTCCCCCCTGGTTAAAAAATTGAAAAAGAAAACCTTGCGTTCTCACTCTCTCCAGTGTGAGTGAGCAGGCGTACTAGCCCAGGATTGTTTCCCCTTGTCTGACTCCCACATCAGTTCCTATTCAGAGAGCAGCTAGTCTCTGAATATATTCAGAGCTGGTTATCTCCATATACAATATATCCTAGCGGATCCAGAGTTCTGTTCTTTTTTTTCCCCAGGAAACAATTATTTCGCTATTTATCAGTCTTTCTCCAACCCCTGCCCCATAACTTTTGAAACAGTTGGCCAATTTTATTGAAATCTGGCAGGAAAGCACAAATCTTGAAGGCATTACATTCCTATCATCTCTGTGCAAATCAATAGGTGGGGAGGAAAGATTTTGAGCAAGCATTATTATTTCTGCTGTTTCACGGAACATTTTTTTTCTGCCATGTTTCACCTTCTTCAGAATGAGTCCCGAGGGCTGCCCTTGGCCTTGAAGTGCAATAGTTTGGGGTACTCCTCTGGATAGGCAGAAAATCTCCAGGCTCCTGTTCAGCCATACCGCATGAATTCACAGTGGAACCAGACTCAGGTGGGCAACACTCTCCTCCTCTCTCCCTGCTCAATGGCCAGCCAGGCAAGGATGCCAGCCATGCTGCTGGGGTATCCCATGGGATCTGCAGCAGACTAGGAATGGGGCAACAACCTTGACTGCACTTGACCCACAGCTTTGATTTGCAGCCAGACCCAGCAGGGTGGTGTTTTACCTGCCCTCCCCTCACAGCAGCCCTTTCTCTGCACATTCCCACCTTACCGATGACTTCCAATAGTCCTCTTAATTGCCCAGCTGTACAGGGAAACAGGCACTGAAAGTAGGTCAACAGCAACAACATGACCCACCTCGTTCACTCCCTCCACCCCACCTCTCCTAAAGGAATGCTGTTGAAGGTGACTCATCATTCCTTTTCCTCTGAACATGTGGCACCCCCAACACAAAAGAACAAGTCAAAAGTCCAAATGATTTTTTTTCTTTTTTAATTTTTATCTTCCTAAACAACATTTTCAAAATTTTCCATGGAAATTACTATTTTTGTATTAGATACAATAACCTTTTTACTTGAGGTTTACAACCAAAGCTACAAAAATGATGGCATGAGCAATTTTGAGCACCCTATTATTTAGCGGCAAAGCCCTGCTTTGATCCATCTCCCTGCTGACTTCAATGGAACTACACTAGGTATAAATTAAAGCAAAACTCAGTCCATCAGCTCTACTTTAGGCTTCATGCATCCTATTTAAGCAATGCCTCCACCTTGATTTCACCTTGCTGTAGTCAGCAAAGAATGCTGATATAAAAGGTGTCGTGCTTTCGGGTATCCACTCACTCTTTCACGTTTAAGCTGTACCATTTTACCTTACCATTAAAATTACACTTAGGAAAAAAGTGGAAGAGTGTAGAAAGAGTGTATAATCTCTTGTGCTCTCTCTGGAGAACAAGCCTCCATTAAGTTTTTCTGTCTCCCTTTACACAAATAGCAAAACCATGTATTTTCCAGTCAAAAACAAACAGCAAAGTAAAAACTCTATTAAAGAGAATACAGTCACTCATTCTAACAATTTTCATCTGAATGGAGAAATAAAGTGGTATTTCTCCAGCAGACAGGAATGCCCATTTCAAAAAATAAAAAAAATAAAATTTAAAAAAAGATATGCCGAAATGATCAAGCACATTAACGGGAATTAGATGTCCAATCCCTTAGATGCCAATAACAATCCCAACCATGTTGCATCAATTAGCCATTGATTGCTTGCAAAGAGGTAAAAAAGCTTTAGTCTTTCTCTCCCTTCTCTCATTGCCACGGAAGAGTGCAGCACAAAGAGCTGTACCACCAGTCACACCCATGGCCACACAGATGAGCCTTCTTTCCACCAGCAGGTCAAGGCTCTGTCTGCCCTTAAAAATTTCTTTCTGGTTACAGAAAGAAAAAAAAAAAATCAAGTAAGCCTGTGTATTAAAGCTATTTCTGACAGCAATCTTTTTTTGCCCTCAAATGCCATTCACTAAGCATGCTCTACTCATCTTCTCACAAAACTCAGGGAACCAGGAAGTCGTTCCTTGGCCTTGGCAGAGACATAAAATGAGAAAAAAGGGAGAAGAGGTGTAGCTGTACCTTCAAAATAACATACTTTAAAAGCATCATCTGCAAACCAGGTGTCACACTGAAGTTCTGAAACTGGAAAAAATAATCCTAACCTTTCAGATAAAGTTACACTCAGAAGTTTAAATTTAAATGGCTTTTACACGGGAAAGCTAGATAAATAAAGATAAGTTCATTTACCTGCACATTAATGAAAAAGTATTAGAAGATGTGGTTTGTCAAAATGTGACTTAGAAGACTTTACAAATTTTTTTCAAACTTTAACCAATCCTCCCAGCAAATACAACCAGTAGTATTTCCCACTGAACACAAAAACCTTAGCATTTTAAAGAGCACGTCAGTCCATCTATTTGACTAGCCACTTTAAGGAGCCACCATGTGCTTTCTCCATCAAACTAAATTGTCACTAACAACAATCACCCTGCTCAGCTCCAGTGGGAGAACCAGGACCCCTCAGCAGTTTTAGTTTTGCTCAAAGCATCCCTTTAGAAGTGACTGAAAAGTTCTAGAGGTGTCACACAAAGTCATGACAGGCTAGTTTAAATAAAAGCTCTCCTTTTATCACTTTAAAACGTGTTATCTAGTCACTGGTTTCACTTCTGCCAAGTCTTTTGCTTGTCAAAGGCCTGCCTGTGGAAAACACAGGGCAGGCTGCCTGCCACTGAATGAAAAACACATTTGCGGTTCCATGGATAATACACATAAACCACCAAATTTCACCTTTTATATAGGGCCTACTTGCCAGTGCAAATAGGAAAAAGATACATATGTATATACCTCCTTGAACAAACAAAACCACTACTAACACCTGAAAAGAAACATGGTTGCAAAGCCAGGAAGAGCTCTTCAAGCATGCTTTATTTTTATCCAAATGTTCTTTATTTACCAAAACAAAGATGACAAAATCATATTCTCCAGTCTTGGAAGTCCAAGAGCATTTCACCCGTTGCAACTATTGCCATGTAAGGATACGGACATCACTCAGATCACATCACAGCTGAAGGTATAGTCCATGTCTAGGCTACATTTTAATCTTGCAACTAGAGCATTTCATGCCGCAGCCTAGCTGAAGCCACATTTGCTGTTATTGACAAAGCATAAAATCTCAGCGATGCTGGCAACATTTTTCGGCTGTTTCAAACCAGGGGGGACTAGATTGTCATTACTGGTGCTGCTCCTAGGCATAGTAATTTTGGCTTTTTTTGAAAAAATCCAGTATCAGCAAGCATCAGAAAATCTGAGACTTTCTTTAGAAATAATCATTAAATATACCCTTTATGTACAGAGAGAAGCAAATGTGAACTATGCATCAGGAGATGTACATTTATACAACAAACCAATTCATCACCGATTATTCTGGATTTTATCGTGTCACAATAAACAACACATAAGCTACACACCAGAAGAAAACAAGCCTCAGAGAATGGAACAGTGGTTAACACAGATGGTGCAACGCACAGACGTGGTACCACTACATATGTGGAGGAAGAAGTGAGCAATTCATCTGGGGCAGATCTCCAGCTAGGTGCTGGGCAGTGTTAGAGCTTTTAATTATCCAAGAATCTGCTTGGGCATTTCAGTCATTCCCGGTGAAGTGTCTTCATTTTTCCTAGAAAACTTGAATTGCTTCTAAACAGCTCCCCTTTCTGTGTACCCTCATTTGTAAAAGACTACAGATTTAAGAGGAACATCACCCTTGTAAGCTCAACACTGCCAGCAGCACTTCATCTTTAGAGGCTGCAGAACCTTGCAATAGAGTTCATCATAGAGGAAGGGCATCTCTTATCCAAATCAAACTTGTTCAGATCGGAACTTCACTCCTGCACAAAGTGAAGGATTTTTTCCTTCTTTTTACCTCCTTAATCCAGTTGTCACCTGGATTTCAGATACTTCATAAATTTAGATTCATCACCAGCATATACTGCATAAACAAATTTTTTGAGATGGAGGAAAAAATTGCACAAATAAAGCATTTCACTGGGGGGAAAAAAAAAACACCCAAAAAAACCCCCACCAAACCCAGAAAACATCAGCTAACCTGCCAAGTTCTGTTACCTCTTTTACCAGCTACGGTATAAACTGACTTGAAGAAAATTTAATTTTATTAACATTCATTAAAGCAGTTGGTGATGTTGGCCAGTCTGAATTTGATGCTTGTGGCAGGCATTCACAGAATAAAATTGCTGCGACACTGTCTAAAAATGAGCTATTGCAGGTGCTTTATTCTGACTTAGACTACTACCTATAACTATTCCCAAATTCAATATATTATTTTATTGCTATTTAGAGGTAGATTTCCTGCTTTAGAGGTGGCATAATTATTCTATTTATGTCCCCAATTACTCAACCATAACCTGAGACAAAAAGACATTAATCTGAAATCACAAGCTGCGTGGCTTGCTGCCATGACATCAATGGCTGAAACTGCTCTGTCCAGCCTCACAGTCCTGCATCTGATTCAGGAGACCAAAAGCAAGCCTAGAGCGAGAAAGAGAACGATATATTCTCCCAGCCCACAGCAGCACACAGTGCAGGTACACTCTGAGCCAGAAGCACTTTCCCTGAATTTCGTGACTTGTCCTACTTTCATGTACTTGTCCAGTCTCCTCTTGCAGCCATATAAACTTCTTGTTCCCACAATATCATATGCACCTCCTTTTTCTTTGTCTCATATCTTAGTATTTCTCCAGCACTTTAAATGTTGCCTGCACTTCAAGAACTGTAGCTGGAATTAAGAAATATCTGTTATCTACTTTATTAAGTAAGAAGATATTACAAACTTTGCTGAGACTTTTCACATTAAATAGATGTCAAAAATATTTTAAAATGAGACTGTTTCCCTGAAAAAGAATGTAAACGTAAGTGTAGTCATTACCAGTGTGTAAATACCCACAGCAGGGGCTGTAGGTTTCAGGATATAAAAAAATGAATAAACAACAGCAACATGATTTATTTTTTTTAAACAGAAACATTTTGCTGAAAATTCCACGTAAAGTAAAACGCACTACAGTCAGAACCCAGAGTATGAAATGAAGATTCTCATACTGTGATTAGGGATCACAGATGTTAACACTAGAAATATTCCAGATTATGTTAGAAAAAGCATAATTCAGTGTACAGAAAATCTGCAATGCAAGACACTCTATGTAATTCAACTGTTTACATAAGTGAAAATTGAGGAATGAGGTGAATATGGAAAAAGCAGAAAGTTTAGCAGAGGTACTCAGGACTGTCCGGAAAAATAATTGTTCCAAGCATAAGGGAAGCTATGAAGTATGTGTAAATTCAAGTGATAACAGCAATACAGGTTAGGACATTTAACTGGGACTATGACAGCAAACAAGGAGAGGAGTCCGACTCAGCACGACAAAATACTAAAAAAAAGAAATCCTTTGTATTCACTCCAAACTGTTTCTGTTAATTATCTGACAAGCCTTTTTCAAGCTGTTATCTCACAAATAACATTTTACTAGCATTGGGTATCAGGCATCACTAAGTGAGTACATCAAATGACTGTAACAACTACAGTAAACTGCAAAGATAAATACTGAGTACAAAATAAACAACGGTAAGTACTGAATAGCTCTGGAACAACTGAAACAATTACACTTGAAAATGTAAGTTCATCTGTGAGCTCACTGAAAACAGCAAGATGGCTTAACATTTAGTCGCACATTCATAATTCTTTGTATAGTTATACTATAGAACAACCAATAAATAATGTAACTTTACTAGCACACAAGGCTTCATGTAACCATATCTCAGCTCGTATAAGACTGCAAAGCATCCTTAAAACAAACTGAGAACACAAAGGGCTGGTTTTGGTTTAATTAAATTCATTGTTTTATTTTCAGGATGCTTCCAGTTTCCTTTACGGCATCTTCCCATAGGAAAATGTACAGTTGGCCCCAGACAACAAAAAAGCCATTTTCAGCCAGCACTTAGGATAAATATATTTTATTTGATAAATAAGATATCCAACAAGCATGCAACACTCAGTAAATTGGATGAAACATGGGATAGTATGCAATTCAGAGCACAGAACAACCTTGTACATTCAGCTGCTAAATCAATTGGGGTACAGACTGCTTGTTGCAATAGTTTCAGACCCCTGGGCATAACTGATCCCCGATAGCCCTTAAATTCCCAAATCCCATTAACGGATTCCTGCCCCCTAGTATGCATCTTTCACAGTCCATTCATTAACATAGTCTGAGACAAAGGCCACAGATATTCCAGGTTGTCCATGACATCTTGTATGTTTAATGGTATACTGTCCTGTGAGGCAGGTATCTTGCTCGCACTGTTAAAATAATTTCTTTTCTCATTTTTCTGTACCACCCCTGATTGGGAGGAGGGAGGAGGAACCAAAATGGACATCTATCCACCCCCCGCCACTTCCTGCCCTCCCCCCCCCCCCCCAAAAAAAAAGGAAGTTGCAGTGCCTTTTCCTAACAAAAAATTTTGAAAATGGTAATTTCCCAGTAAAGTCTGCAATTTTTGTTCACTGTCACAGTAAGTCACACACTATTTCTAAAATTAGCAGGTGCATTTACTAAAATGATACCCTTCGCTTCTGCCCTTTCTTGCTTACTGCTACATGATCTTTAGTCAGCAGCAAAGGAACTTTTCTTCCATGAGAAGAGATGTAGAAGTCAGTATATCACATGTTTGGATATACCAGTAGGGGCTGTACCAAGCTCCAAGCTGCAGACTCCCCATCCCTCTTGAATTTCGTGCTTTAATCCTTCCAGGCATCTGTGTAGAAAATATGAAACTACAGAGAAGCTAGGTTTTTTTAATTACTCCAGTATCCAGAGATAAAAATCTCACAATACTTTTAAATACTTGTCAGATTTGTTTCCTTCTGTAGAATTTTAAATAGTCTAGGAGTACTTAGTTTACAATAGGAAAACTACAGTCAGGCTTTACACTTCTAACCTGCTTCTAAGTCTGCAATAACAATCCTGACACTCTTGCCGTTACAGTCAAACTGATTTTTAACACTTTTTGCAGAGGGAAATTCCTAATATTTGTAGTTGGACAAGATCTCCACTCATCATGCCACAACATGTGTGTAACCAAAACACTGTTACTCCCAAGTCCCTTTTCTTTTCTGTAAGCCAGTCATTCTTTCTCTTGAGTGTATTTTTACACGTCCTTTCATCCTTACCCATGCTGGGTAGGACAAGAGCTCAGCCACCTATGCAAGACACTGGAAAGCCAAACCACACCCAATAAGACAGTACTATCCCTCAGTCACTGTCCCAAGTATAATGAAATTAACTTCCCTATTTCCAGTTTTTTACTGCTTCCGGGTTCCTGTTTTAGTCATAACAGGTCAGCCTGCAAATTGCCAGCCCACAGCCTGCACTGAATTCGGCTTCAGACTGTGGAAACAGAAGACACTCAAGGAGCGAGGAGTGGTTAGTGCCACTGACAAGACTTCAGGACGGCACATTAAACGGTTGTGACTGAGAAAAACTAAAGAAGGCATGACAAAGCAAGTGGCAAACGAGTCAGCCTGAAAACATTTGCATTAGGAAAGGACGTAGGAACGCGCTGAAAGCCAAAGGAAACATGCTTCAACCCAAGTATGTTAAATGTCACCTCCCCAGGTGCCTCACCCAGGCCACTCGCGGCCCCGGGCAGGCTGAGGCAAGGCCCGGGTCCCCACACACAGGCCCGAGCCGCCCGCGGTCCTCGGGGGGGCGGCAGCGGCGCCCCCTGACGCAGAGGAGGGAGGGCCCGGGGCGGGCGAAGAGGAAGCGTCCGTGAGCCGCCACTCACAACTCCCGGGCGCCCTGAGGGGAGGCCGCCCGTCCCTCGCCGTCCGGCTCCCGTACAGCCCGCCGGCATCACCGCCCCGGGAGCCGCCCGGCCGGCCGCCCCGGCGACTAGCAGCCCGCAGCCCCGGCCCGACATCCCGCCCGCCGCCACGGACGGCCGCAGGCCCCGGCCCCGCCCCGCGCCTCAGGGAGGAAACGCGCGGTGCTGCCCCCACCATGATGGCGGCCAGCGCAGGAAGGGGCGGGCCGCGGGGCGGGGCTGTGGGGGCACGGCCGGGGAGCGCGGCAGCGGCGCGGCGCCGGGCGGCGGGCGGCGGGGGTGGCGGGCGACCCCGCGCTGCCCGCAGCGCCCAGCCGCGCCCGCGCCGCGCGGGGGGCTACCGGCGAGGCGGGTGGGGGCCGAGAGCCCACCGCGGCCGCCCCCCTGCCCCCCGCCCGCCGCCGTCGCCGCCGCCGCCGCGGGATCGGGGCCCCACTGGAGCGGGCCGCGAGCGGCTCCGCCCCCCTTCGTCCCCTTAAAGGGCCCGCGGCTGCTGCGCGCGGCTCCGCCAGTGCTCGCCCCGCGCCGATGGCGCCGCTCTCGGCGGCGGCGTCCCTGCTTCCCTTCTCGTCTCCCGGCGCTTCCTCCCTCCGTTCCCTTTCGCTTCCGGGGTCAGTGCTGCCGCGGCCGCTGCTCGGTAACAAGCCCCGTCCTGGGGTTCGGCCGGGAGAGCCGGTAGCCGTGCCCTGCGCAGGCCGCGCCGTCCCGCCGCCCCCATGGCCAGCAACCCCCAGCCGCCGCCGCCGCCCCCGCCGCCGCCCCCTCAGCAGCCGCCGCCGCTGCCGGGGGGCGGCGCGGCCGAGCCCGAGCTGGTCTCCATGATCGTCAACCACCTCAAGAGCCAGGGGCTCTTCGACCAGTTCCGCCGCGACTGCCTGGCCGACGTGGACACCAAGGTGGGGGCGGGCGGGCGCCGGTGGCTCTCCCCAGTCCCGGCACGTCAGTGGCAGGCCGGGAGCGGCGGGGCCGGGCCCGGGGGTGGCGGCGGGTTGCGGGGCGCTGCGCCCCGCTCTCGGGGGTGGCGAGCAGCCGCCTGGGCCCGCGCGGGGCTGCGGCTCGGCCCGTGGCACCGGGGCTCTTTGCAGCGACCCCGGGGCAGGGCTGGAGCCTGAGGGTTCGGCGGGGAGCGTGGGCCGGCCGGCGGCGCGGGCGCGCCGGGCTTTGCGGAGCGGTTTAGCCGTACGGGCGCCTGTAACAGGCCGAGGTCGCCGGGAAGGAGTGGGAGCGGCGGCGCCTTCAGTGCGTTGGGGGGGTCCGACGGGGCTCCCAGCTCCTCCACCCCGGCCATCGGGAGGCTAACTGAGTATCAAAACCCTCCTGTCCAACCTCTCTGTTGTTGCTTTTTAGCCTGCCTACCAGAATTTGAGACAGCGTGTTGACAACTTTGTTTCCAATCATTTGGCAACTCATACTTGGAGTCCTCATCTCAACAAGAACCAGCTGAGAAATAACATTAGGCAGCAGGTTCTCAAGTAAGTGGCAGCTTTGGGGTTTCTCTGTGTGAACGTGCTTGTGTACCCCGGTAGGCGACAGAGGCTCAAGGTAAAGTGTCCACTTTCTTCTCAGAAACTTCTGAAGGAGCTTTTTTTCAGCATTTAAATTGTGGTATTGTGTCAGATAGCAACTTGCCATCAGCATGAGTCAGAATTAGGCTACAAGTATTATTTTGTGTGATCCAAGTTGATGCAGTGGTGGAAAGCTTGCTTCTAACTGGGAATGTAACACCCTAGCTAAAATCTATCTTTACTATTTCTTTTAAAGGAGCTATTAATAAAATTGCCTGTATCAAGTTTTGAGCTAAGGAAAATCGACAGGATTTAACAAACACAGCTCTGCGGAGTACAAAGCTGAGGTCACCAAACAAGACACTGGACGTAAATTTGGCTAGACAGAGTTTTTTCAGAACTGCTGTTATGTCAAATTGATGTCCAACACTTAATCAGACGTTATGTTTTTTCATTAGGGTTTCTCTAGTTCTTCTTCTCAAAACTTTGAGTCATAAATATAAGGAAACTTTGTTAAAGTAGCATGAGTTTGGTCGCTAAATTCAGTCAGACAAGGAATTTGGGAATGAACTCAGTTATGCTGTAGTGGTGCTGTTGATCATTGTACTGAAGAACTGTCTTGTTTGGGAGGAAGGGAGCATTGGTTGTTGGGGGCTTTTTTTTAGTTCTTTTTAAAGAAGCAATGAGGACAAGAGGCAATATATGTCCCACAAAAGGTTACACAGCTCTAGAGCGAACCCATACATATAAAGCTCTCTATTTATTCAATTTTACTGAAGATTAAGGGTGTTCTATAAAGCCACAACACTCTGAGATGTCACACTGTATTGGGCAGAAAGTAACTTAGGGTGGTGATGACTGGTCTAGTAGTTGTTTGTCCCTCATGCCTTCCATAAATCATCTGTATGCCATGGGAGTTGATAACACCAAGTTTCTTCTTAATTTTTCCCACAAATGTCGCTTTTACAGGTAAGTAAGGTTTGTAGGCATAACCAGTAATGACATAACCACAGGCTGTTGTGTTAATTCCGTGCGTTTGGATTGCTGTGTTTCTCTGGCATTTAGGTTTTTTTCTTAGTTCATAAGGCATAGAAAGCGCTGCTGAAATACAGGCAGCTGGCTAAATACATGGCTGTAGTGGTGCTCAGGAAACGTTAATCCTTCGTTGGAGGCCCTAAGAGTGTTTACATCAGATCTAGATAAGCCTGTTTCATTAAGATGTTCTTGAAAAGTCATTTTCCTTATTTAAGTATTCATGTAACTTTGTTCCAGGTCTGGAATGTTGGAATCTGGAATTGACAGAATTATTTCTCAGGTTGTGGACCCAAAGATCAACCACACATTCAGACCTCAGGTGGAAAAAGCTGTCCATGAATTTTTAGCTACATTGAATCACAAAGAGGAGGCAGGCCCCAGTACAGCTCCAAGTGAAGAGAAAACAGATACTTCTGTTACAGTACAAGGTATTCTACCATTTCTCTGAGCAGTCTGTTAACAAATATTTGTTGAGAGAGCAGAAAGGTTGACTAGGTTTGCTGCTAGCACAGAATTGTTAGCCATCAGTGTTAGCCAGTTGAGCTCTAGGCAGTGTACCATACTACTTGCCTCTGTATAAAGGTAGAAGGAAAGAGAGATGTCACCATGTTATTCTGTCACTTCTGCTTGAGATTATAAAGGATCAGTTTACTGTAGGGAAAAAAGTTGGTCTCAGGGTTTGGCCCTCTGACTGGTACAGGATCGGATAAGACATAGCTGTAAGAGAAGGATGATTGAATTTTTTATGCATTGGTAGATTGGAAAAAAAAATACCTATTAAACAGTGACCTGTCAATGCAATTGGTGTGTGCAGTAAAACCTGAATGGCTAAGGTCCTTTCAGGATCTTAAATTCTGCTGTAAATCAGCCAATCTTTAGTTTGTTTATAAACACAGCACTTTACCTGTTTGTTTGTTGCCTGGTATTGACTTCTAAAGGCTCCTGCAGGTAATTGTCCATTCTTTCCCTTCCTAAGAGACTCCCAAGCAGTTCATCTATTTGTAACCAGACCCTTTATTTAAATCCTAACCCTTTTCCTGTGAGGCCCACTTCCTTTAAAGTAAGTGGGTTAACAAGCCAGCTGCAGCTCTTAGTGCTAGTCCAGTTAACTCTTTCCCATCCATCTTCATAGTTACTTCTAAGAGGATGGGAAAGTGGTAAGGTATTTCTGATAGTCCTGTTGTTATACAGGCACTATGCTGAGTCCATTTTCCCTGTCATTTATGGAGATACCAGAGGCATGAAATACAGACTTTCTGCTGTAGCGTTCTATACTGTGATTCTCCAGAGTCGTCATTGCATTTAGGGTGATGGTAAACTTGAACAAGGATTGCGTTCAGAACATCCTTCCCATTGACAGCCCCTGCATGCTTTAGCTGACTGTGTCACGGAGCAAAATGAGTCTCCAGTAGTCAGATCATAATTGCTGCAGAAATGTAACTTCTTGGGGGGGTTTTAAAATATTTTTTTAAACCAAATCTCTAAATGCAAAATTAGTAAAGCCTTTCAGATTATTTTAAATAGAGTAATTACTCTTTTTTTTCTTTCACTTGCTTAAAATTCTGTATGAACAGAATTACAGAAACTTAAATGAGCTAAAATAATTTTTTTTCTTACTATTCAAGGTGTGTCTGCTACAGCTCCTAGTGGAAATGTAGCTAGTGATGCAATGTCCATTTTGGAAACAATAACTTCTCTTAACCAAGAAGCAAGTGCTGCCAGGGCTTCAACAGAGAACTCAAATCCCAAGAACAACGACAAAGTTGTAAAAAGGCTCTCATCTCAGCAGAGTGTGGATGGTAGCACTGATAGAGAGAGAAATGGGGAGGACTTGCCAGACAGAGAGAAAGCAATTTGTGACCCTTCTGGAGAAGGGACTGAAACATTTGCAAAGTGTGAAGATTTAAATGAGCTTCCCTGCCAAACTGAAGAAATAAAAAATTCAGCAAAGGATACTAATAGTTTGACTTCTACAAGTAAAGAAATTCAACAGGAAAGTGAAGATCAAAAGAGTAAATTACTAGATAAATGTGACAAGAAACCAGACAGCAGTGAAAAAGGTGAGAGAAGAAAAGAAAAGAAGGAAAAACTCGATAAGAAGTCTGACCATTCAAAGAAAAGTGATGATACTATGAAGTCTAAAGAAGAAAAGCAAGCAAGAGAGTCTGAACCAGTGAAAGTGTTAGTTCCAGAAAAAAATAGCAATAAACATAAAACAGCTGAAAGCACTAAAGAAGGTATGGTGTGGGCAATCCTCTTCCTTGAAATACGGATATGGGGAGGGGGCATTAAGTGTATTCAGGAGTTGAATTGGAAGTAAATTTGGAATGTAGGTTCTCCTCTAGTTCTGGCCACAGCTAGGTCTTGGATAATCTCCCTTAGCTCAGGTACCCACACTAGGAATCAGACGAGCTTTGATTCCTCAGATGTGTGATTGGTCATCTGCAAGTTCTCTTTAACAATTCCAGCCTGCATTTAAAGTCTTTAGTTGTACCTCTGGGTGATTGTTGTTGGTGGTGGTTTGAGTAAACCAGAGTTAGCCTAATAACATTTTATTAAGGTGTTACACTTTTTTTTTTCCTTTCTTATTTCTTGTTCTTAAGGTAATTTTGTTTTCATTGGCAAAATCACTGTTTTGGTAAGAAAAGTTTCTGAAATACAGAGTGCTGCATTACAGCCCTTTGTTTCTATTTTTTCCTTTACAAGAAAATACATCAGTAGATTCAGATATGGATGTACTCAGTGACATCACTGTCAGCTCTGTCCATACCAGTGACCTTTCTTCCTTTGAAGAGGAGAGTGAAGAGGAGACTGTCGTGTCTGACAGCACTGAGGAGGGGGAGATCACATCAGGTGGTAAAATAATTAGATTGTTAAGTAGCAAGAAAGAAAATGCAATGCTTTTGTTAAGTGCATCATATAATAAATTGGATACTTTGCAGTATGTTTTATTGTACTTATAAATAAGAAGGAATTTGAATGTGGAATGGACAGTATTTGTGCAATTACGAAAGACAAGTAGTGGACATACTTTTTGAATATTTTTTCAATAGCTTGATGTATTCTAAGCATTGTAACTCCTATTTGTACTACAGTGTTTCTTAGGCAAGAAAAACCACTTAAGTGACAGATGTGTCACTTCCCTATGGATTTTTTTCCCCTCCCTTCTGCTATGAATTTAGTATAACATTGGAATGCTGGGTTACCGTTCTTGGGCTCTTGTCTAGAGCAGAGCTTAGACTCCAAATTCTGTGGATATGTGGCTTTTGCTGTTATAAGACTTTCCACTTCATAATACAGAGTGCCTTCGTACCTGAATGAGTTGTCTCTAATATGCTGTGAGCTTATCTTTTCTGCTTTAAAAATATTATTTAGAAGCATTGTATTACTTGCACATTCTCTGGCTTTGGTGTTACCTTGAAACACGATATGTTGCATTCAGCTATGACTAAAAGATTTGTGAAATTAAAACGTACTTTAAGTATATTTCAGGGTTATAAATAAATAGTACAGTGTGGAGCACAAGTGTTTTCACTTTATTTCTAATAATCCTGATAAAACCAAAATAGATGTATTTGGTTTTACTTGAATAATACTTAAATGAATATAAACAATAATGTGTTTTATGTATATATTTCAGTAAACCTACCTAGTTTTTATGTACTCAAATATTGTACAGGGGTTTTGTGGTGTAGGGAAGAAGCTTAATTTAATACATAGTAGAAACTATGTTCTAACTTCTTATGTGGTGTTAACTACTAAATACTATATGTACAAAGGCAACATGATTACAAGCAAGAGGGTAAGCCTAATTGTTGTATCCCAGTTTATTGCGGGGTTTGTATTTTGTTATTTTTTGGCTGAATGGTGTGCATGAACACATTAATATACCTTTCAGCTTTTCATAATCTAGTGATATTTTGATGTTAAATGGTTTAATTTTTTAACTGTTTATGTTTTTAGAATATATAATTGTTAATGTGCTTTGAGTAGCTTTGTTTTCTAAAAAGTTATGTTGAAAGCACTGTCCCAATTTATCAATATCTCTATACTTTGCTAACCTTTCTTCAGATGAAGAAGAGAAAAACAGTCAAAGTAAGACAAAGCCTCATGCTAATGAGCTGAGAGATGGGAAAGCCAAGCCTGTTCGTCATGCTTATGTTCGCAAGCCTTTCTTGTACTCCAAATACTTCAGTGATTCTGATGATGAACGAACTGTAGAGCAACGCCGTCAGTCCATTGTAAGTGTAGATTGTGTTACTGCTTGCATTCTGGCTCCTTAAACATTTTAGCACAGAAATCCTATTTCTCATTTGTTGGTGTTTTGTGAGTGGGAGTCTTCTGTGTCTTCTCGCTGCTTTTTGGGTTTTTGTTTTGTTTTAAACCTTGTGTTACAGCTGCCCCTCCTTCAGACTTCCGCCGAATGTTGCATGATCTGCTCTCCAGTGAAGGCACTCCACAATTTGGGTGGAAAAAGTAGCCTATTATCTACCTGCAGCTTGTCTTCAGCGGGGTTTTGTATAGTTCAGGCTTGTGTTGACTGCTGCAGGCTACTTCATCACATCATCTCTTTACAAATGTAGTTCTTGCTGTCTATGAAATCAGTAGTTTCTAGCATGTCTGCAGTCGTCAAGAATGAAAAGAGAGGATTAAGCATGTTCACTATGTTCTGTGGAAGAAGGACCAGCACACAGAATAGGGAGCAGCAGTTCTTTTAGGTGTTTTTCCTTTGGCTAAGTCTGTATTCTTTTATAGTTATATACACAGTATGTATGTATTAAATTATATATATTATATCTAAGTAAAATAAAACCCAAGATACATTCTTTGAGTAGGTATCATAGCCTGAGTCTGGTGTTAAGCAGCAATGAAACTCTGGAACTCAGCTAATTCCAATTCACAGAAGTATTAGAGGATTCCATTAACTTTTATATAATGATTTTTGAGGGCTATTTATTTTTTAGTTTGCCTCAAGCTACACTGTTCTGTTTTCTTTGGCTTTTAGACATACACATGTAGTCAAAGAATTCTCTTTGACCCAATGATAAATTAATTGTTTTCCTTGGTTTTGTATCTTGAGGCCAAAGAAAAAGAAGAGAGACTTCTAAGAAGACAAATTAACAGAGAGAGACTTGAAGAAAAACGGAAACAGAAGGCTGCAGAAAAAACAAAATCTCTAAAAACTGGAAATCAAAATGCTAAAGGTATGAGAAATACAACATTAGCCCCTGCCACCCTGCTCTCACTCACTATCTCTGGGGGAAAAACATTCAGCTTAAAATATTGGTAATATGTTTCTACTCATTTCCCTTAAAAACCCAACATTTCAACAGTGATGTAACAGAAAAATGTATAATGCAAATTACTCATACAGAGTTCCATAGCTTCACTTTTGCGTGTATCTTTTTATATATCATTGCATTGCCTAAACACAATGAATACCTGTATACATTAGTTTTCTCTGCTACACGTTAGTGTTCTCTGTACTGCTTTCAGTCACGTTTATAGCTGAAAGAATAATACAATGACACGCTTATGTATTTCACCGTTTGTGTATTATTTTAGGAAAAAGTGGCTTGAACTTAGAAGAATCTTCATCAAGAGGTCTTGAGTCAAAAGCTACTGGTACCAGCATTAAGGAAGTGCTTAAAGAACAGAAATTTTTAGAAAAAAAAGTAGCCTTGAGCAGAAAAAGAAAGAGAGATTCAAGGTATTCATCTATTTGCTCAAAAGGAATTAAACCTTTGAATATTCATTTTTGCAGATTGAAATGGTTCTCCTCAACTTTGCAGTTAGCCTTACCCATTTTAACAATTTCCTTATGAAATATTCACATCATTTTGTTACTAGTAAGCATGAAGTTCAGGCAGAAAATCAAATTATAGCCACTTAAATAAGTTACAGCTCAGACTGCAGTAGCAGCCTTTGTGGATTTTCACACACAGAATGGTAATAAAGGCATGAGCATGGAGAGCATTAGATGTTGTGCATCTAATATGTAAGTCAACTTGGCTTGGT